>NC_137181.1:19177500-19712500 GCF_951804945.1 Podarcis cretensis
GTCTCAAAGATTGCTTCATATTATAACAACAGCAGCAGCAACAAACGATATGATCCTGTTGTAATAAATCCCTTGCCAAAATCTGTGTCAACCTCCGTCACACTTTTCCCTTTCGAGAACAGGGTTCAGTATTCTTTACCTCACTTTTTACCTGGTACCTCCTAAAATGAAGGATGGCAGACTCAAGTCATTCTGAAGTGCACCCACTGACTAATAATAATAATAATAATAATAATAATAATAATAATAATAATAATTTATTTATACCCCGCCCATCTGGCTGGGTTTCCCCAGCCACTCTGGGAGGCTTCCAACAAAATATTAAAATACAATAGTCTATTAAACATTAAAAGCTTCCCTAAGACTTGAAAGGTCTTCCCTCCTCTTCCTGAATATCTGAACATCCAGCAGTTCTTATGGAGGGGTCAGGATATGGTTAATGGTGAAGAAAAGGGCACTTTGCACACTTCTTTACTACATACAGCATGTTCCAGAACCAAGCCCCAGCATTAAAAATATATCCCAAGGCTCAACCCTAGTGAGCCCAAGCACAGTTCTTCAGCACCATCTAGAAACAGACAGCATGAGCCTAAACATGTTCATCCAGAAATAAGTACCACTGATGGCAAAACTCTCAGAAATTTTTTTCCTATATTGATTAATGTGTGTTACCAATTGATATTCCAATGAATAACCAATTGAGGTTAACATGTAAAATAAGCCATTCCAAACATTGGGGGTTTGGGGAAGGAATGGGAATTGGGTGAAGAACTAAAAGTGCACTTGGGAAATCTGTTGACAGTTAACACACCCACACAATCCAAAAAGCTGGGATGTGATTGTAAATCCACCATCCTGCATAGCTGTTAATTGATTTAAAAACCTGCTGCAAGCACATTTATATCAACAATTCTGTCATTCACACATGCGCACCAGAAGTGGGGGGAGAGAGAGACTCAAAAGGGCTTTTAGTGGCATGTGAAATTTGTGAGAAGTTAATAATTTTCTTAAAGTGGTTCATCAGATTGTTATTACAGCCATTCCGGTGTTGATGAAGGAATTACTTTGCTTACTTGAAAAAGCCACACACGCTAGGTATTAAAATTAATTTCTATACCAGTGTAAAGTGTTGATGGTATTAGTGATGGCTAAAATTCCCCCTGCTTTCCATTTTAATTAAGGCTCTGACCTTAAGCGCTCTTCTTCCAGAAATACTTCACAGAATCCTCCCACGGCATCCCCTTTGCCATGTCTGAATCAGCATGACAAATGCACAGATAGCAGCTCTGTGGTTGCAACTGAGCATCTAATAAAAATATATTCTCATGCTTTGTGGGAGGGGTTGCTTTGCATGCCAAAGCTGCAAAGTCTCCGATTATCTCTTGGTAGGGCTGGGAAAGACTCATCTGAAACCTTCGGGACTCGCTGCCAGCTAGTGTAGAAGTACTGGCCAGATGAGCCAATGACCTGATCAGGGCCTGACTTATCATTAGGCAGGGTGAGGCAGCTGCCTCAGGTAGCAGATGCTGGGGACACACAGAATGAGAGCAGTTCTGTTGGAGGACAGAACTGCGAACTCGATAGGTTATTCTGCTGCCTTCAGTGGAGGTGTCTGTCTCATCACCAGGGTTGAAGTCAGATTCAAATGTCAGCCTGGTAGGATCCTGTATGTGGAATTGGGGCAAGGGCATCTTGTCCTGCACCTCAGGCAACAAAGTGTCTTTTGCTAGACCCTGGCCTGACTGTGTGTGTGTGTGTGTGTGTGTGTAGTTCAGCCCTTCCTGTCTGAGGTACACCAGTTTCCTCCTCCAAATGAGGAGTGGGAAAATGCTTCTAATAGAGAAAAAGGGTGTATTTTTCTACTACTCAAAATGTTTCAGGGCATTAACTAAGGGACAGTTATGTGTATGTCTTTATTTATGATAAGATTATGTCCTCTTTTCACCCATTCTTTTAAAACATATTTGTGGTCTCTTCGACAGGGGCCAGGCTGGCTCAGCCCTGCATTGAACCATTAGTCATCAGATGAGAGTTCTTTTTTCCCATAAAGTCAAGCTGTTTAGGAAAGAGGTTACTCAGCTGAAGGACTGCAATAGTCAACCTGTAATGGTTCTAGGGGTTGCTCGTGCGTAAAATCGGCGCCACACCTGGCTGGGCTGCCTGAGTGAACCCTTTCTGTCCGGACAGCCACTCACCCGTGGCTGTCTCAATCACTGGCAGAATCCGTCAGTGGGCATTTCTTGAACTTCTTCCAGCAAAGAAGCTCTTTGACGCCTAGTCTCCGCCTACTCTCCCTGCCTTCTGCGCAGGGAGGGTGTGGGCAGCGGAGGACCCGTGCTCTCCACGCTGGTCTCCGGCAAGGAGTCATGGAGCCACCTCGCCGATTCCCCCATCTGCCCCCCTTCTCCACTGGTGCTACGCTGATTTCCTTCCCCAGAAGATGGGCTGCTTCTCTCCCTCCCGGGACGCTCTCCGGAATCCCTCTGGAGCCCTCCCTCTCCCTCTGGCTCCGATGGCAGTTCCCTGACACAACCTTTCATAAGTGGTTATACATTCTCCTAGAGTGACCAGCATTCTGTTGCCTACAGAGATATTATTTGTTCCATCCAAGACCTGGATTCTGGGAGTGGTCAGTTTCATAACAAAATTGGCACCATTTAGTGGTAGCGTAACTGGCTATAGAGCAAAAGTGCTCACAAATACGGTAGCATTAGAATTAGGCAGAATTGTGTTGTACATTTATCTATAGGTTTGGATCGAAGCTTCACTATACCGGTAATCAATGGGACTTAAGTAAGTCTTGGGTCTACCCTAAATATGAGTAAGGCTCCATCTCCACTATACATTTAAAAAAGTATATCATACCACTTTAAGTAGGCTTGGCTGTTCCCAAAGAATAGCTTGCTAAGCATTGAGAATTATTAGGAGGCCCCTAGTCCTTTCCATTTGTTTCTTACAACTTGAGGATAGAACATTTGGAAGCACAGGGGACCTGGAAAAATTGCTTTGGGGCTTTATCCAGCTACAGGGGCATTAGACCATCTTTATACTACTGAGAATCAGGGCTAGCTTGAACCCCTCAGGTGGAGGATAAGAATCTGCCAACTCCATCTAGCTCAGTATTGTCTACACCGACTGGCACAGCTCTCCAGGGATTCAGACAGAGGACATTCCCAAGCCTACCAGGGATTGAACCTAGGACCTTCTGCATGCGAAGCAGATGCTCTTCTCTGAGCTACAGTCCAGCACCTGTCCCATTACCTGGATTGAAGTTCAATTGCTAGTCTTATCAGATTCTGTACACTGGATTGAGGGAAAGGCATCTTTCACTGGAAGCGAAGACTAGGTCAGATGTAGCCAATATGGTGCCTCCAGATATCTCCATTGGCTATACTGGTTGCGGATGATGGGGGTTGAAGCCCACCAACAATGTCAGTAGAACAGCATGTTGGCTCTCCCTAGATTTTTCCAGATAATAATCTAAAGGCCCTATGTGCTGCTTGTATGGGAGACTAGTTCTCTGGGAACTATAGCTAAGGTTAGCAGAGAAAGAGGAGGAAAATGTGTAACACATCTGTATTAAAATGGTACAAGTTGTTCACACTGTTCATGGAGGCAATATTTTCAAGGCCGCCGTCACCTCATTTAAGCTGAGTGGAAGGTTCCAATAACATCTTCTGGCATCAGTTCTCCATGTGTCCAAGCATCTAATTCAGCCAAAGCTGCAATGAAACTGGGAAGGGAAAATCACTGAGACTGTGCCTACTTGGCCAAGTATGAGAGAGGGGAATGGGAATTTTCATTTCTTTGGGACAATCTGTGCAAAATTATCAAGCCGTCTAAAACAACAAAGGCTGTAATAACATAAGACTAAACAGAGAAGAATAATATTAAAACAAATGAGTCAGCTTTCATAACATAGCCAAAACTCTGCCGAAAATGGGGAAAATGTAATATATAGACTTTTTTTAAAAAAGCTCTTCTGTGCTGTACTTTGTGAATGTCCGTTCATTTCCCACTGAAACGCTGGCCAAATGGGTTAGATCAGAGACCTAGGTCTATATCAAGTGTATCATATCATTATCTTTCACCGGGGGGGGGGGGAGGTTTGTCTTTGATTGTAAAATGTGCTTTCATGCTCCCCCCACCCCTCTTAGTTCCCTCAAAAAGGTGTTTTCACAAATATACTCTGAGTATATTGTCTGTTTCCTATAAAATGTTCATGAGCTGTGTCCCATGTCCAAAGAAGATTGCATTCACCACTTTAGATAAACAACTTGTGGCTCATTTCCCCTCACTCTGTTCTTCTAAATGCAGAGGAGTATAAACTAAATCGTTGTTTGTGAGGCATACACATTCATATCTTATTCCCATCAGTTTGTCTTTGTTCAATGGCATGTTGTCGTGTGGCAACCATCCTGGCCACGCTGAATCCAGCTCATGCTTCATTTAAAAAAGGCAGGCTTCGTGTTTTCTTTGAATCCCATCTTAATTGTATTCTTCTCTCCATCAAGTAAATTACTGACAGATTAATGCCCATCTGTTCCGATTCCACACACTGGATTTTCATACAATAATATTTTTAACTCTGCCATTCTGAGAGTCGAGAGACTCCGAGGAAGCAGAACAAACGCTCCGCTTTTCCTTTTCTATTTTCCTTTTAAAGTTTCAAGCTTTAGAAGGTCAAAGAGTTGAGGGTTCAAAGCATTATTCTTAACCTCAAAGTGCTGGTCACTTGGGAGCTATGGGCAGATATGACAAGATCAGAAGAGGAACGTGTATACAAAATGTATTGTTCCTGAAGTAAGTTAAATTATTGTGTTTCTTCAACCTTTACTCTGCGCTCCCTACAAATAATGTGAAGGCTGCAATCCAAACACCGTATTATTTGAACATTATGGTTGATAGCCAGGGTTCTTTCAAATAATTTTATGAAACGATAGAGAAGAGTGCTAAAAAAAACACTTCAGAAGAAGAAGAAAAATCCCATTGGGAGACAGATGTAAGAATATTACAATGCAAACTGAATATATGGAGTAGCAGCCTGAACTATATCCATTGATAGCTTACTTTTTACCTTTGTTGCATTGATTTTTCTCTCTCTTTCGCCTTCCAAAGTAAACCATTAATAAATTGTACTGGAAAAGCATCAGTGTTATTGGAAAGCTGTAGTAAAGGATAATAACTTTGTATGCAAAAGGGCTGTTTAACAAGATTGTGCCCTTGAACTGCTCACATGACTGTATCAGCCACTCTCATTTACTAATGGACATTTTATGGTAGCCAACTCAACCCCCTCCCAATTTCCCATCCCTATATCTACTAGCATTTATAGTGAATATTGTACTATTGTGTCCCTGAAAGTCACTTTAGGGTATGCTTGTTAAGAGAGGTGCATCTAGGTCCGTCCATATTTTTTCAATATAAAAAAGCCTTCTGCCCTATGCCTTAATTCTGTCTGTGGGTTGCATCCAGTTCCCACCGTCCCTAATCGATCATAATCCTTGCTGGGGTTGATGAGAGCTGCAGTCCAACATTTGGACATCACTGTGTTGGCGATAATATTACCTCGTTTTTGTTTTGACAAAGGACATGGCCAGTATTAGGAGATGTAATGCTAAAGGGTTGCAGAGAAAAGGAGGAGAGGGTGTATTAGTTTTACCACAAGTTCCCACCCACCTCTACCTGCATTTCACCCACTACAGTGGTACCTCAGGTTAAATACGCTTCAGGTTACATACGCTTCAGGTTACAGACTCCACTATCCCAGAAATAGTGCTTCAGGTTAAGAACTTTGCTTCAGGATGAGAACAGAAATCGTGCTCCAGCGGCGCGGCAGCACCAGGAGGCCCCATTAGCTAAAGTGGTGCTTCAGGTTAAGAACAGTTTCAGGTTAAGAACAGACCTCCGGAACAAATTAAGTACTTAACCCGAGATACCACTGTATATACAACTGAAAGGAAATCAGTAGTCAACTCTAATCTTAAGATACAGCTCATTTGACCTTCTAGTATTGTAGTCATGAATTCAGCACCATAAATGTGCTGCATTTGGCTTTGCACTGCACCAGCCCTGTTCACCATCCTCTGTTCACCATTATATAATCAAAAACAAGCTTTAAAATACTATCAAATAAGTTGCATTTGCCATGCTCCCAGGCAACCACTCTTATCTTGCAAACTCTAAAGCGAAAGGAATAATCTTTAGAGTCCTTAAATTTACTTTTCATGAGGACACACCATCACGCTCTCTATCAAAATGGAATGCCTGGTGTGTGTTTTTTAAGGCAAGTGAGATGATTCATTATCAGATTACTTTTAACAGTTTAATGCAAAAGGGGGGGAAATGAAGCTTGAACATTACTGCCTGACTCTAGAGTAAACCACCAGCATTATGCAAAATAATCTGCAACATTTAAATCTTTTAAGGATATTCTTTATACATTTTAAAATATATATATTTGTGCCTTGCATGGGGCAGAACTTTTTATCCTGAAACTGTCAAGATGATAAAGGCAACAGCACACATTTTAAATCCCTCTTTTAGAAAGATAGTAAATGATGTATGCAAACGCTTAGAAGAGAGCTTGGGAATTTTCTTTAGGCACTTCTTGTGCCATTGAAACAACCAAGAGCAAAGCGGGAAATACTTTGTTTTCTTAAACTTGTATTAATTTATGGTGTTGAAGGTTAAGTGGCAAGTGAATTGAACTATCTGAATTCTTACAGGGGGGAAAAAAGTCTTTTAAAAATTGAGAGATATGAAGAAGCTTCTCTCCTACCCTGCTTTCACTTATATTGATGGACTGTGAAGGTCAAAGACAGATTGATCTGCAGAGTCCAGTAAAAGTTAGAAGTAATTTAATTAGAGTTGTCCAAATCTGAAAATCTTCTAATCCACTTATATACTTAATGCCAGAGGGAAAATGTATCTGCAGATGGCCATAGTTTCCACAGTGGCACATAACTGTAATTGAGAAATATTCAGCAAATGATTTCATAAAAGTCTTCTTTTTAAAATTCTTCAAATAAAATTCCCACCAAACTGAAAACAGTATTGTACTGTACATGCAAAGCCACAGTTGAGTTTTGTAACACAAAGCAAAGATTTGTAACACAAAGCAAATGGAGTCACTGTGGTTTATCAAATATGTACATATTGGCTCCAATACAAGGCTGCTTGGTCAACTGATTGCTTGAAATATTTCTAAACCACCCAATATCAAAACAGATCCCAGGGCTGTGCACAGTGGGCATGAATAAAGTAATTCACATCAGATACAAATGTAACAAAATACAAAAAATCAGCATTTGTGAACTAAAACTAAGAGACAGCAACAAAAAAAATGTTTACTTTGTTTTACTGTGTTTATGTATGCTGAAAGCCACCCAGAGTGGCTGGGGCAACCCATTCAGATGGGCAGGGTACAAATAATAAGTTATTATTACTATTATATGCTTTAAAAGGGTTTTTAGGTATACATTTGGGATTTTAACCAGAAACCATATGGTGACCATAGGTGCAGGTTTGCCCACAGAGGTTTTTCCTTCTTCTGTCCTCAGAGTCTCTTCCTCCATTGAACTTAGGCTTGAAATAAACATTTTATTATAGCCAACAGAATAAGTGATAGTGTTTGTTTGGTTGCTGTGTGTGTGTGTGTGTGTGTGTGTGTGGTGGTCACAATTGCTCTCTCCAGGTAGCAAATGTGCCCATTTGTAGTTACAGTAGTTCACCATCAGTGGAATGCTGTTCCTAGGGTGAGTGCCCCTTCCCCGATGCCAACTTTTATAATAATATTTTTATTATTTGTACCCTGCCCATCTGACTGGGTTGCCCCAGCCACTCTGGGCAGTTTCCAACATATATAAAAACATAATAAAACATTAAACATTAAATAAACTTCCCTATATCATCCTTTTAACATCAGAAAAGGACATTTTTGTTTTTCCAAACATTTGGCTCAATGGATGTTTATAGTCTATGTTTTTAAATATGGTTATGCATGTTGATTATTGCATTGCACTCTGTAAACCACTTTAGGACTTTTTTTGTAGTGAGAAGTAATATATAAATTCAATACACCCAACTTCACCTTTTCTGTGTGGAAATGTAGGCTTCCAAATACAGGATCTGCATTTGGATAGGGAACTGTACATGCAAGGTTTTTGCCTTCGGATGCCTATGCATGGATTGGGCTGAAAGGCACAGCACATAACCTGAATTATTGGATATGAGGAAAGGTAAGAGGACTGGATTAAAACTCAGAAGGGACTGGATCAAGGCACACCCCTCTTCATTGACTGTCCTGCTGGACTCTATCCAGAACTTTAGGAGCCGATCCTTTGGAACTTGGCAAAACTGTTTGGGGGGGGGGACTCGTATATACATAAGAACACTGAAGTATGTTGCCTACTTTGCAAGAAGTTTTGAGAGCTTCAAGTTTTACTTACAGTAGCACGCACAGCCACCACAAACTGGACTTACAATCTTTGGAGAAGTGACCATAGCATCTCTTTTGCCTGCAGATGGTCCCAGCTTCAACCTCATGTAGAGAAGCACCCCTATCTTCATACTCTTCTAGTCTTATAGACAATACTAAGGTAGATGGACCAGTGTATGGCAATTTCATATGTTCATATGTATATAGAATGCTGATCACAGTGAAATGATTACTGGTACTTCTTCTGCCTAGGAATTGAGTTAAAACTTAGCTAAGCACACATATATATAATTGAACAGAAATAGGTTTAAGAATGTTTAGTCAAATGTTTTGGCTTCTTCCTTCCTCAGCAACACAGCTGGGATTTTTTTAAAAAAGGAAGATATCTTAGGCAGAGGAACATGCAACAGGACTCAACTGAGCCCCTGACTAAAGAAAGCCAGAAACAGAAGTGATGAGTAGTCATAAATAAAAGAACTAGGAAACACCATCGCAGGAAAAGGTCTGGAATGAAAGAACGAATATGGTTTTGCTGATCTGAATAACATTTAGATAGGAACTGAAACTTCTGAAGTTAGGTCTGAATGAAATTTGCACTCTACGGTTCACAAATTCAGAGTTTACTATTTTATAACAGTTTGTTATGATCTCCTTGACATTATTATTTGAAATAGTGCTAGCAGTGAGACAGCCAAACCACTGCAGCATTGCAATTAATATGACAAGGCCCAGCTGTTAAGCGCTCTCAAGGAAGCTTCCTTGTTTATAGCTAAACCATATTAATGGGTATTATTTTAAGTGAATTGAAGCTAAAAATATTATTCCTGTATTTCCTCTTGCTCTGTAGGCCCAGGCTTCCCACTACCACCACAGGTCCTTAAACTTGGTCTGAGCGTAACACCAACTGATGCTAAGATTCTAGTCCTTACTTTTAGAGCTCTCCACCTCTCTGGATCCAATCATATCTCTCCATTATTATCCCTTACTCATCCTCTTTCTCCTTCATCCCTCACAAGCTCATTTATTGTGAATCGTCTTCTCCCATTCTTTTTGCTCCATGCCTCTTGTCATCATGCAACCTTTGCCCAGAAGAGTCTCTGTCTGACTGATTGCCCGGCTACCTTCTTCTGAGCTTTCCTCAACACATTATTTTAACAAATGTTCTGAATCACTTAATTTGGGGGCTGATGTTTAACGCTCCATCAGCAGATGGAATCAAGTGCATCATGACAGCGACTGGGATGGGAGGGAGGGAAGAATCCTAAAATGTTTGTTTCAGCAGTCCAGAACTTTGATTTTCAAGTAATGCTCAACCATGATGAAGTGTAGGGGAGTTTTCCTTCTACATGGGCATCCCTTTCCTTATACCAGCCATTCCCCCAGTCTTCCTTGCTCACAAATCTCAACAGCAACATTTTGGGCTTTCAAGAATATTTGGTGCATCATGTGTCAAAGAAAGGTAGGACAGTGATTCTCTTTTTCAACCCAGGATGATGTGGGCATTGCAAAAGGTGTCTCTTTCCATTAGTTCTATCTAATAGCAGAGACATCACCTTGCCGACAAAGGTCCGTATAGTTAAAGCTATGGTTTTCCCAATAGTGATGTATGGAAATGAGAGCTGGACCATAAAGAAGGCTGATCGCCAAAGAATTCATGCTTTTGAATTATGGTGCTGGAGGAGACTCTTGAGAGTCCCATGGACTGCAAGAAGATCAAACACATCCATTCTGAAGGAAATCAGCCCTGATTGCTCACTGGAAGGACAGATCCTGAAGCTGAGCCTCCAATAGTTTGGCCACCTCATGAGAAGAGAAGACTCCCTGGAAAAGACCCTGATGTTGGGAAAGATGGAGGGCACAAGGAGAAGGGGACGACAGAGAACGAGATGGTTGGACAGTGTTCTCGAAGCTACCAGCATGAGTTTAACCAAACTGCGGGAGGCAGTGGAAGACAGGAGTGCCTGGCGTGCTCTGGTCCATGGGGTCACAAGGAGTCGGACACGACTAAACGACTAAACAACAACAACAGTAGAGTGGGTTGAGTCTACACACATGGGCAGATTGCCTGTGATGTCAGTAGAGGGAGCCTCAAAACTGGTAGGGCTACCATTCCTGACACCAAGAATGGTGTCATCTCTGTGCCTGAAACAATGACAAAAAAAATCACTCCAACAAAATGCTTAAGAACATGTGCTATATGCTTCAAGTAACTTTTTTTTTCTTGTCCTACTCATGCAGTTGTTAGTTTTAGCATAGGCTGCTCAGGTAATGGAGGAGGGCCATAGCTCAGCAACACAACAGCTGCTTTGCCTGCAGAAAGCTTCGATCTCTGATGTCTCCAGATAGAATCATAGAATTGTAGAGATGGAAGGGATCCCAGGGGTCATTTAGCCTACCCCTGCAATGCAGCAATCTTTCACCCAACATGGGGCTCAAACCCACAACCTTGAGATCGTGAGTCTCATGCTCTACCAATAGTGCTGGGAGAGGCTTCTGTCTGGAAGTTGGAAAGTCAGGTAAAGAAACTGACTTCACATAGAAATATCACTGGGGTCTTTTCTTTCTATCTGAGATTGGACATAAATTGATTTAATGGTTACTACATATTTCAGTTACCTTGGGAATTACAGCATTGTGATGGGAGTAAGATGGTTAAGGGTCTCTTAAAAGAAAACTCAGCACCCACACCAAACCCACACATAACCCCCAGAATTCTTTGGAAGAAGCCATCACAGTTGTCAGTTCACATTTATTTTTCGATATCAGTTTGTATTTTCTGCGTGATAGTTTTGACTTTGTGCTCTCCATAAAAATACATAAATAAAAGAATGTATCTTTGTATACACATTTTTAGTGTAGAGCTATGTCCCCAGAGCCAAATTTACCAAAATGTGAAAATCTGCATTCAGGTCAAATCCTTGCTGAGGAATAACACTCTCAGAAAACAACTATATGCTGCATTTTCAGGTTACTAGATTTATTCTAAAAGTATATAATGTACACTATACTCCCCTTCAGGGAATTCCTTGGGCTATTGGATTTTCTGAAGAATTTCATGTGGGCAGCACACTCATCATGATAAATATGATGAGGTGGTGATAACTATTGCCTATCCAAGATCTCTCTCTGTCTAGTGGGACTTTTCTAAGCTGCTAATAATATGGTTTATTCTCCCACACGGGCAAATTTCCTGAGTCCAACAAGCGCATTCTGAATTGGGCTGTTAGAACCATAGTCAGTGAAAAGTCATGCGTGAGGTTGTCTTTTAAAAAAAATAAAATGCAGGTCTAAAGACATGAATGATAAAATATAGGAGCCATGGCAACCTCCTCTCCAGAACTCTGATAATGCATCAGAAATGAGGCGATTATAATTATTAATTCACATTAGCAGCTATTAAAATTACTACCTGCAGATTCACAGCCTGCAAATCCCTTTTCTGCTTGTGAGAGGCAGCCCGGATGCAGAAGGGGCTATGCCAGCAAAGAGGAGAGCGTGGCATTGTGAGCAAGACATAGGAAGTCCAATGGATAATAAAGCCCGTATTGAGCTTTATGTAGCTGCTTTGTAATGCAAGGGAAGCAGATGTAATACCTTACTGTTTTAATGATGGTAAAGAACCAATCCGACTTCGCTGGCACTAGCAAGAGCTGAACTCTGACTGATTTTCTGGAAGCTCAGACTAGAAATTCGACTTCAGGCTGTTTCATTACATTCCAAGCAGCATACAAAATATCCCACCATGGTGGGTAATAAACAAAACTAACAGAATGAAAAATCAGTTGAAGATTTGAGCCAGACCTGTAGGAAAGGCTCAGGAAATGGTGTCGGCTCTTGGCTCCCTCCCTTCCAGTCCTCACTCATTTAACTCAAAAATGCAATTGCATGCTGTTTCAAGTGAAAAAAAGAAACAGCATTAGACAGAGGCCACAGTGGGATATAATCAGGGGAAGCAGCAACAAAGCAAAGAAAGAACTTTTCCTTTATGGAAATGAGCAGTAGAGAAGCAACACATGAGCAGCAGTAAAAGCCAAGGAGGTCTGAGGAAATGTAACAGGCAGCAAGAGAACATTGCACTGGGCCATGAACATCAGAGACCTACAAAGTGCTCCCAGATGTCCCAAGATCAAACAATGCCCTGGGCCCAATGGACTTTGGTGGGTGGGTCAAGACCCAAAAGTAGGTTGCATAAATGGCATCATCACTACACACCTACACACACACACACACACACACACACACACACACACATGGCTGCTAGCCCTGTTTGCTTTGCTCACCTCCCTTTACCTCCTCACAGCTGCTTCAAGCCCCACATAGCCTCACAATTCCTTTGTGTCCCTCCATCACTGCTGTATTCAAACCACCTGGCAGAAGAGCATTTGTTAAAGCCCAGTGTTTGCGCAACAGCTATTCTATGACTGCCAACTGTTCAATTTAATGGATCAACACCATTGCTTGCATTTTTGGACTCAGCAAAGGGGAATAGCTGTAGGATAGGTCATGATGTGCTCCTGCATTTCAGAATTAAACACTATGAATGGTATGGAAGAAAAGTTGTCCTCTAGCCATTTGCTTCTCCAGCATTTCACACAACTTCTAGTGTTCATTCCACTTCTTTGCTATCCGTCCCCCTTGTCCCCCCCTTCAAGCCAGGACAGATCAAAGAATGTACTTCTCCACACAGCACATAATTAAAACTATGGAATTTGCTCTCATGGGAGCCAGTGATGGTCACCAACTAGGATGGCTTTAAAAGAGGATTGGACAAATTCATGGAGGATGAGGCTATCAGTAGCTACTAGCCATGATGGTTAAGCTGTGCCCCCGTAGTCAGAAACAGTAATGCTTCTGAATACCAGCTGCTAGAAACCACAAGAGGGGAGAGTGCGCATGTTCTGGGGTCCTGATTGCATGTTTCCCCACAGCCATCTGATTGGCCACGTTGAGAACAGGATGCTGGACTAGATGGGCCATTGGCCTGATCCAACAGGCTCTTACCTTCAAGTCTAGTATGAAGCCAGAGTAGTGGAATGAGGCAATGCCCTGCTTTATGTGCCTGCGTTGGGTATGACTCACTCAGCTTAATTTTTATACTACCATCTACATGAGGGATTGTTTCAATTTCTTCTTACAGTCTACACTAGGAAAGCAGTGTGAGACTCTTATCAGCTGCAGCTTTAGGTTTTTATTTGGAGGGCTACAAGGACACTCTTTATTTCCTCATAGCTCTCTCAGAGGCCTGAACTAATTAGTACTTATTAGAAAACAAATTAGAATGCATTTTATTTCTCCATATGGCAAAAGTGCGATCTACAGCACAAGGGTGGGGTGGCAGTGGAGCTCAGCTAATGACTTACGATGAATAATTTATTTGACAAGTGCCTTTTTTCCTCAGATTGTTCAGGAACAGATTATTTTAATAAATGTATTCAATATACAGAATGACTTAGCGGCCCTTGTTCATTAAGTTATGTGAATAAATACAATATACCGTAGCTCATAATGCAAGCAGCGCTTTGTATTTGGCAATGAGTCTTCACATTTTAATTTGCTCAGGAAGTTCTTTTATAGGGAAAGGAAGCGCAACAGAAGCACCATAACAAAACACTCTCTTACTAAAAGACAGAAAAAGAGAAAATTATTACCCCATTCCCTCTCATTGGCTGAAAATAATCGCAATGATTGTAGTTACTGTGGTAGAAAATAGATGTGGGTTGGGCCTGAAATCAATAGGGTTTGTGTGCTATTAGTAGGGAAAAGGCTATTAGACAGGGAAAAGGTGAAAAGTTGTGTATGCATGGCTTAGTTGCTGACTTGAAATAATCACCCCAATCCTTGACTGCAGCCTCTTATCTCATAATGCTTCAACTTCCTCTTCTGCAGCCGGTGTGATGTTCAGATCAGCCAATTCTTCAGGGCTGCATTCCCTTCTAGACAATCTTCTGAGGGCCACATGCCATTGATGGGCAAGGCAAAAAATGGGTGAAGCAATTAATGTACTGTATTTTTCCATGTATAAGAGTAGGTTTTTTCCCTAAAAAAGAATGTCAAAAATTAGGGGGCGTCTTATACATGGGGGCCATCTCCCCCTATTTTCTTAAATCTGAGTCCCCAGAAATAGGGGGCATCTTATACATGGGGGTGTCTTATAGACAGAAAAATATGGTAATTGTTACCATTGTACAGTTTCTACATACTCTTGTAAAACCCTCTCTGTTCCCCTTCCAGGTGATCAGGAAGCATTATCAGAGTTCAAGGACACATTCCAGCCAGGCAAAAAAACAAACAACCTTCGGTACAAAGCAGGACAAGTGAGAGGAGTGGCCTGAGGAGAGTTCTGAGGGTCACACAGAGAGGCCTAGAGGGCTGCTTTCAGCCTCCAGACTTGCAGTTCCCAGTCCTTGCTTCACACAGTCAGTTTCCACTAGATTAGAGAAAATTAAAGACTTAAGTATTTTTTTTAAACAAACTGTTAGTAAAGACAACTTATCTAAAACACTTTTATCCTGCCCTTCAGTGAAAATGTGTGTTAAAGTAGCTTATATGAGATGCCTGCAGGCTCACCATATGAAAGGCACCACACAAGAGGGAAAGGGGATGAGGAGGGAAATGGAAAGCAAGCAAACACAGGCACAAATCTTAGCATGCACAGTTAAAACAGGTATTATTATTATTAAGCATATCAGTAGCCCTGTGCTGTTCTTCAGGTCTGTATAGCCCTGCACACATCATTGGAGGCGAGCATCAGGTTTCTGCCCATTATCTGCACAGTGGACTATAAGCGTACAACCAAATGTACATAATCTGTGCAAGATTGTGCATACAGGCAGATACAACACTGCCAACACTGGCTACTGCACATATGCTACTGCATGTCCAGATTTTCTCAGACATTTAGCAATGCTACTTAACACCATATATCAACTATACAGACAGGGCAGTCTTAAGCATATCCGGCGCCATGGTGCAAAGATCCCTCCGACACCCCACCCCCCATTTCCCAGAGTTGTGGACCTTTTCCCAAGCCTCTGCAGGATCACTCTCATCCCACAGAAGCTTGGGAAGGAAGCTGCATGTCTGCCAGCCATATAGTTGGCAGGTCGCAGCTTCCATTCTAAGCCTCTGCAGGGATGGCTCTCCTGCCAAGGAGGCTTGGGGGGGGGGGCAAGCTGCATGCCCGCCAGCCATTTGGTTGATGGGGCGCAGCTGGCGGGCATGCAGGAGGGAAAGGGGAAGCAAAGCCGCACAGCTTCCCCACTCACTGGGGTGCCCCTGAGAGGTCAGCGCCCTGGTGCAATGCACCAGTAAACCCAATGGGAAAGACGGCTCTGTATACAGAAGCAGCATTCACAGAGATAGCCATATCCATTGATAGAGGACCAAATCCCAACCAGTTCAGGCAACAAATATCATAATCCAAATCTTTAAATATCTCAACTTTATATAAATGATTTCCTAGTATAATGACCAATAGAGAGAGAGAGTATGAGAATTAAAGAATGTGCAAATTGCACAAGACAGACGTTATCTGAAGCCAATGTCTGAGCCAGGTGCATTTTGATTATGGTATCTTCTTCAGTGACAGATAGTCAATGGAGAACATCAACTTGAACATGAGCCCAGAATACATGGTCTTTAAAAAATAACGTAGCAAAATTTATACTACATGTTTGTGAAACTAATGATCATCTTACAAGCTATAGCTTATATAGAACTGGAGCGCTCAAAATGTTTGTAACATGCTGCAACAAAATTCCTTTACAGATTGAAAAATACAGACCTCGTAGCATTTCAAAGCGCAGCACTGGACACCTCTCTGCCGGGACATTATTGCTTAGGGGCTCCCCAATTTAACAGGATCACCCATGTGACTAATTGAAGAAAGCACAGCTGTGAGGATAAAATGCTAAAAGCAGCAACAGAGAAGTGAAGCAGCAGCCACTCTCACCGTTTAGTATTTGGGGATAAAACATTTAGTCCATGTTTGAAAGCACCATTTTCAACCTGAAAACAGAGAAATTTGATTCTGCTGTAGGTATGATCCACAGGGAAGATCTCTCGCTGAAACTCCATTGCAATGAATAGTAGCTGCTCAAATGCATGATCGTCCTTTTATAGCTCTTATTCATCCCAACGGAGTTTACGCGGAAGAAATTCTAGTGAATTGTCCCCAATATGTCTGCTCTTCCTGAATTTTGTAGCTTAACATTATTAGTTGGAAACTACCTCTAATGCTGTTCTTCTTCCAGCGCATTCTGATTGCCTAAGGCAAAGTCCTGGGAATTTCCCTCTGGGAAAGCACATGTATGGCTTTAAGTTACAATTTAGCCTTCCTATATAGGTCAAAACATTGTATCTGCTTTAAAACAGTGCAAGACAGCAAACGAAGATGGTAAAGACCTCTTGTAATACCCAAACTTAGTGAAACAAGGAATTTATCTTAACACTGTGACCCTGAATTTGCAAGCTGCTTTGCTATCTTGATATGTTTCTGTCACTGTTGATTTACCAAACTATCCAAATGGCCGTGTTTTGCAACCTTCCAGGAAACTCTTAAAACACACAGTCACTGCGTGTATGCACATTAAAAAACCCAAAGTAAAATATTTAGAATTTCCTGCTCAACAGGATTAGCACCTAAAATGATATGGAACTGGAGATGGCAGTAACTAAGCACATGTCTTGCTAACTTGGGTCTCTGAATCCCAGCATTGGATTCCCTGCTGAGCCCAGTTTCTCACTCCCATCCCTTGCAAGATGTAGCATAGGAATACAGGAAGCTGCCTTATAATGAGTCAGATCATTAGTCCATCTAGCTCAGTATTGGCTACACTGATTGGCCCACCTAGCAGTTTGAAAGCACGTCAAAGTGCAAGTAGATAAATAGGTACCACCCCAGCGGGAAGGTAAGCGTCGTTTCCGTGCACTGCTCTGGTTTTGCCAGAAGTGGCTTAGTCATGCTGGCCACATGACCCAGAAAAACTGTCTGCAGACAAACGTTGGCTCCCTCAGCCTATAGGGTGAGATGAGCACCGCAACCCCAGAGTCGTCTGCGACTGGACTTAACTGTCAGGGTTCCTTTACCTTTACCTTTTTTTATCCAGGGTTTCAAACAGGGTATCTTTCTTAGCCCTGCCTGGAGATGCAGACACTTGAACCTGGGACCTTCTGCTCACAAAGCAAATGCTCTACCGCTGAGCTGTGACCCTTCCAGTTTGTGTTCATGCACATCCACACATCTGCTTTCCCTTATTCTCTAGTCAGGGCTCTCCTTATACGTCTGCACAGAAGGTTGTGCACACCAATAATGTAGCCATAAATGTTCTTGCTTGTGACTGACATTTCTTGCAGCCTGATTTTTTTGGGGGGAGGGGGGCAGTTTGCACGCAGCCCATCATAGTCACATCAGCCGATTGGACTTACAGTGAACCTATGCAGACGACCAGCCACCACACGCAAACATCTACAAAGCTGATGGGTTAAAAGAGCCGACCTTTAAGAGCGAGCTCCAAAATGGAGCCGACCTTTAAGACCAAGCTCCAAAATGGAGTCAGCCCCAAGAAAGAGCTCGAGAAGCAAGCAGTGAACGCACAGGTTCCCATTCACTTTTTGCCCAGCTTTCTTTTAATTATTGAAAAGACACATTTGTTTCTGATAAAGTCTCTGGTTCCATTTGCTTATTCAGCACGGTTAAAGAGTTAAGCAAGTGAAAGTTGGAAAAATCAAATCAGGTTATCATTTAGATCACAAAATATGGATGATTATTTTTAAAAAGCACTTCCTTTCTTTTTCTTTTTATGAATAGGCATCACATAAGAATGTGTAATATATTGGGCCCCGAGTAACTGAAGGGAGGTCACCTGGCTTAGATTATGTTACTCAGGAGATTTTGCTATATAGACAATAAACGTGCTGACTTCAGTCCTTGGCTATAGCATGACATAACTCAGACTGTTGGATCACTTGTGTGGTTGTTTCATTCAGCACTGGCTGCCAATGGCCTTAAGGCACCATTAGAACAACTCTGAGCTGCCAGGATGGAAGAGGTCCTTTCTTGTAATCCCTTTTTGTCAGTGACTTCTTGCATTAGCCAGAAAAATTGAGCAGCAAAGGGATCCTATCAGATGTGGGAGACTGCCTGCAGACACACATCTTAGATAGATGAACAGCTCCTCTTATCTCAAGTCTTCAAAGGGGTGCTTCACGTGTGTTAGCCACCTCAGGGCTTGAGAACCTGTGGTTTTTGTGGGCTGAAATATAAGAAGTCAGGAGTAAAGACCGGATAAAAATGTATATGGAAATATACACTGTGTCCTGAACCCCTGGCCTACCTGGCAGCAAGTCAGTATGCCAAGTCCAGGAAATGCAGTCTAGGCTCAATCCAAGTAGCCAAGTCTGAAGTCCAGCAGTCAGGATACAGTCCAGAGTCAAACTCAAAACACAGTCCTGTAGCGGTCCAGGAGGATCCAAGCCAAGATCCATCAACATGGGTAGTTGAGCAGACACAACACCCCAGCTCTGCTTTCTTTTGTACTTTGCATGCTGATTGCAGCATCTGGGCTTGACAAGGCAGGTGACCCTCACCTGTTCCAAGCCTTCTCCAGCTGAGGAATCACACACCACCTCTCAGAGCTAGCGAGCTCCACCTAGTCAGCTAGAGAGCTGGGCTGTGGGCCCTTGCCTGCCTCAGCCTCCTGGAGCACCCCTCCCACTGCTCCCTGTGCCTTAGAGCCTGCCATGTTTGTGGAAACAGGGGCCCCTCTGGTACTGACTCCCATTCCCACATCATCCTCCATCACCATGTGGGTACTTCATTCCCCATGCATGCCCTGCTTGCCCTCATGTGTCTATACTCATTGCCAGAATCCTCTTCCTCCTCTCCATCATCCTGCCAGTTCATGACAGACTGGGTTAAGAGCATGAATACGGATAAATTATTATCCTGTTAAATACCGGAACTTGGAGTCATCCAGTGAAGTTGAATGGCAGTGAAATGACAGCATTGCTTTATAACAGGGGCAAGTCATTTGTCCACCCATTCCAGTATTGTCAACAGCACAGTATTGTGCCAGGCAGCAGCTGCCCAGGGTCTAAGGCATGGACTTACCAGTCTAGTTGGAAGTTGAGGGATAGGGACTATTTGTTCTTTGTCTCAGGCAGAAAAAAAGTCTGAGGCCGGCCCTGGTGGCTTAATATGCATGAGACATCTCCACAGAGGGTGGGTTTATCAATGGCTTTGTGTAGCTCTGATTATCTGATTCTGTGGACAAACAACAGGGACAGACATCTCTATCATGCCCTGTTTATGAATTTCCCAGGAACACCTGTCTTGCCACTGCTGAATACATAGGCCATTGAACTTGCCCAGAATGACATTCTGCATTATGTACTAGCTCTAGAATATGTTTCAGCATAAAGCTTTCATCTTTTACCTGAAAACATTTTTTACCTGTTCGTGTGCATAAATAAGTTGCCTTATTAATTCATGCAGAATGCAGAAGGCTGTTGGGCTCTCTTTGTTTAGTAATGGTGGGGACATCTGAGGCCCTGCATGAAGATAAACCAGCGCTGGAAATGTTGTCTGGGAAACAGCTGAATAGGAGAAGCTATTCAAGTAGTTAGAAAAATGCTACAGCTAAACTTTTTTAAAAGCAGGTTAAGAAAACAATTTGAACTAGGCAATGGATCCTGCTTGCTAGGGTGTTAAGCAAATTAGTTAATTAACTTACTGAACCACTCTGTGAGAAAAACAAATGTAGCGCTAATATTCCAGATAGGACAGCATAGCAATTCTTGAAATTGCAACTTGTGAAATGCCTCATAGACGCTATACCCTAAAGGATAAAACATTATTAATTCTTCTTTGGTCTTGTGGCTGTAAACTCGGAAAAGGACAAGCACAGCTATAGAAAAGTTTGGCTGCAAACTGGAGTCCAGCTGTGTATTTTTCAGGCCCACAGCAAGGGTTGCTAAATATTTTTTTATCCAAGGGCTGTATTCACCCTTGGCCAACCCACTAGAGATAGGTGTGACCAAAGGCAGGTGTAAACACCACACATTTTCCATCTAGCCCACATGGGGATGCAAGTCAGCTCCTGCAAACTTCCAAAGGATAATCTGATGAGCAGAAAAGAGGCAACCACCACTCCATAGCTGGTGGGGATTTAAATTACAGTAGCACCTTGGGTTAAGAACTTAATTCGTTCCGGAGGTCCATTCTTAACCTGAAACTGTTCTTAACCTGAGGTACCACTTTAGCTAATGGGACCTCCCGCTGCCGCCGCGCCGCCGCCACACGATTTCTGTTCTCATCCTGAAGCAAAGTTCTTAACCCGAGGTATTATTTCTGGGTTAGTGGAGTCTGTAACCTGAAGCGTCTGTAACCTGAGGCATCTGTAACCCAAGGTACCACTGTACTTCCTCCTTGCTCATCAGATGATTGATCTGATGAGCAGGGAGGGAGCAGTTTGTATCCCCATCAGGGTGCTGGGTTGCATGGTAAAGTGGAGTCCCAGGTGCAGACATGTGCTTGAATGTCTTACTCATTTCCTTGATGGCAGTATAGGTGATACAGAGGTGTATTTGCTTTGTGGCAAGGAAACATAGCGGATTTGTCTCAGAGACTGTCATCTCTCAGCTGGCATTAGGGAATGCAACAGGCCATGTTTTCCAGGCCCCCAGAATAACCTACTGTTTGCAGACCACTGGAGCTCAGGGTTGTTGGCAGTCCTTGCATTCTGTGTGAATGGCCTTGTATTTCTGTTGGTGAGACAAGAGCAGAGAAACGAATGGTCCTCCCTTGGGCTCCTGCAAGGCCCAGGGCAGCAGCAACAGCCACTGCAGTAGTTGCCAAGGCAAGGCAAGATGGAAACTCGCCCACACACTAGCTGGCCTCTCCGAGGAAACTCTGCTGGAGGGCTGCATCTAACAGGTGCAGCATCTTCCCTGTTTCACCTGAAAGCTGTGACCTCTGGGGACCAGTGAATGTGAGCTCGCACCAGTACTGCTATTGCCCCATTCCTTTTTGCAGACTTTGCCCAATGACTGAGCGAAAAGCCTAACCCCACCGCTTCCCAGACTCTGGGCCTAGAAACTCTGGAACATGCAACACTTCCATTCTTTCTTTTTTTACAAACTTTTATATTTTCATAGCAACAATTGCTGTGCCTTTCTGCTGCATGATTACTGGGAGAGATGAAAATAAATTATAAGCAAAGCACAGCTTCCTTTCAGAACAGAAGCATTTTCTATTTATGTTTTCAGTTTCTAGTATACATATTCCAGTCAGACAGGTCTCGCATTAGCCCAATGTGAAGAGAGTGCAGAATCTGTAATCTTCCTTAAAATGTTTCTTGGCCATAAATTGCTCCTAATTTAAAGGCTGCATTGCCCCTACTGTATTCTAAAGCACCATGCTGGCCTACATGCCTAGTTTATGTAAATTACCAGCATATCCAAATCCCATTTTTCGCATTGTGAAAGACTCCTTGACCTTTGGAGGGGGTTTTTTCCTGCTGGTTTCTTTTAGGGAAAGTATAGCTATAACCTTCCTAGCACCTCTTTTAACAGCATCTCGCTAATCCTTAGGTAGCATGTAAATCCTTTTTCTTTCTTTGAAAATGTTTTCCACATTATGCCCTACATTCAGAGCTGTATTTCAAAGTGTAATTTTAATCCTCTTTATCTTAGTGATAACCTAGAATATTGTTCCCATCTTAGGTATTCTGGTCACATTTTGCCGTACTTCACTGAAACCTCCATAGAGGAATGAATGCTTTAGGCAAAATGAACTTTGAACTTTTGTGACATCAAAATTCTTAATGTGAGTGTATTGAATGCAGCCTCTGTGGCTTAACCTAAATTCATCAGAAACACATTTACATCATGAAGTTTGCACCAGCTCTCTGCAGCAAATAAAAAGTTTTAAACAAACAAACAAGATGTTTGGCTGCAAGTGTCAAATTGGCTGGTCGGAACCGTAGACGTTAAAAGTCAATTCAAAATATTTCCATCAAGTCTATCTGTAGGGAAAAATTGATGGCAAAAAAAACTTCTAAAATTGTAAACACTGCATAATTGCTATCCATGAGCTATTAACCGATTTGGCATCAGGCAGATTGGGAGTAATGACATTGTCTTGATTTGACACATTTGACTACTTACAGGTCATGATGACACTATAAAAGTTAATGTGCATATTCTTTTTTAAATACCATTAGTGTGCCCGGGAAGTGGTGCCTGCAATGAAATTGTCTTTAAATTAAAAAGCAATATTAAAATGAGTTAAAATGCCCATTTAAAATCTTCTAACATTGCAGAAAATGAGATTATTTTTGATTGCCGGAAAATGATAATTAAAAGAAAATCATTCTGTCTGTTGCTATTTGTGGGCTCTGCGGTTGCACTTAGGTTCGCTTAGAAAGGGCTGGATGTGGGTGGCATGTACAGAGGAGTCCAGTGGTTTGGGGGACAATCCTATGGTGAGATCTTCAGCGCAGAGAAGCTCAAGATGCAGCAGATCTCCAGCTCAGCCAACAGATTCCTGGCTCAGCTAGTGTTAAATTCCCAACCCTGGCTCAGCTGAAGATATGCTGGAATAGCTTGCTCTTTCTTGCTGAGGTGAAGCTGACTGAGCTGAGGCTGGTGTTAAATAGTGGCATTCTGGAGACGTTGCAGGGACTGGACCAGAGAAGGGGGACTTGGGCTGGGTCCTCAGCTGTCATGGGACCTGGCAACCTGGTGCAACATACCATTTTAAAGGCTTGTTTTCTCTCTGCCAGGCTTAGGCAGAGCAATAGGAGCGGCCCTGATGCTGAATGGGGTTTGGCTCCAGCGTAACTTTGTGACGGCTTGATTTACACTGGCTTACTTTACGCCAGAGTCTTGTGCATAAGATTGTTCCCTTAGTGGCAAATGGGATTGTTGTCTTCAGAGAACAGGTGCAAAGAATAAGGATGGATAAATCTGCCTATTTCCAGTCCATGTCACTTTTTCATGTTTTGTGCATAATTCTGTTCCACTTGTGCATTAATCTCCTAATTTAAAAAAACCTTCTAGAAACTCGTATTTAAATACTATTTAAATGTGTATTTTTTATCTCAAGAAATGTATTTCATTTGGTATTTTCTCCCTAAATACATACTTAAAACTATATTTTGATATGTTTAAGCTGCTTGCGTTGCACTGACACATTCAGAGAAGTGCAAAATCTGTTGGGTAGCTAAGTTCTCATCTGCACATTCATTATTTGCTTATACATAAATGTATATCCTGCTTTTCACCTCCAAAAGCAGACACCCAAGCTGCTTAGCAATGACCCAGAACTACTTCTTTAAAAAAAACAACAACCAAGAAGTAGAATCCCAACATTAAAAGAAAACAAATGTATACTAAGCATAACCCAAGACAAAAAAAAAGCATTAAAAGGGGGCGTGCAGAGAGTTAGTGTTAACTATGAATTATTAAGCAGCAACCAAATGAAAGGTTAGTTTAAAAAAGCAAAAAAAAAAAAAATAGTAATGGAAATGCCGGAGAAGATGGCAAAGTTAAAAGGAAGACATTTTGTACATATTTAATTTTTGTACATATTTATTTCTTTATATAAGTATTTATATACAGTGGTACCTCGGGTTACATACACTTCAGGTTACATACGCTTCAGGTTACAGACTTCGCTAGCCCAGAAATATTGCTTCAGGTTAAGAACTTTGCTTTAGGATGAGAACAGAAATTGTGGTCTGGCGGCGCAGCGGCAGCAGGAGGCCCCATTAGCTAAAGTGGTGCTTCTGGTTAACAACAGTTTCAGGTTAAGTACGAACCTCTGGAATGAATTAAGTACTTAACCCGAGGTACCACTGTACCACCTTCACAAAATGTCATACCGCAGAGCAGCAATATAGAAACATTATTTAAAACCATTGTTCCAGTTACAGATAGGTAGCCGTGTTGGTCTGCCATAGTCAAAACAAAATTAAAAAATTCCTTCCAGTAGCACCTTAAAGACCAACTAAGTTAGTTCTTGGTATGAGCTTTCGTGTGCATGCACACTTCTTCAGATACACTGAAACAGAAGTCACCAGACCCTTCTATATAGTGAGAAGGTGGGGAGGGGTATTACTCAGAAGGGTGGTGGGATTGGGTGATTGGCAGATAGCTGTGATGAGCCTGTTGACGACTCTTAACGACTGCAATAGGTCTTACAGGAAAAAGCAAGGGGTGAGAAGGTGAAAAATGGCTTTGTCATGTATAATGAGATAAGAATCCAATGTCTTTGTTCAGACCAGGTCTCTCCATGGTTTTAAGTTTGGTAATAAGTTGCAATTCAGCAGCTTCTCTTTCCAGTCTATTTCTGAAATTCCTTTGTAATAGAACAGCTACTTTGAGATCTTGTATAGAATGTCCTGGGAGATTGAAGTGTTCTCCTACTGGTTTCTCTGTCTTGTGGTTCCTGATGTCAGATTTATGTCCGTTTATTCTTTGGCGTAAGGTTTGGCCTGTTTGTCCAATATAGAGAGCTGAAGGACACTGTTGGCATTTGATGGCATACACAGATGATGAGCAATTAAATAGTCCCGAGATGGTATGTGTGATGTTGTTGGGGCCAGTAATGGTGTTGTCCGGGTGTATGTGGCAGCAAAGTTGGCATCTGGGTTTATTGCAGGCTCTGGTGCCAGTGTCCGTGTTAAGTCTGGTTGTAGTATTATTGTGGGTTAGGAGTTGTTTAAGATTCTGTATGCCATCAAATGCCACCTTCTCACTATATAGAAGGGTCTGGTGACTTCTGTTTCAGTGTATCTGAAGAAGTGTGCATGCACACGAAAGCTCATACCAAGAACTAACTTAGTTGGTCTTTAAGGTGCTACTGGAAGGAATTTTTTTATTTTGTTAAAACCATTGAACGCAGTGCAGAGCAATCATTAAAATGATTGGATACCCACAGGAAAACCTTAAACAATTGCATAGGCCTGTCAGCCATAAGAAAAACTTCAACAGACACCTGAAAGTCAAAAGCGAGGCTGCCTGCTGAATCTCTGCTGGAAGAGTGTTCCATTGCATGGGACCATTTACACTATATAGGGAACAATGCACGTTTCCAGATAATCTCAGTGATTAGGCAGTCCTTAGGCAGGGCTCAGGCAGTCCTTAAGGTATCCTGGACCCAATTTCTTCAGGACTTTGTATATCAACATGAGCCTTAACAGGGGGGGAAATTACCCACCCCTGTTCTTCAGGGGAATACAAAAGCCCTCAATAAATACCATACTTTTCTGTGTATAAGACAAGGGTTTTTTTATTGTAAAATAATGTTTAAAAATGGGACGCAGGTGGCGCTGTGGGTTAAAGCCTCAGCGCCTAGGGCTTGCCGATTGAAAGGTCGGCGGTTCGAATCCCTGCGGCGGGGTGCGCTCCCGCTGCTCGGTCCCAGCGCCTGCCAACCTAGCAGTTCGAAAGCACCTCCAGGTGCAAGTAGATAAATAGGGACCGCTTACCAGCGGGAAGGTAAACGGCGTTTCCGTGTGCGACTCTGGCTCGCCAGAGCAGCGATGTCACGCTGGCCACGTGACCCGGAAGTGTCTCCGGACAGCGCTGGCCCCTGGCCTCTTAAGTGAGATGGGCGCACAACCCCAGAGTCTGTCAAGACTGGCCCGTACGGGCAGGGGTACCTTTACCTTTTACCTTTTAATGTTTAAAAATGGAGGTCGTCTTATACAGGGATAGTGCATAGGGGGGGACGGGTGATTGGTTGCACCCGCAAGCTGCAGTTTGTCATTAGCGATTTGGTGGGTGATTGGTAGCTGTGACAAGGGCTGCTTTTGATTGGCTGCTGCTGTAGTAATTGGGTAGGTGATTGGTTGCTGTGTGAAGGGCTGCTTTTTGGCAATTGGGTGGGCGATTGCCGGCTGCTGTGACGCGAGTGATTCTGAGTGTTTGTCAGTTGGGTTAGTGATTTTCTGCATTCCCCCCCCCCAAAAAAGTTCCACAACTCTGGGGGATCTTCCCCCCAAAAAGCTCAACAATTTTGGGCCATCTCCCCCCATTTTCTTAAATTTTAGTCCCCCAAAATAGGGGGCGTCTTATACGCGAGGGTGTTATACATGGGAAAATACGGTAAACTGGAGCACACAAAGCTAAATGAGATTCTACTATTGGCAGGCAGTGTGAAGCTTCTGGATTGGTCCATCCTGGTATAAATACCATGAGCATGGTTCTAAGCTCCTGCAAGTGATCTTAGGAAACCTGGACTGATCATCACATGCATTACTTCTGGGTTGTAGCACAACCACCCATAGCCCCAGGCTGGCCCTGTCACTCAGTTCCTAATAACTGCTGTTTGGGGTTGAATTTGTTCAGAATACTCATTACAAAGTACAAAAGCATTCCTTCATGGCCTTATGGATGATGCCAGGCTTCTTCACCTGGCATCAGAGGTCCTCAAATTACACATCTATATATACAAAAGTAAGACGAAAGAGACCAAAGCATCTGATATTTCCTGGGAGCTCGAGAGTACTGGAGAAAACTGATGGAAGCTACCAGACAAGTGAAGACTTTCTCATCCCCTCTTAGGTGGTAAGTTTGCTGTTTTAAATATAGTTGTTCTACAGTACCCAGCTTTTGAGATGTGGTACCAACTGGTTGCTGCTCTTATTGGTGGTGGTGTTACTGTGTCCCATAAATGGAAGCAGGTGTAGAAGTGCCCTCTGGCTCACCTGTAGAAGTGGGACTTACCATAAATAGGATGCAAAAATAGGATGCTTTCTGTTTGTAGCAGTAAGAATAAGACAGAGATTGATGGAGGCCAAGGACGAGATGAAGTGACATGGAAGGGGGACATGGAAAATGTGGAATGACACAGCAATTGGCATAAGATAAAATGGATACAGAAGGTGGACAAAGGCAAACTTCAAAAGGAGGAAATTGCAGAGGAAACCCCCCCAAAAAAGCCACAGGAACACTGGCTAATGCATTTCACAGACAATCCTTGGTCACTATCATACTTAATCGCTACCAATTCTCACAGACGTTCTTTATTCTGTTTCCTCCTGATTCAGCTGTCCTGTTGCTCTCTCTTAGTACAGACCAATTTCTTACAGCTTAATACTAAAATTATTACCTTGAAATCCCTACGTTGCAAACCCCATCACGGCTTAGCCACTTTTTATCTCTGTTAAAATCACTATGCATTGATGGCAATCATGTTAAACTATTCTTCCCCCCCTCCCAATAGCTAAACAAAAAGCACAGGGGTGTACATTTTCAATGTTTAGGATTTTGTGAAATTTTGATTTCAGAAAGCAATAAAGATTAAAATGATATTTCTTTTTAATTTAAGCTATGGTTGTATATCATGGTCTAACAAAAAAAGGCTGTGTGAAACTGTATGACTCTTACAATCAGAAGATACCACGAATGTGGGCTAATTCACACCTGCAGGTATAGCACTTGATCTGTTGCTACTTAATGACTCTGCCCAATGTGTGGACTGTCTGCACTGAATAATGATGTTTTGCTTTATTACATTTATATTCTGCCTTGTTCCATGGAACCCAAGGCAGATTGCATATGGTTTCCAGGTGGCCTCTTATCCAGGCACTGACCAGACCCAGACCTGCTAACTGCAGCAAGGTGGCAGCCTCGTGTGCCTTCAGGCCATACTCTAGTCATCAGTCACTATGAAAATTATATTTGTGGTGATAAATCTGTAATGGATTATTCAGACAATGAGTAATCATATGGTTAGGTAAAATGACCCTTTGTGTTACAGCAGCCGCATAATTGCATTGGCGAGTTTTTGGGTGCATGGATCTGAGTTAAGATTTGAATACCAGGAAAATGTGGATTCTGTGTTACATGCCACTGCAGTTTTACATAACATAGGAAGTGGCTGGTGCTTCAAAGGTTATTTCTTTAAAAACATAATGTGTCAGCACATGCACTGTGCAGACAGAGAATACAGGTTAGTAGAGACGTCAATAATAATAATAATAATAATAATAATAATAATAATAATAATAATTTATTTATACCCTGCCCATCTGGCTGGGTTTCCCCAGCCACTCTGGGCAGCTTCCAACCGAATATTAAAAACAATACAGTGTCAGACATTAAAAACTTCCCTAAACAGGGCTGCCTTCGGTTGTCTTTTAAAAGTAAAATAGTTGTTTATTGCCTTGACATCTGCTGGGAGGGCATTCCACAGGGCAGGTGCCACCACCAACAAGGCCCTCTGCCTGGTTCCCTGTAACCTCACTTCTCGCAGCGAGGGAACCGCCAGAAGGCCCTTGGCACTGGACTTCAGTGTCCGGGCTGGATGATGGGGGTGGAGATGCTCCTTCAGGTATACAATCTCTCAATTAAGGTATACAATCTCTCATTAAGTTGCATGGGGTGAAGAAGAGACTGGGAGCTGTTTTTTTCTTCCCTTGTCTCCCTGTACAGCTCTTCTCCTCTTTGCTTTGCCATGCTACCAGCTGAGATTTCAACCTGATGCTGCTGTCTTTGAACTTCTAACCCTGTTAATATTCTGACTACATATGATGGGGGATCAAAAATGTTGGTGGTAGGGAAGAGGTAAGGCATAGGAAAGGGGTGTTGGATCTAAGCAGGGAGCAGCAAATGGGCAACAAAGTTTGGAAACATATTTTGAGGTTCACCAGAGAGAACCCACTCAAGCAACCTAATTCAAGACATTTTATTTCTCACGCAAATCTGCAAACAAAATCCTTTGCAAGAGACCACCCTAGCTGCTGTCCAAATTTGAGTCGTCTGAAATTAGAACATTGCACCAACAGAATCCATCCCTTTAACTTACCCTTGTTTCTAGCTCTGTATATGTTCCTCAACTCTTTTATGTATGAAATAACCTTTGAGCTTAATGCCACATGAAACAAACACTGCTTTTCAGGCTCTACAAACTCTGAAGGTCATGAATGCAGGCTACAAATCAGGAGGAATAAAAATCGCCCTACAGTAGAAGTCAAAGATAACTTAATCCTTGACAGTGAATTTCTTGAATTAAATAGAAGGCAGACAAATGACCTCTCTACCTTTTTGCACAGCTGACAAAAGGCAGGCTTTCGACCACTGACCAAACTACCCTAACTTCTGGAAACTGAAGCAAAATTTTATGTTAGAAGAAGAATAAAACCAGTCTTAGCATTTCTGGGGCAGGAGGAGTGTAAGCAGTTAATTAGCTCATAGGATGCTCTTTTTCTTTCCTTCTAGGTATTCAAATCAGTTAATTGTTGATATATGAAGCAATTGTGTTTATACCAGTATTTTTGCAGTGCAGCTGAAGCAGAACACACGCCTGCCTATTTACATCGCCATTGCATTATGATACCCGTGAAGCAGTGTACCCTGGCATTTATTTAAAGTGAGGATGGGAAACCTGTGTTTCTCCAATTGTTGCTAGACTCCATTTCCCATCAGCCTCAGCCAGAGTAGCCAGCTGTCAGGGATGATGGGAATTGTAGCTATCCTGATGTTGTTGGACAAGTTCCCCACCCTTTGCTTAAAGGGAGGAATTGGTGATTGTGAAGGAACAAGTGTGATCTGCAACAAATCTACCATGTACAATGGTACCTCGGGTTAAGTACTTAATTTGTTCCAGAGGTCCGTTCTTAACCTGAAACTGTTCTTAACCTGAAGCACCACTTTAGCTAATGGGGCCTCCCACTGCCGCCGCACGATTTCTGTTCTCATCCTGAAGCAAAGTTCTTAACCCGAGGTATTATTTCTGGGTTAATGGAGTCTGTAACCTGAAGCGTATGTAACCCGAGGTACCACTGTATTCTCAACCACGTATCAGGAGTGTTGTTGTAGGTTCCAGTCAGTCAGTTATGCCCTCTTGCCTGAATGCTGCATTCCACCACCACCTCAGGGTTTTTTCTCTAGCTGACACTGAACATCTCATGACTATTGAGCATGCTCAGTCGTCATTGCCCTTGCCTCTCTCCACATGGCTTGGGGAGGGGCTTGACAGGCTTCACAAGGACTGTGGCTGCTGCTCAGCAGAGAGGGCTTCTCTTTTAAATTGTTTTTAATTTTTATCTGTGTTGTTTTAAATGAGACCATCTTGGCTGTGAGCCCTGCACCCTGCCTTGCTGGCCTTTTCCCATATGGCCTAGGAGAGCGGAGTGCTGACTGACTCCAGCTACAAAAGCTGAGGCTGTTGAACAGATTCTTGGGCTAGAGGATTGTTGAGAGAGCTTGTTGCTGTTATTGATGTATCTTTAGTTTTCGATCTTATGATTTACGTGGAAATTGTTTTCATTTGGTTGTGTACTTTTTGATGTGTTTTATTTATTGTTTATGACTTCTGTAATTGTAATTATGTACGGTAATTCTTACGTTGTAAGCCGCCTTGAGCATAGCTTCAACTATGGGAAGGCAGCATACAAATAAAATGATGTTTTTAGTGGGGGGGCTCCTTATGTTTCCTCAAGCATGCTAATACCTCCCCCTTTTTCCCAGCAGCCTCATTGGGCTCCAATCCTGAGGGAGTGTTGCTAGTACAATGCAGCTACTGAAAATTAAAAATCACAGCAGACATTTCTGAGTAAATATACTAGGTTTGAAAACTGAATTCCTCCTGCAAATTATACACAAATCTAGGGGGCATTGAATATTGCAGTTGTCTAGCAGCCATGTCACAAGTTTCTCAACCATCTCCAGCTTACTTTCAACTGGAGCAAAAGGTAAGAAAGTGATTGGGGAGCCCAAATGTCTAGAGCAAGAATGCAGAACCTGTAGTACTCCTGATGTTGTTGCGACTTCCAACTAGAGGTGGAAAGATCTGTTAATCTCAGTTCTCTCAGTTTCTCATTTTTCCAATCTTAGGTCCAGTTTACATTTTGTGGTGATTTTTTTAAAAAAATAATAATTCTAATTTCAATGTGAATTTCTCCCAATAAACAATTTTTAATGTGCAGTATTGACAAATGTACACCTTTTTGCAAGGGATTTCCCCTAATATAACACACATTTGTATGCTGCTTTTGTGAATAACTTCATTTTTATGCCCAGTTCCCCTAATATATTTACATTTTTGTAAGCATTATTTACTTCAAGAACAGCATTGGAAAATTAGGATAAGTGCAAACTGATACATGTGTTTCAGTTTGCATGTTATTTTGGAAAATGCAAACATGATATATTAGATACGGCTTAGAATACATACTGAATTGAATTTCTCCTCCATACCTATTCCCAACAAGTTCTGGTGTATCCATTGCAATGTCTGGGGAAAAGAGTATTGTGCTTGACCCTAGGTATGTTCAGTGGCTACTTTGTCCCTATTCTAGACATGATGACCAACAAAGAAAAGCAAGCTAGCTCTGAAATGAAATAAAGATTGTTGATTGCTTTTTCCTATCAAAGGTATGGAGCAAGGAGCTGAACCTGTCTACTGCAGAAGACAGCTGTAACTTTTCCATCAACTTCAAAAGACCAAGAGTTTCCCTGCAATGTCCAAGTTAATTTTCTGTAGTCAATCTGCAGCCTTGGATATTCGATTTTCTTGGTAGTGACAAGCAATATTAGCGCTGCAGAGTTTCTGCTCTTTCGTGTCCTAGAGATCAAAGAAGAAAGTTTTTAACAATTGGAGTCTGCAGAGTGGAGAGAGAGAGAGAGAGAAAGAAAGAGAGAGAGGTTTTGCAAGCAGAACAGAGCAGTGAAACAATTTGGGCTGACACGTCAGTCGAGCCATGATGAGATGCAGCTCTGTGTCTTCTTTTCATCAGGCCCAGATGGTGTAACATCTCTGTGGGATGAGGACATTGCTAAGATGAATACATAGATAACAGCAAGTTGGTCAAGGGAGAGGTGATAGTAGCACGTTTCGGAAAGATGACAAAATGCCCCATTTGGCTCTTTTTCTTCAAGAGGCATGTGATGTGGACTCTTTTCAGATCTTCAGTAGCTTCTGGGAACAGAATGTACTGAAAGCGTGATCTTAAAGTTTGGCCGGACATTTGCAGCTACAGGCCATTAGGAAGGCATTTAGAATGCTGTTTTGAATCTTTTTTGACTGACCTCAAAATGCTGGTGAAGTTGTATTCACCTGACCCAAGTAACTTTAGTCAAACTATGTGGGAATTTAATACCCCCAATTTCACCCGAGTTACGTTAAACTACTTTGGCTGGTTATAAGAATTTTGACTGCAGATGTGTGGGGTTGCTACTTGGCAATGTAATTTGGTGATTACAATTGCAATGTTATTTTCTGCTTGTTTGTAGTTTGAGCCATATTAACTCTCCTCCTTGTAAGCTTTTTGGCATTGTTCAGAGGGGGAGATATTTGCTCACAATTCGTTTCTAAATATAACAATGGATTGGCTTTGAGAAATCCACTAAAATCCTTGAAAATAGTAAGCAATGTAACAGCTCATCAGTTTTCAGTTCCATGACTGACATAGGTCACCATGTGAACGATTGTTGTGTAACTGGGTGGGGGGGGGGTTGAACTTTTCTGCATAATGTGGGGTGTCAGTCCACAGTTCTTAATGTTCCAACATATGGTGAGATCCACAACCTGCCATATTTTATTCAGCCTGTTTTTTAAAGGTACCTTCTGGTATCTGGCAAGCTGCAATCTTACTGTGCATCAGAACTTAGAATAGTTCTTTACTGTTCCTCAGTTGCCTGGAAAAGGCAGCTTGTCGAGAGTACATTGCAAGAAAAGGGCTTTTTTTCCTTCATAAATTGTGCATTGCCTTACTGAAGGGATAGGATTCCCCCCCACACAAACACATATTGTTCCAACTTCCCTTTCTCACAGATTCGAGACTAAATTTGGACTCAAAAGGTCTCAAAGTGGGTTAGATATTAGCTACCAGAGAAAAGTGATCTCACCTACAAAATTTTTGAACCAACAGACAGCAGAATTAAAAAGAGGATGGTAGCTGTGCATTAGGAGGAGCCTTTGGTTCTTCAAGTGGCTTCCCCCATTACTCTTAACAGAATGCCACTACCGAGCTTCAGGAGGAGGTGGGGTTGCGGGCTCTCGACCCCACCCACACTCCCGCGGGGCTGGCGTCAGCCTCGCGGGAAGCAGGGATTCCCTTGTAGGTATCCCCGCGCGCCAGCCAATCGGCTGGCGGCAGGGGCGGGCCTTCTAGACGCCACTTAAGGTCGGGGCAGCCCTTGGCTCGCCCCTTTTCTCCTTCACAGCTGATGCGGTCTGCGGCTTCGCTTCCCCTACCCGTTCTGCTTCGATCGGCTTGCTGTTTTCATTCATTGCTTCCTCAACGCGCCTGCCTCCTTCCTTGTATTGTGACAAGGAAGTTGTCGGATTTTTCCCTTTTAATTTCGCTGTTTTCGTCAAGCCACGAGGACGTCCACAAGGGGATCTAAGCATCGGGAGGCGCTGAGAGGGCTCCTTCTTTGAGGCTGTGATACCAGGATCGCTTTATCACCCGTGCCATCGCTTCACGTACTCTGGGAATTGCGCCACCTTCCCAGTGCATTTTTTCGGGACCTCTTTGATCGCCCAACGTGAGCTGCTTTAGCGCTCACGGCAGGTTTGGTTTACAGTGTTTCTTTCAGCTAAGGCAGGCTCTTACTTAATTGTTTATCTGGCTTTAGGACATTGCTTTTGTCAGAGGGTTTTGCCAGGGTTCATTTCTCGGGGGCCCCCCTTCATTCGCCTAACGTGAGTCGCTTCGGCGCTCACAGCAGGTGAGATTTTACAGCGGTTCTTTCTGTTGAGGCAGGCTCTTGTTAATCGTTTTAATTGGCTTGGGATAATTGTACTTGTCAGAGGGTTTGTCTTGTCTTAACTCTGTTATTGTTCGTCGTCCCCTTCTTTCCTTTGGATCGTGGATTTAACTGAATACTTCCTGCTTGGTTAGCCCTCTTGTTTTCTACGTTGCCTTGGTAACTCAGGCATCCGGGCGCCATTTTGGGCGACCACGTGGTGTCGTTGGCGGCCATCTTAGGTGAGGCACTCACAGGCTCATAGGCCGCTGCCTTTAAATAAGATTAAGGTTAGCGCAACATTCTTGGAGAAGCCCTCTCCCCTGTGTCTAGCGGCCATCCCTTATACAGCGTATGTCCTGGCTCCTCGTCTCCGCACCGTGCATTTAACGGCGGTTTTATTTAGTTAAAGTAGATATCGGCGCCATTTCGGTTGCACAACGTGCTCCCCCGGCGGCCATTTTGAGTGCGGCTTCCCTCCAGCGGCCATTTTGAGTGCGGCAGCCCCTCCGGCGGCCATTTTGAGTGCGGCAGCCCCTCCGGCGGCCATTTTGAGTGCGGCATCCCCTCCGGCGGCCATTTTGAGTGCGGCATCCCCCCCGGCAGCCATTTTGAGTGGGGAGTTCCCTCCCGCGGCCAATTTGAGTGTGGCATCCTTCTCCCTTTTGAAGAATTGGGCACTGCGGGCATAAATAATTGAATTTAGGATTATAAGGATAGTCCTGACTCATTCAATATTAACAATAATAATAATTTTATCCTATAAAAATAAATAAAATAAAATAAAATAAATAAATAAATTTATATATATAATTTAATATAAATATATATATATATATATATATATATATATATATAATTAAAATTATAAATATACTTTAAATAAATAGATTAAAAAAAAACATTTAATAGAACAAGTCAGGGTGAAAGGGAGCAAGCGAATTAAATAAATAGATATCTATTCAGAAGGAGAAAGGGATCCGGTAGCTTCAGTTTAGCGTCCTCACGCATATTGCCCTAGAGCATGGAAGGCAACGGTAATCCCCAAGCACCTACGCCTGGTAATGTTCTGGTCCCAACAGGTCCTTGCAATCCCCAAGCGCTGGCTCAACTTTTCTCCGCGCTTCAATCCTTTTACGCACAGTGCAGGACACCTATCACTCCTTCTCTGTGGAAGTGTCACAGGATTGCATATCTGACACCCCTCCCAGTCAGCAGGTTCAGGATGGTCCCTCCACTAGTGCAGACACCGCAGTTCAGCAGGCTGTTAGCAGGCCTCGGACACGCTTACAGACAGCACGTGCTCAAAAATCTAAATCTGGTCGTGAGAATGCTAAGGCTACAGCGCAAAAGCATAAGGCTAGCACGCAGAAGGCCGGGCCACCATCGGCCTCCCAGGCCGTCCCGCGGCAGGAGGTAATTGATGTTCCTAGTGTTTTCCAGGACATCCCTGCCCGGCAGAGCTCTTCAGAGGGGTCAACATCGGATGAGGAGCTGCCTCCGCAACAGGATGCCACAGCCGGCAATGCCTCAGCCCCGAATGGCAGCGGTTCACGTAGTGGTAAAAAGAAGGCGAAGAAAAAGCACCGGTCCAAGAAGAGCAAGAAAAGAGACACTTCCGATTCCGAGGAGGAGACAGGTACTTCCTCTTCAGATGGAGATAGTGATGTTCCTATGGAAACGTATTGGGGGGAGGGGGAGGACACAGGAGTTCCCCTGTGGGTTCATGAAAGGAGGGCCAACTCTCACCGGAAAGCCTTCAATGGCACTCTTGACTGGAAGGACGGGGCCCTGGTCCAGGACATTAAAGTTTCTACCAACTCCGCTACTGACTTTATTTTAGGGAATCACCTCTCCAAGAGGAAGAGGAATAAGATATTGAATGTGATTATGTTGATATGTTTTCATTACTACCCCCGGCGCAAACTAAGGGCAAAGGGGAGAAAAGACGATATAATGGTAAGAAAAGGTACAGGACCCCTCGGGTGGAGCGAACCTTTGAGAATTGTCTTAACGGGTATCAGGTTTTCATGGCAGTAGTGTCGGGATGTTATCCTAAGCGTGGCATGCACCTCGCCTCCTACCTGGCCCATGTGCGGAGGGCTCGGGAATTGGCTGGAGATGAGGTTGCCATGGCGTATGATGAGGAGTTCCGGAGGAATGCCTCGTTACTGTCCTCAACGCGCTGGGACCAGAAGGACAACAACTGTTGGATGGAGCATGTGGGGCCTAACATTGAAAAGAAAACCCTCGATCAACCGAGATCTGGTAAGGCGGAGGCTCAGTGCCGTAGACAGTGCTGGGACTTCAATAAGGGGACCTGTCAGCATGTGGCCTGTAAGTATTTACACGAATGTGACAAGTGCTTGGGCAGCCACCCAGCCATCAGCTGTTACAGGGGGAAGCAGCAGCCCTTTCGTGGAGGCAGGGGCCACCTTAACCGGGGTGGCCGAGGTGCTCAGGCTGGACCTTCCGGACCCCCCCAAGGAACAACCGGGTCTCATTTCTAATGCTTCCCTAGGCTTGGCATACTCCCCGATAAAATTGTGTCCCCTTAGAACTTTGTTGAAGCTTTACCCAAATAGACAGGCGGCCCGCCTGCTAGATGAAGGGTTTTCACTAGGTTTTAGAATTCCTGTTGCTTTTACCCCTAATGCCGGCTGCCCCCCTAATCAGAAATCAGTTTTAGAAAGATCAGACATTGCTCTCAAAAAGATTCAAAAGGAGATTGCTGCTGGGAGGGTAGCCGGCCCCTTCACTGCACCCCCTATTCACGAGCTACATATTTCCCCGCTTGGTATTGTTCCAAAGAAGGCCCCTGGGGAATTTCAGTTGATTCATAATCTATCCTACCCTAAGGGAGCATCAGTTAACGACGCCATTCCCCAGGAGATGTGCACGGTAAAATATGCATCCTTCGATCAGGCAGTTAAGTTGGTAAGGAGATTTGGTAGGGGCGCCTTTATGGCTAAATGCGACACTGAGTCTGCGTTTCGCCGTCTCCCGGTCCACCCAGACGATTATCGCTGGTTAGGTTTCATGTTTCAAGGAGCTTATTTCATCGATAAAGCAATGCCCATGGGTTGTTCTATCGCCTGCGCCGCCTTTGAGATGTTCAGCACATTTCTGGAATGGGCTCTAAAATTTAGAACTGGCGCCGGTGGGGTGGGGCACTACCTGGATGACTTTATCCTGGTGGCGAGTAGTGCTGGTGAGTGCAAGACCCTGCTCCAGGCTTTCGAGTCCTTAGCCAGCGAGCTGGGGGTACCTCTGGCGAGCGAAAAGACCGAGGGTCCTGTCACGACCATGACTTACCTGGGTATAGAACTTGACACTCGCGCCCAAACGTCGCGCTTACCAGCAGACAAGTTGGTTGCCCTAAAGGAGCTTATTGGCCAAATGCTGCCTTTAAAGAAGGTCACCTTGAGGCAAATTCAATCCCTCCTGGGACACCTCAACTTTGCCTGCCGTGTGGTTTCCCCCGGCCGTCCTTTTTGTGGCCGACTAGCAAAGCTGTCCGCGGGTTTACGGTCCCCACATCATAGGGTACGCCTTCCTAAGACAGTAAAGGCTGACCTTCAAATTTGGTTGCAATTCTTAGATGGTTTTAATGGCGTATCATTGTGGCAGGATACTTTGGCCTTACAGTCGGATTTCCAGGTACATTCGGACGCAGCTGGGTCCTTGGGTTTCGGTGTTTACTTCAGGGGTCAGTGGTGTGCTCAGCGTTGGCCCCCCTCTTGGCAAGGAAAACCTATACTTCGTGATTTGACATTTCTCGAATTCTTCCCCATTGTAGTTGCAATCCACATATGGGATGATCAGTTCAAAAACCGTAGGGTCTGTTTCTGGACGGACAACCAAGCGGTTGTCTCGGTCTTGAATAAACAGTCTGCACAGTCCCCAAGAGTAGCCTCGCTTTTGCGGTATTTCGTCTTGTCATGCCTGCGGTTGAACCTTCACGCTTCCGCCAAATTCGTCCCTGGTATAGATAATGACATCGCGGATGCTTTATCTCGTTTCCAGATGGAACGCTTTCGCTTATTGGCGCCGGATGCGCAGCAGCAGCCGCAAACATTTCCGGAGCACCTCTGGAGTATTGGCAACGAGAAGCAATAAAGGGAGTATTGTCTGCACTGGCACCCTCTACCCTTAAATCTTATAATAAGGCATGGCTAGACTTTACATCTTTCCGCAGGAAGAAGGAGCAGTTTAAGCCAGGCAGGCCGCCATCTAAGTCGGAAGTCATTGAGTATATGGTTCACCTTCGAGATCTAGGCCGAGCTCCCAAAACCCTCAATATCCATTCAGCGGCAATATCCTTCTTTTCTAAAGCCCTATTCTCCGTTGATCCCTGTTCACATTTTGTTGTACGGAAGATGCAGGAGGGCTGGCGCAGGTCCAGACCTCAGGGTTTAGATAGTAGAAAGCCCATAACTCTTGACATACTCACCTAAATCCGCAGGAAGTTAAGGGTCCTTTGTTGGTCAAGATATGAAGCCAGATTATTCTCTGCCGCATTTTCCTTTGCATTCTTTGGTGCCTTGCGCATAGGTGGACCGTGCAGCCAATAGGGGGCTATTGTTGGAGGACGTAACGGTAGCCAGCTCGCATGTGATTCTAAAAATCCGTAGTTCCAAGACTGATCAGCGCGGCAGGGGAGCTTTGGTTCGCCTCCAGGCATCGCAGAGGGCTGGCCCTTGCCCTGTAAAGGATGCCAGGAAATACCTGTGTGTAAGGCCAAAGTCGAACGGCCCCTTTTTCTTGCATTACGACGGATCCCTCCTTTCTAAACATCAGTTCACGAGGGTCATGCGCAAAGCGATTGCGGCTATTGGTCTTCTGCAAGAAGAGTACGCCGCGCACTCCTTTCGTATTGGGGCGGCAACCACCGCCGCTCATATGGGTTTGCCGGCCGAAAGGATTATGGACATGGGGCGTTGGAAATCGAATGCTTACAAGGGTTACATCCGTTAGCCTTTTTAACCTCCCCTCCCCTTTTTTCACCTAACCATTACGTGCACTCCTCCTGACCCGGCTTTCTTATGCTATCCTTCCAGGTGCAGTTTTGGTGAGATTGTGGATTGTCGGCCACAGTATCGTACATTGGGCTAAACGACGCGCTGAGCACAGGCGTTGGGATACTGACCTTCTACTACCTAACAATGTCAAAGTGTCTTGGATTGCTAGACGCGGTATGCGTTGGGAAGAATTCTTCCCAGCCATATCCAGAAGAATTGCGGATGAAGGTTCGCCTGATGCCTTGGTCATACAGCTGGGCGAGAATGACCTGGCTTATCGAAAAGGGGTGGACTTAATGTGGAATATTATTAATGACTTGGAGGTCTTGAGGGCATCCCATGCAAACATCACAATAATCTGGTCATCTTTACTGGAAAGGCGAGTTTGGCGGAATGCAGAGAAACCCGCGGCGGTGGATAAAGCCAGGAGGATTGTGGAGCGTTCAGTTGCGCGTAGGGCGCTTTGGGCGGACGGGTCATCAAGCACCCTGAAATTCGGTATAGCAGAGATACGCTCTATCGCTGGGATGGTGTGCATCTGTCTGATGCTGGCAATGATATCTGGTTGGCGGATATTTTTCAGGGAATTAGGGATTGGTTACAGGTTTGAGGGTATTGGCGGCGAGCCGGCTTAATGCGGCTCGGGTGGCGGTAGGCATTGGCAGGGGTATTGTCATGCAAATGAGATGGGGGGGAGGAGCGCCATCACCTCCCCCACTGCCTGAAGGGTAGTTCGTTAAAGGACTCCGAGGGGCGATGCCTCGTCCGAAACCTACGGAGGCTAGGGCCTAAAGCGCGCCCCCGAGCGGTAACCCCTCGGGGAGCGCCTAGGGATATGCATCTCGGGTTAGCTCCCCCTGTTGGTGTTTAACCCTTCCCGGTTAGACCGGATAGTCGGATAGGGGCCAATGCCTAATGCCAATACCTCTCTTACCTGTAATCAATAAAGTTGTGGCCATTTTCGCCCATTAACCTAAATACTTGTGTCCTGTGTCTTCATTTATTCTACTTGTGGGGGGAGGGAATAGCCACGCAATGCCACTACCGAGCTTCAGGAGGAGGTGGGGTTGCGGGCTCTCGACCCCACCCACACTCCCGCGGGGCTGGCGTCAGCCTCGCGGGAAGCAGGGATTCCCTTGTAGGTATCCCCGCGCGCCAGCCAATCGGCTGGCGGCAGGGGCGGGCCTTCTAGAGGCCACTTAAGGTCGGAGCAGCCCTTGGCTCGCCCCTTTTCTCCTTCGCAGCTGATGCGGTTTTCCCACCCACCCGCCCTTTAGGTTTGCCCTTTGACATTGCTATGGGCTTCGGCTGGTCGCCGCAAGGGGCCGGGTAGGAATTTTTCCATTTGGCTAATTGGCTGGTTTGGAGCCACTTGGTTTTTTCGCCTACCTCGTAGCAAATCGTCACAACTTCCTCGGTTTTGGCGGTAGGCATTGGCAGGGGTATTGTCATGCAAATGAGATCGGGGGGGAGGAGCGCCATCACCTCCCCCAATGCCTGAAGGGTAGTTCGTTAAAGGACTCCGAGGAGCGACGCCTCGTCCGAAACCTACGGAGGCTAGGGCCTAAAGCGCGCCCCCGAGCGGTAACCCCTCAGGGAGCACCTAGGGATATGCATCTCGGGTTAGCTCCCCCTGTTGGTGTTTAACCCTTCCCGGTTAGACCGGATAGTCGGATAGGGGCCAATGCCTAATGCCAATACCTCTCTTACCTGTAATCAATAAAGTTGTGGCCATTTTCGCCCATTAACCTAAATACTTGTGTCCTGTGTCTTCATTTATTCTACTTGTGGGAGGGAGGGAATAGCCACGCAATCCAAATTTGTTGTCTGTTACACAAAACCTGCAGCCCCCAACACAGTACTGTGTGTCAAAGCCAGAGCACTGAAGCATCTCAACTCTTACAACATCTTATGCTTCCAACACTGGCTTTATAGGAACAAAAATAAAATTTCCATTATTTCTCAGCTAAGAGCCCAAATTTCTGTAGTTTTGAGTCCACCACCTATTATAGATAAAAATATTAGAACTGAAGGGCATCAATAGTAATGCAATTGCCTTGCAAACATCCCCATCTCTCTCTCTCTCTCTCTCTCTCTCTCTCTCTCTCTCTCTCGCTCTCTCGCTCTCTCGCTCGCTCTGTGTGTGTGTGTGTTTCTACCACTTTTTCATTAAGCATAATTGATTCTTTGCTTTCCAAACTATGTATGTATATCCGTTGCAATGCTAATTAGAGAAACTGTGATTATTTCAAAGTCAAACCAGTTTTGCTGCCCAGGGGTCTAATCTAAATAGAGAATGATTCATTTCTAATGATATGGCCCACTACATATAGAGTTTAATTTGAAACAGAAACCTGGGTTGAAAACCTATCTTTACCATCACATAGTACAGCCTCTTGTGTTTTGGCCTCAGTTCCCAATCTATAAAATGGGGATTATTATGACCTACCTTAGAGGACAAACCAAATAAAGCCTTTAATGCACTTTTGCAAATTAAAAGTGGTATCTAAATAAGAAACAGGAACAGTAGGTGTTCATCCAGGCCTTCAATATATTTGATTACAAAACTCAAATGAACAGCTTCTCTCATAAATAATTTCACCACTTTCTCCCCTCCAAGCACAGTTAGAATTAATAAATCTAGAGTGAGAAAAGCCCCAAACTTTTTTCAATCAACATTAACATATATATAGATTTCAGGATGGCTCAGTCACACACTTACAGTACTGCCAGCCATCTGTCACGAGCATTATTAGGTTCTGCATACTGAAGGACATGACACAGAGTTGTTGCTACCAGCAGAGATGTGATCTGTCAGAACTGGGTCACATCCAACTAAACCATTACTCAACCCTGGGAAGAACAAGCATATGGGGTTGTTACTTTACCTGCTGAAGGAGTGCCATGTCTGCATGTCACATTAGATTGCAACCCTAATGAATTAGCACTTGTTTGCCAGAGTGTTGTGAGGCCATAAGAAGAATCCTACCGGATCAGAACAAAGGTCCATCTAGTCAAGTACTCTGTTTCCAACACTTATCGCAGACTATTGCTCACAGGTTTGGAATTAACAAGACCCAGGACCTTGCCCAAGATAGTGTTAATTTGATCAGTTTATGAGAAACATACCTGGCTTTGACTTAGCTTTCTGTACAGGGATTAAGGAGAATTTTAAACTGCTAGTCCTGATTTGCTTTTGGATTAGAATATTGTATCTTCTCTGAGGTGTTCCTTCTTCTAGGTGGGTACTGCTTTGTTTGTCTGATTTAAGTGAGCTCCGATGGCCAAATGTTTGTTTGTTTTCTCTTTCATCAACACTTTAGCAGAAGGACCAGAGTGGACACAGAAGATGCTATCAAGATACAGGGAGCAGGGATGTGTCTGAAAGGTCCACCTTGGCAGAGGAGCGGGGGGATAGCAGGACATTCACGAGGCTGGAACAATTTGTGAACAGGGCCGCTATCCAAATGTCTTAAGAGTTCCAGCTCCCTCAGGGAAGCACAAGGAATGGCAGTCCAGAGGAGGGCTTTCTCTGTGGTGGCCCCTCAATTGTGGAACAGAGATGTGTCTACTATTTGACAGAAGACACACCTCTTTACCCTGGCCTTTGGCACTCAAATGTATTTCTTTCATGGAGCCCACCTTCTTTGCTGAATTTATATTGTTCTGTTCCATTTGTGGTGGCTTTACCTGGTTTTATATTTTTATATTCTTTTGTCGTAATGCGCCCTGAAATCTTAAGGTGAAGGCAATGGTGGCTGGTGCCCCGTGGGAATGGTGAGGCAGAAAACAAGTAATCTCAAAATAGGTAGAGCCAGTGACAAGCAGAGCCAACTCTTTCTAATTTTGTCTCTATTCTCCTCCCTGCCGAGTTCTACAAAAGCAACTGAAACAAACCAGGAAGAGGAACAACAACCTTTTTGGATGGTTGTAACACAGGTAGGTTGAAGAGGGTATTTTTTCCTAATGGGCCAGCTTCCACAGGGTGAAGGGTGGGGAAGAAATCTTAATAAGTAATAAATGCAAGAACTAGCAGATTTGCAGGTGGCTCAGATGAGGGACCTACCTCACACTGCGTGCAGTTCATCACGTGTACCTCAGGGATGAGCTAATTTTGACAGGGCAACATCTTGTGGTGGGGGGTTAGATCCACCACCTCAACACAGTTGCTAACTGATGGATGCATGCCATGTCCTTTAAATGTGGCATGTTTATGAGAAAATATCTGAGGTTTTTAATGTTCTCACTTCCCCACCCCTACCCTGAAAAATAGTATTCCCCCCATATATCCTCCATCATTTGTATATATGTATGGTGATCACCATTCCTCGCATCCCTACAGTGCAGTGGAATCGCACTATATCCCGGGCATTGCGGAGGATACAAACAGTGAACAGACTGCCAGTATAGTTGCTGCTGCTGCTGCTGCTGCTGCCGCCAGTTTCAAGAGCAGGAGCAGGGGGCGCTTTTGGAAATAATAATAATAATTTTTATTCATTCATTCATTCATACCCCGCCCATCTGGCTGGGTTTCCCCGGCCACTCTGGGCGGTTTCCAACAAAATAGTCCATCAGATATTAAAATAGTCCAACAAAATAGTCCATCAGATATTAAAAGCTTCCCTAAATAGGGAAGCTTCCCTTAAAAAGACTGAAGTTGTGCTGTTGGTGGTGCTTGTGGTGAGCCCCACCACTGAGAATCTGTTGGAGAATTTCTCCTCCCCCTGGATAAATTTGGTGAAATGATCCCCCAATTTTTGCCATCCACAAATAGGGCACAAGTTTTCAAGAGGCCATTTGTGCAAAGTTTTAGTTTAATACAGTGTTAGCTTTCCTGGTTACTTCTGTCCCATTTTTCAGGCTGCAGTGCTTGTTGCACTGCAGAACTGTGGCTTACATTTCATTCACAAAAGTGGGCATGGTGTGACACAGCATCAAACATCATTGGACAATGTCACTGCTCATCCACACTTCTGTCCCACCCCCCACAATTCACCAATGGAAACAGCAGGAAAGAAATCTGCCACTGCAGATTCTGAAACTTTACTCCAATTTTCTGGGTTAATGGTGTTGCAAACATTTTTTCTTTGGAAACAAATAACACAGAAATGAGCGCTAAACTTCCACTTGGCTTTTAAATAATGTGAGAGCTCAAACTGCTGTGTGAATGTAACCTTGGTAGTGCCCACCTACCTCTTCACAAATTTCATAATCATAAATGTTTAATTCTGGGATTGCCTTATATTTTATCCCATTTCTAGAGAAAATATCATTCTGACATTGTTGTCAACATTTATTGTGCTTGTTTCTAATAAATATATGATGATTCGGTAACTCATATTTTTTAATATACTGAATAAATCCATTTGTCCTAGGTGACACACATTTTTCAACGTAGCCACAGGTGGGGTAAGTTAAGTGAGGGTAAAAGTGAATGGGGGGGGGGACATCTAATGGCATTATGCCTAGAAGTGAAATACACATCAGTTGTATTATGGATCCAACTGAGACAAACTTGCTGAACATTCAGGATGTTTCTGAAATAACCTTGGATTAATGATGCTTAGATATCATTCCACATTCATACGAAATGGAAAATATTTCATTTTCCATGCAGACAAAAGGAGTACAAAGAATAGTTGAAAACATGACAGGAGTGGCGCAGATAGGTGGACTTTTTTTAGAAGAAGAAAAAAATCTTTGGTCTCCCTTTTGCTTAATTGGTTTTATTTTTCCTGAGCAATATAAAACAGCTTGGACTTTTTGATCAACCAAACATCCTTCATCACTTCTAAGAGCTTTTTATAAAACCACAGATCTGAATATTTCTCTGACAGACATATTTTTGAATCTAGAAACAGTTCTGCAGAAAGATATTTTCATCAAAAATGTAAAACCTTATAAAAAATTCAAATGTTTTGGTGCAGTAGAGGCCCTCAACTGGAATAATGCCATCCAATGTATATACAGCGTGGTTTTATTTCTAGGTGAGTTTTTCCTTCCTTTCTTTCACAGTGAAACTGATTTCAAAGGTGCCTAACTTCTATGGCTCTCAGAAAGAGCTACGGTAATAATTATTCTGATCTGTCATCACCTTGCCAGATCATGATATTTCAGGTTTCTTGTTTTGAGTAAATTTAATTCCTTATCTTTGCAGCTTCATAAAACAAAAACCCATTTTGAACAATAAAGCATAAATAATGTATTCTATTTTTGAATGTGTTCTTGGATATGATTGCAATTTATGAGAAAAGCAACTATAATTATGAATGCAAATGATTTCACAGTTATTGCAACAGATTTTGTTTATATATGTTAAACTGCCTTGAAAGATAGCCTGCTTTCATGAGGAAAACCTAGTTTTTTATGTTGAGACAACACTTAGAGTAACAACTTTGGAAACTAGGACAATTGCTATAGTGTGAATCAAAATGTGTTAGTTTGGGTCTTTTAGACTGGTATATCTCCAGCATTAAACAGTGTAACTTGGCAACTCACAAAAACACTGGCTATATCAGGGCCTATAGTCCTCTAAAATAAAATTCTAACTAGCTACATGTAGAGTCTAAATCATCAAGCTCAAAAATAGATTACAAACTGAGGAACTAATAATAAGTAAAACATAAAACATCAAGCGTTAAAAACCTCCTGATACAGACCTGCCTTCAGATGTATTCTAAAAGTTGTGTAATTCTTTATCCCCTTGACATCTGAAGGGAGGGCATTCCACAGGGAGGGTGCCATTACTGAGAATTATGACCCGTTAGGCCCTTTAGCCATAAAATCCTTCCCTATAATCTCTAAATGGTCTGCATCCAGATCCAGTATTCTTTAGAGAATACCATCCACTCTTAGAGCCCCTGAATCTGTCATTCAGTGCTTTTTATCCCATCATTTAGAGATCCATTTTGTAAGGGCACTGAGCAGAGCCTTCTCAGTGGTGGCACTGCAGGTGCAGAATGATCTCACTGGAGAGGCCTTCCATGAAACATCTTTCAACAGTGCAAAAACTTAGTTGGATACTACTCATAGAAAGTATCTCTGCCATCTTCCTGTGCCACATGATTCCTGAATATAAACATTCCTATTGCAGTACACAAAGGATGCTACAGATATTAACCAACCGTGTAAAAATGTCTTCCAGATTGCAACAGTATGAAAAGAACCACCCATAAGGTGCCCTTTGGTACTAAATGAATTGTTTACAAGTCTACAGCTTTCAAATCAAAATGTGAAAGGTATTAGAAATGCAGGCAAGGATGTGTGTGGTTTAAAGAATCACAGAATTGTAGAGTTGGAAGGAACCCAGAGGTTAGTGGGAAACCCAGAACAGATTTATGGGGTGCATGGGGACAGGGGAGAAATATTGTGGGTGGGGTGGTTGTGGGTGGGGTGATCCAGGGAAAGGGAACATTACCATTCCTGTGTGCAGTGGCAAGCAGGGATCCTGCCCTAGCTATGAGGGTGGGGGTCTTCAGCACCCTGCCAGGAGGCCCCTGAAGTCTGGCACCAGCCCTGCTCAGCATATCAGGCTTTTAATAATGCCCATGTGTCACTCAACAATGCTGTTTACACAAGAGATGTGTGTTGAATCAACATGCAAACCACCCCCAATTTCTATGCATTTATCAGAGGGGGGGAGTCTTCTACACAGAGCCTGTGCATGACAAGTTGCATGTGCAGATCCTAACCTGTACAGATTGGAGGCACATACATGCTGTTCCAAAATACAGAGGTCAGGTAGAACCAGGAGGTGCAATCCCACTTCCTCTTGCACGTGCAATTTCACATGCTTTTGTCTGAGTACAGTTTCTGTGCAAACGTAGCTGATGGAATCTTTTATTGTTTGCCCATGATATAGTGAGTTAGAGAAAAGTCCCCCTAAATCAATAAATCTGCTTCGGTAAATAAATGTAAAGCAAACCGTATCTTTTCCCACTAAGGAACTATTTCTTGCCAAAGTTTGTAATACCCTTTTTCCTGAAAGAGAAGCTGATTATGGCTGACAGCACTCTCATTTGGAGGTCAGTAGGGCAATAGGTTAAATATTATGGCTGAAGAACCTTCACTCAGAAAAAGACCCACACGGTATAATGCAATCTTTGACAAGAACAATCATATGAGGGAATAATATAATAATTATTTCTGCCACAGGGAAGACATTTTTTACACATAGAATATGTGTGATTCTCTACCAGGTCTGGGCTTTCTAAATTGTCATTCAGATATAAGAACATTGTTGCTATAGAGCATTACTAGCTAATGTTGTTGTTGTTGTTGTTGTTGTTGTTTAGTCATTTAGCCATGTCCGACTCTTCGAGACCCCATGGATCAGAGCACACCAGACACTCCTGTCTTCCACTGCCCCCCACAGTTTGGTCAAACTCATGTTGGTAGCTTTGAGAATACTGCCCAACCATCTCGTCCTCTGTCGTCCCCTTCTCCTTGTGCCCTCAGTCTTTCCCAACATCAGGGTCTTTTCCAGGGAGTCTTCTCTTCTCATGAGGTGGCCAAAGTATTGGAGCCTCAGCTTCAGGATCTGTCCTTCCAGTGACCACTCAGGGCTGATTTCCTTAAGAATGGATAGGTTTGCTCTTCTTGCAGTCCATGGGACTCTCAAAAGTCTCCTCCAGCTGAGCCAGTGTGGTGTAGTGGTTAAGAGCGGTAGACTCGTAATCTGGGGAACCAGGTTCACGTCTCCACTCCTCCACATGTAGCTGCTGGGTGACCTTGGGCTAGTCACACTTCTCTGAAGTCTCTCAGCCCCACTCACTTCACAAAGTGTTTGTTGTGGGGGAGGAAGGGAAAGGAGAATGTTAGCCGCTTTGAGACTCCTTCGGGTAGTGATAAAGTGGGATATCAAATCCAAACTCTTCTTCTTCTCCAGCACCATAATTCAAAATCATCAATTCATCAGCGATCAGCCTTCTCTATGGTCCAGCTCTCACTTCCATACATCACTACTGGGAAAACCATAGCTTTAACTATAGGACCTTTGTCGGCAAGGTGATGTCTACTTAGACATAGAAAAAACTTTTTAAAAATCAAACATTCATTCATAGGTTATTTTCTATTATAGTTTTATCAACATTTTGTATATTGCTATCACAGCAAAAGGAATAATTTAATGCATTATTGCATGCCACCCCAGTCTCTGAACGGTTCAATATTCCAGGGGTTCCAGGCACTTACTCAGAGTTCATGTTTCCTTCAGAATCCGAGCCTATGATGGAGGGGTTCACAGCATTAACACTCCAAGAGGATCTTGCTTCTCCCATAGCCACAGCCTTGGATTCCATAGAAATCAGACATAACACTTTGTCATGTATATTGGGCAGACCCAACTGGTGTTCCTTGTGCTGTTTCTCCATTGGAACCTATTTGCTTATGGAATAGGAAGGGAGCAGATATTTGCCAATTCCTTCTTAACTGCAGCCCCCAGCCCCTCTCCCCAGAAATCCTTTCTGGAATATTTGGATTCTGCCAAATCAAAAGCCCTCATCCTCATAGGAGGGCACAAACTGGATACAACTCATTACCACCACCATCTTATAAGCACTTTGATGTGATTCAGTCCTTTTTCTGTCCCTATAGTCATGCAATAACTTCTGCCTAAAGTAAAGCAAACTGCCTTCTGGCTGCATGGAACCAAACTATAACACACACACACACACACACACACACACACACACACTCTTTTGGGGGCACGCAGCTCTGTGAGCCACAATTGCTATATCAAATCCTCTATCTACATTTTAAAAATGTGCTCACTTGCACATTGTGTTCTGACAAACAGATCTTTTTTCTTTTCTTTTGACATGATACAATGCAAAGACAGAGGAGCAAGTAGCTGTTTACATGATCCTTGAAGAGCGAGCCAAGATGGCAGTCTCAAAAACAATGCACGAATGGCAGGGATTCTACAGCTCTCTCTGGGATGCACAAACAACAGTTAATAATTAGAACTGGAAGAGAATTCTGGAATAGTCAGCGGCATATGACTATCCAGTTTTCAGTCATTAAAAGAGGGCAGCATTTATAATTTTAAACCTTTAGATGATTTTTTATTTTTATTTTTTAGAAAAAGAATTGCAACAATGTAAAGCCAAGGAAGCAGTTGAAATATAAAAGCCAACATCACAGAGCACATTTAGAGAAAACCATTGGTTTTCATTGGGGGGGGGGGTTTCCGCAGCAAATAAGATGTTGGCTGGCAAAGGATATGTAGCCTTTTCGATTGCTGTCCAGATGGCCCCTGTGAATAACGCAGCACACAGCAGCGATCTACTTGTTGGACAGATAACTTACAAATTTGGAAAGAGCCACTTGAAGAGCTCCTTCATTAAGCTAATAATGTGTCTGGTTACATGGTAAACAAGAGTCAAGGGGCTTGTAACATTTTCACAAAAGGAGTAAGTTTCAGCTGCTATGGCAACCTGAGCGATCCCTATGAAATCAGTTCTTAATTATCCCAGACATCATGAATCCAAGGATGCAAATGACTTGTCACAGGGGGGAAATGTGTTTAGAAAATTACATATAAAGAAGCATATCACTGCTAAAGCCCACCTTCCCTCTTCTCCAGTCCTCCCACATCTAACTTCCACTCTGGAACGAGAACTGGAGCTTTCACCTCCACACCTTCTTTTAGCTGTGAAGGACAAGATTTTTTTTATATATATATACCCCTGCCCATACGGGCCAGTCTTGACAGACTCTGGGGTTGTGCGCCCATCTCACTTAAGAGGCCAGGGGCCAGCGCTGTCCGGAGACACTTCCGGGTCACGTGGCCAGCGTGACATCGCTGCTCTGGCCAGAGCCAGAGCCAGAGCCGCACACGGAAACGCCGTTTACCTTCCCACTGGTAAGCGGTCCCTATTTATCTACTTGCACCCGGAGGTGCTTTCGAACTGCTAGGTTGGCAGGCGCTGGGACCGAGCAGCGGGAGCGCACCCCGCCGCAGGGATTCGAACCGCCGACCTTTCGATCGGCAAGCCCTAGGCGCTGAGGCTTTAACCCACAGCGCCACCTGATACAGGGTTATAAAAAAGAAACAACTGAGTAGAGAGAAATGGTCCCCTGTCTTTTATTCACTTTATCTCAGAACTCAAGAGCCCATGGTTGTCCAGTGAAATTTATCGTCAGCAAGCAGAGGACAAGCAAAAAGAAATGCTCAGTCATGAAATGCACACAATTTATTTCTAGAAGTCATTGCCACAAGATTTTGCAAAGACACTGAGTTATATGAATTGAAAATAAGAAGACTTGTGCATATCAATTTTCAGCTCATTTTTTTTTTAAAGGTCAGAAGCAATCATATTACTATCTTAACGTATTCTAAGAATAACCTACAGCACAAGGGATTCTTACTGTTGTTGTTAAAAACATTTGTGCGCCACCTTTTGAAATTTGCTCAAGGCAGCTAACGGTCATTAGAAAACATAAAGTACATCATGCAAAAACAAAACGGAAACCTAACACTGTTAATACAGCAGTAGGATAAAAACCAAATCAGGCTATTCTGTCCTCTCCCACTAGGGCTGGCAGAAAAATTCAATTCAGTTCACATTTAAAGGCAAAACCTGCCTAATTTGCACCCTATGAAACAAAGCACAACCATTCTTCAAAATTTGCACTTCTCCAAACTTTGCAGTGCACATACATGCATAATTTTATTTGTATGTTGGCTTTCCACAGCTCAAACCATGCTCAAGTAGCTTACAACATGAAAAGAATTCATAGCTACAACATGACAAAAGTAGTCACAAACAATAAATAAAATACTTGAAAACACACAACCAAACTGAACAATTTCCACACAAATCACAAGATCTAAAATAAAGATACAAAAAAGCAACAGCAGCAACAAGTCCCCAACAACCATTCAGTCAACCATCCACTCTGGGTGTTCCCCAGGGCCACAACACAACTGCCCTTGCCAACTGGTGCACAACCTTTCAGAATGTGCCAGAATCCTTCTGGTTCCGTGGGTCCTCAGGAGTGGGCCCCTCACCTCCGCACAATGCCAGTTCCCTGCATTTTAAAAGTGGGCTTACACATCTTGTCTGACTTTCATAAAATATACCGCTGCAAACATACTCTAGTTAATAAATAACACAAACAAGCATTTAGCTGAAAAGCCATTTAACATCAACTGTAATAAGTGACAGGCAAAATTATGATGGAGAACACCTATTGAAGAAGATGAAATATGACTCAGAGAAAGGGGAGATGATCTGTAATGAATGCAGTACAACCGCTTGTTTACGGTGATTGCTGTGTTCAGGCTGAAGGGGATGCATTAAAACATGCCGAATCATGATGATAGCTTCCATTTTCCTAATAAGGCTGTATCCCTTCTAGCATTATTATGTAAAATGTAGAATGTAGGTAGTAGGAGTTATAATGTTCAATAATGGTTCAGTGTAAGTATATAAATGTACAAAGCAGGTAGATTAGATGGGTGGAACATTCATTTTCTTGTCAGGCCAATGAAAGTCAAACTTAAAGTGAGCAGTCCTTTGCTTCTTACATTATTTTTTTATTAAAAAACACACACTTCTTGTTATATTTTATGTTTTTGTATCTTCGAAGGAAGATGAACACTTAAAACAGACCAGCTGCCTCTTTAAGTTATACAGCTTGCCTTGTTGAAACAAACACTAATATTTAATTTCCTTAGCAAGCACAAAAGAAGTTGATAATAACAAGCTAATTATCTAAGTTAATTATCTAATTATCCAGGGCCTGCTCTTGCTCCCTGTGAAGTCAAATGGCAATTTTGCCATTGGAGTATAAAGAGGCCTTGCAGCATTGCAATGTCATTGAACTCTATTGAAATAAGTGGAAACACGCCAATATTAATGCAATGAATGGTCTAGAAGCACCCAGTGTTGTACTATTGTTGATGCTAAGTGTGTGAAAACCAGAAATGTGTATTAAAGGTGGGTCACTGAGAGTCCCTAAAGATGCCATCTTTCTAAAGAAAGTACAGGATATAACATTTAACATTATAATACCTAGCAAATAAGATGTCTTGGGATTTTGACTCTGGTTACTGCAAATCAGTTGGAGCCCATTAAATTCAGATTCTGAACACATTCTTTCAAGGCTGTTTTAAAATTTGCAATTTTGTGTTTTCCCCATTTCTGCTTGTGTATCCTGACTGCAACAACTACAGGTGCCCCAACTCAGGAAAGTGTGACACCAACAAATGCATGTGCTGCATAGATTGCTGTATTTGTGGCTCTCCAGAATAAGCTGCCACACAGAAATCCAGAAAGGGTAACAGATGACTATTTTTTTAAAATAGCCATGGTTCCAAACAATCCATCAGTTGGCTGGATCAAGTGAACAGTGAAGTAGCCAAGTTTACAGGTGACCACAGAATGATGAGAACCTAGAAATTTGCATGAACAATGGAGCTACTACAATAAGCAGAAGCAACCTGGTAACATTCCTAATTGTGAATGGCCCAATAGGAATGATGCTCTATCATGGTATAGTGCCATTCGTAGGGATATTCTTTTCATTTATGTTATGTACTGAGTTGAATAGGATCCAAAATGCAGCAGTCTGACTGGTCCACAGGAGCCACCCAATCCAGCTCCAAGTGGAAGTGAATCCATGACCTGATTGGCCTACAGGAGTATCCCGGAATTAGCCAATCACGTGGGGCCCATTGTGTAAATAATGTATATAAAGCAGACATTCTGGGGGAAATTCATTCCTCCTCACCACTATGAGCTGAATAAAGAGCATGAAATCCACTCTCGACTCCGAGTATATTTCAATTTATTTGTTTTTTTTTAAAAAAGGAAAGATGGTTGCCCCCATTGGACTGAAAGTTTCCAAAAATGCACTTTTGTGGGAAACAAATGGCCGCATGAAAGGAAGGCATTTTCAACCCAGCCCAAGATACAACCAATGGAAATGACTGAATTAATCCCTAAGTGGTTGTATTTTAGAGGATACATTACAGGTTCCATTACAGATTGTTGTCTCCTGTACTATGCTACTGCTGCTACTATTCCTTCTATCAGTTCAGCTAAAAATAGTGCACTAGAAGCAAAGTCGAGGACCATGCCCTGCATGCAGAACTCCCCAGGTTCAATATTTGGCCTTTCCTAGGTAGAATGACCCCTGCCCAAGGTCCTGGATAGCCAAAACCAGTCAGAGCAGACATGCCAGTCAGACTAGATGGACAATTGGCCTTCCTTGGTTTCAAGCACTTTCCTATGTTCAGAACATTGGCACAATGTATAATCATTGTTTGGGACCAATACTATTGCTGTGATTTCTTTGATATAACACCACACTGCATATCTTTCTGCTACAAGTGAATATCTTGGCTGGTTTTAATTTATTGTGTTTTTCTTTCAAAATAGCACCAAATAAATAAGCCCCTTGTCATGATTAATCACTTGCCAAACTTCATTCTGAAATGATTTCTTTCTGAGTTTATGGAAGTTCATGAAAAGGGTAAACTTCAAAGTTGCTGAAACACATTGTTTAAATGGCAAAATGCTTAATTTTTTTTTCATCTGCAGTTTTAAGTTTTATATTACATGATTTAGCTTAGGGCAGTATTTTAAGGATGAATTATAAAGTTTCCAGGAAGTAGCTTTATAATCAGAGTACAAACATTCTTCAATAGAGCACTGTAAATACAAAGACAAAACCAGAGATGGACCTGAACCAAAACAAAATCCCTAAACACAGAGCTGAAAAATAAAATAAAATAAGGTATTGTTCATCGAAATGCAGTGTTGGAAGAGAACAGAAGACCAGCTCGTCCAACCAGCTGCCCAAAATGTAAGGCCTCCCACAGATAACCTACACAAGCGAGAACATGTTGTGCTATGATCAGGAAGCAAAAACAGCACAGAAATTCCACTTCACCAGAGCCAAATAAACAAAGCCGCATACTACAGGGATGGGTATGGAAGAGGTACAGTTGAGTGATGTGGTATACTAAAGCAACGGTGGGCAACCTTTGGCTCCCAAGACTAGTTAGGCTCACCAGGCCTTTGCATTTGGCCCACAATGCCATTTTGTCCTGCCCTATTAGTGTGGGGCAGGGACGCGGGTGGCACTGTGGGTTAAACCACAGAGCCTAGGACTTGCCAATCAGAAAGTTGACGGTTCGAATTCCCGCAACGGGGTGAGCTCCCATTGCTCGGTCCCTGCTCCTGCCAACCTAGCAGTGCGAAAGCACGTCAAAGTGCAAGTAGATAAATAGGTACCACTGTGGCGGGAAGGTAAACGGCATTTCCGTGCGCTGCTCTGGTTCGCCAGAAGCGGCTTAGTCATGCTGGCCACATGACCCGGAAGCTGTACGCCGGCTCCCTTGGCCAATAAAGCGAGATGAGCGCCACAACCCCAGAGTCGGTCACGACTGGACCTAATGGTCAGGGGTCCCTTGGAGGCAGATAAAGCAGGGTTTGCAAACACTGCCAATCTGCTATGGCTGAAAAGCACTGCACCTTTGCAAGCACCACTGTGGTCATCCACACTTGCAAAGGCACTGGGCCTTGCAAGTGCCAGCAATCAGCTGATTATTTGCTTTTGCAAAGTGTTGTGCCTTTGCCCAAACTGATACGAAACCAAGCAGACAAAGGAAAATGGGTCGCATGACATGCAATTGACAGGTGGGCTGCCCCACCCACTACTCAGCCTTGGCTGGTGGGAGATCAGGGAGGTAAGGATCCAGACAGCTCATTGGATCCAATTCCCAACCTCTGTATTAAGGAGAAGTATGGTATCTGATTATTCTTTTAATTGGTTCCTTGAGCCTTGTCATTTAATAATCATTGGGTTGAGTCTACCAAGGTATGATAAATGAAGGAATAATGTGCATTTGGTTCATTTGTACATACTTAGGCTTAGATGTGGCATATTATAGAATCTCAGACAATGCTCAGAACGATAGAGGAAACAGGGTGTTCATCTACATGGGATTCCCAATTACAGAGGCACTACTAGCTTCGACTAGAAGTTGTGCATTTAGTAGCCCCATGCTAAGGAACACTTCCAGCAGAGATTCAGCAGGCATCCTCTTGCAACTGCTTTTTTTGTTAATTAGTTTATTTGTATTGTTTTTGATGATGTTTTACCATTGTTCATCACCCTGAGTTTTTATATGATGGTACAGAAATACTGTTACAGATGAATATAATAGGTAGGTAGAATGAGCTAGACACATGTACTTATTGCGTAGGTATGTGCCAAGGTTAAATATGATCTGCCTACTCAACTCTTCCTTCTGGCTCTCATGTTTTTATCTGCATAGTTTCCAGTTATGTGCCTCTCTCTATTTTGTTATAACAGATTGTACTTAAATGTCGCTGAGCTGGCTGCTGGTCTTGATGTAGGATAGAACTGTTCTCACAAAGCTGGAAGCAGTAGCACTGGACTCCTCTTGTCGTTTGCTGTTTTATATGTTGATGGTGTTCCTCACAACTTCCTCCAATTAGGAATTGTTATTTCTCACGGGCTTCAGAAATCTTAACATGTTTTGCCCTACAGCCAGATGCTTAGTACTAACATCAGCCTGAACCAACGTAGGGTTGAGTTTTGGTTCAAAACATCTGGAAGCCACCAGCTTGGCAAGTGCTAATAGTGACTAGTGGGCATAGCAGGGTAGGGTGGGATTGTTTACCTGGCTTCCCAACATGGAGGTCACTGCTGGTAACCAAGAATGGGAGGTGGCAGGTGGCATGAAGGTGGAATGATTTGGCAACAGAAAAGGGAGTATTAAGTTGGCTTTATTGCTGTGCCTGTACCACTAGCCACTACTGGTGAATGCTAGGTGGAATATAGTATTTTACTCATAGTTTCTGCCTGCACAGTTCTTTCGACACACTAAATTCGTCACACAAGAGCTGTGGTCACCCAAGGCTGCTTTTCTGTTTCAGGAATATTGCACCTCACAACACTCAAATCACACTTTTGTACCTTGAACACATTACTGATGAAAAGTAGTTGCAACAAATGTCATAGACACCCAGTGGATTTTAAGAGCTTTTCAGCAGTTATGCTTAGTGACAACACGACTCTTCCACCCCATGGTACTTGTTTGTACAATTTTGTGAAACATTTTAAAAGATAAAAATAAACACTTTTGATGCTTTGTGCCAATTTCCTTTCCAAAATTCAGAAGTGCTCATATACAGTTGTTTGTTTTAAAAAGTGGTAGAACAGGACATTAACCTTCACACAGCAGAAATATCTTATCTTTATGTGGACGTTTTGCTAAGATGTTTTTTAAATACATACTGTCTATTCTACCTGCCATGACACTAATCCATATTTTAAGAAGCAGTTGGGGTACATAGTAACAATACCTAACTAATGCCACCATCTGTTCTGAGTGGAAGTGGTACATTATATATTGCACTTATAATACAGTAGAGACTAAAATGAAGTCAGCACATTATTCTACTAATTGTGTATTTTGCCTAATTATACCTTTTTTATCATAATGTGACTAATATGAAAGCAAATAGCTTTCACTTTCTTTAGCTTTCTCTCCTTAAGTGCAAGACAATTGTTTGCATCCCACCAGCCTCCACTCAAAGCTGCTGCCTTCTCAATGGAATGCTCCCCATGTCGTCCCATAAACTACTAGATGCTGGAAATATGTTCCAACAGCAATTGTGAAAGTTTCCTTCTGAGAAATATATATCACACATGTGCACTTCAATTAAGTAATTGCCATTTTTAACGCAAAGGGAAAAAAGCACCTCAGCACATACTCTATCAGTGTATTATTTATTAGTTTATATTGGTGGGGGCGAACCCACCATACATATAATGTCCCATACTCTCCAGCCTAGTCCTGCCAAACAGGTAAACCTCTTCTGTGTCAGTTTTGGACTGCAGGTGAAGTTTCCCACGACTTAAAGGAACTCATACCAAGGAGAAGAGTTCTAGCCTTTTCCCTGACATGTCAATTTTCTATATGATTTTTTTTTTCCTGATAAAGCATTCAGTTATAGGAGTGTCCACCTGTAGCCTGAAGTGGTAAAACTTTAAAATAGGTTTAGCTCATTGTCTGCCATTTGGGAGTACTGGGTGTCAGTCTGTCACCAAGCATCACATTGACCTGGTTCACACATCACTTTTAAACCATACTTAAGATAAACTATACAGTGGTGCCTCAGGTTACATACGCTTCAGGTTACAGACACCGCTAACCCAGAAATATTACCTCGGGTTAAGAACTTTGCTTCAGGATGAGAACAGAAATTGTGCAGCAGCGGCGCAGCGGCAGCAGGAGGTCCCATTAGCTAAAGTGGTGCTTCAGGTTAAGAACAATTTCAGGTTAAGAACAGACCTCCAGAACGAATTAAGTTCTTAACCCGAGGTACCACTGTAGTTTAAATGTAAAAGGATGTGCTGGCACACATGGTTGAAATGGAAAGTGTTTTGTTCATCCACTGCTCCTGTCACATTGCCAGAAACAGGCCATCAGCCGAGACAGTGTTGCATCTGAATTTAGGCTTGTGGTTTGTTTCTCTCCAAACTATGAATGGTAACCAAGGTTTGTTCTTGGCTCAGTGTTTGTGGTTGGTTTGGAAACCTAAGGTTTAAACTTTAGAGTGAAGTGCAAATAGCTTTATCTTCATCAGTTTGCTCATGTTTGAAATATTACCTTCCTTGAACCAAGCTGGCAGGTCTAGATTACTCAATGTCTGGGTAATGTCAGGCAGAAAGGCACACAGACAACAACAGTTAATAAACTGGGGGGGGGGCAGAGAATCATTACAGACAGAACCCTTTCCACATATCTTTAGGAATAAACTGCACTGGGTGCCATATTATCCTAAGCTTCAAGGGTGCCACATTTGAGTGAATTCAAAGGTAGGAGTTGAGTGAACACAAAGCATTACTGAATACCTATTAGCGTCCCTTGTACGTATATTGAGTTTGGGCTACTTTGAGTTCCAGCTTCCTTCTAGAGCCTCACTGGTACATATCTGATGGCATCAAAAAGAGTGACATTAATGAGACTTCCAAAGATATCCAGCTTGTGTCCCATGTTTCAAATAAGCAGACACAAGCAAGCATGGGGTATCAAAAATTCTCACACATTTTGTGGAGTAGTTGTAAAATCTTTCAGCTGCATTTATCACTTAGCCTGGATTACTGATATGGCATTATGGGATTCCCAATGACATATATAATGGAAGTGTAATATACTTTCATCACTGCTGGTGTCCAGCACTATCAGGGCTGTGGATAATGGAGCAGCTTCCTACAACAAGAATGGAGATATCAATGCAGCATTCACTGAATAGTCTGGTGGCAGTACAATTGTCAGCTTCTCTGGAACTCTAGGAATCTATTACCACCTTTGCCTACCTTGTATACTCTATCTTTGCATTCTTTGAATTAAAAAGTCTATTAGTCATCCACACGCCTGAACCCTTTCTCTCTCTCTCTCTCTCTCTCTCTCTCTCTCTGTGGCTACTGACTGGTGTTTGCACAGCTGGAGCCATTGGCTAAAGAGAGAGTACCTCATCAAAACAAGGACAGGTGGCAGCACCTCTAGACATAATGTACATTTAGAAAACATTACACCAGACACAAAATTAGAATGAGTTCTATGGAGTCGTTGATCAAAGCGATTGAAATGGTGGACATATCATTAGTCAGAAGTGCCTTTATAGTTAAAGCTATTTTGTAGAATAAGCAAAGCATAAAAAGCACAAGAACTATATGGAAATACAAGAAGATAGTACTGCAAACCAAGAAGAAAGCTATCGCCAAAAACCAGATGGGTTTTAGTTTAAAGTAGCTTTGTATATTGTGATTGAGTATTCATTTATTCTCACAGAGAGACTACAAGAACCAAACTAACTAAAAGTGGAAGAAAACCATGATATTCAGATGATAGGTATAACTTTTTAATACTGCACATTTATTCTCCAGATGTCTGCTCAGTAAGTGAAACCATACCTAAAATCAGCTTCTGGTGCTGTTTAGCACACATATTTTAAGAACCTACTTTAAATATGCAATATGCTGTCTTAACTTTGGATATGCTTTCTCAGTAATAAGATGCAGAGATTGCTAGCCTAGCAACTATGAAGAAAGCTTCATCTCATTGATTTGTATTATATAGAGTTCACTTAACAGCTGGATCTGAATCTTCAGAGCACTGTGTTAACCCATCGCCAACTTATTTGAACGTCACTTAAGAAAAATACAGAAGGAGTTTGATGTACTATCTATAAAATATGCATCACAATCTATCCAGTAAATGCGTAAGTACTTCTATGATGGGCTCAGAGACTGGCTAAGCTGAGGAAATATGACAAAACTAGGACTGAGCCCACCATCTTGTCTGACTTTAGGATGGCAGACTTTTAACAACTTTGAACTTTGGGGATGTTCCTGGATCCATCTTTCTCCCTGGTAGCTCAGGCAGCTTTAGTGCCTTTTATCAGCTATGGCTGAAACACTGACTATGATTGTTCCTGTACAGGGATATCTGGCCACAGTGATTCATGCATTGGTAACCTCAAAACCTGATCATTGCAATGTGCTCTGTGGGCTTATCCACACTTCTCTTTCCTCCACTCTTTCCAGGTATGGTCCGCACATTAAAGCTCTGTGTCTGAGTGTCCTCTTTTTTTCTCCCTACAGAGGTTTCCCTGCAAAATTCTGGTTTTAAAAGCTTAGCTGAGCAAATAGCAATCAGCAGCACCCCGGAACTGATGTTTGCTCTGAGTGGGTTTCTGCGGGGAAAGTTCTGGCGCAGACATTTTTAAAACCCACCTGGACACAGAGCTTTTAAACATGGACCCGTACCTGGAAAGACCAGGACCACTGGTGGAGGAACGGGGGTGTGGAGGGAGCGGACCACCCCCGGCACCACTATTCTGGTAGGGTGCCATCACAGTGGCCACCCTGGATATGCGCCGCACACACACCCCCAGATGCCGGGCGCCACGCCCCCACAGATGGCATGTCACACCCCCTAAATGCGCACCAGGCCCCTGCGAGCGGCGCACCATGCCCTCGCGGGTGATGTACCACACCCCTGGGATGTGCACCACACCCCCGCCTACTCTCTGCCCCTAGTAGCGGAGTATGCAGCTTCATCACTGACCAGGACAAAAGGTAAATGTAGATAAGCCCAATGTCTGGCTACCCTTGAGTCTAGTTTGGAGGCTCCAGCTTGTGTAAAACATTGCAGCTAGATTGCTGATGGGAACAGACTACTGCCAACACACTAAAATGCTCAAATGCTTACAGTTGCTACCCATTCACTAACTGACCATGTTAAAGTTCCTTTTATTAATTTACACAGCCCTTAACAATTCAGGTCCAGGATACCCTCAGGAAGCACCTGATCTCTTATATTCCTGCCCTATCACTGATGTCCTGGGGTCTTTGGGAGCCCCCACCAGGTCTTTGGGAGCCATGCATTCAGTATTGTGGGCCAAATCTTATGGGCCTCTCTTCCAGTTGAGGTCAGACAGGCCCCCCTCACTGTTTAACTTCCAGCACCTACTGAAGACCTTTTTATTTCAGCAGGCTTTTTAATTCCACTTTTATTTTACAGTTTAAATGCATTTTTATTTCTATTGTATTAAGTCTCCTGTAAACTGCTTCGGCCAGTAAAGCGAGATGAGCACCGCAACTCCAGAGTCATTCGCAACTGGATTTAACTGTCAGGGGCCCTTTACCCTTTACCTTTAAACTGCTTCAAGGTGACTGCATGATTAAGCAGTATACAAATTGTAGAAATAAATATACAATAAAACATGGGTGATCCCTAATTATACCATTTGAAGAGACTGGCAAGATAATGGCATCAAACTATGACAGCTCAGGATGTAATGGAACAAATGTAAATGTGGAGAATATTTGATCTTGCACCTAGAATTCAGGTGCTCCAATCACCATGCAAATATTTGCTTATCACCTAAATGTGCAATGTAGTGAGGCGTGGTGCTGGCCTCCAAAGTCAGGAAAGATTTGATCAAAAAAGGCAAAGGAATAGATCTAAGTGTAGAATAGATCTAAGTGTTACTGATTTTTGGTGGTCTTAAGACTATAGAGAGGGAGGGAGAAAGAAGCAGCTTACACCACATATGATTCCTAAGCACAAATGCAAAATGTTTGTAGTTACACTGCCTTGTGCCTGCCAACTGTTACAACTGTTTGAAAATTATTTCAAACACAGTAACAGTCTCTTGTGTGTGGACAGTAATTTATGCTCTGGCAGGTCTTGGAAACTGAGCAGGGTTTCAGATCTAAGTCATTTTCTCACCATTTTTTATAGAAACACCTAGCAGAAAAAGACCTCTCCTGGTATGCTTTTTGGTGACCTATGTTAATACAGTTCCACCTCACTCCATATATATCTACAATCTTATTCCAAACTTCACTGAGAAACTGTCGCCTTGTTCCATATTCATTGTCACACTCTGTTGGAGATGGAGAGCTCTCCCCCCTCCTTTTTTTTTCTCCAGAGAGCTGAAGGTGCTATGATAGAAGCATCCTTGCCTGTGAAATCTCACAGTAGATTTTGCCGGTTGTTATTTTTTTAAAATCTTCTGCCATTCTTGCTTTGAAAAGTGCTCACAATGGTTTACAGTACTAAATCACACAAATACTCTTAACTGTAGACACCTAAAAGGAACTCTGCCTTTTTTGAAACTATCCACAATGGCTCAGGGCAATAAAATGTACACACATCCAAGTGCCCCTATAGGACAGAAGTAGCAGTTATCTGCAAAAGGTGCTGGTTGTGTCTTTTTACCAGAAGTAAACGCATTCAAATAATTTATATTGTTTCATGTGGTTCGACGAGTTTTCCTCTGAAGGCCTTCCCCGTGCAGAAATTTGGGTCTTGCTGTGTCCTGAGAGAAAACCCCTTTGTCGGGGGCGGGAAGGATCTCTGGAGCCGCCCTGGGAGCAAAGGCAGTTCGAGTTTGGGTTGCGGCTGACGATTGCTGCTTCGCGATCGGCCGCCACTTCCTTCACCTCAGCTCTGAGAAAATAAAAGCGATCCACTTTCCTGTATGGAATGGGAATTCGCTGCTCGCCCGGGCCAAGGAAAAGGACTGTGCGCACCACACACTCACACACCCCAAGAGATCTGGCAGTCAGCAGTTCTGAAGAGTCTCGATATTCGTACTTTCCCGCGTTTCGGGCGCACTTCACCCCGTGGGCGCCCATCAACATCCCCGCCTGCTCTCTGCGGAGACCAAAGGGAAGGCGGGAAACCGACACGCCCTCGCCCTCCTCCGCTTTTCTTCTCAGAGCGCCTCCCGGCTTGCAGGCCGAGGAAGGGAGCAGGCTGGCAGCTTGCCTTTTCCCGCCCAGGCTTCCTCTCTCTTCTCCCAATACAGAACTTTTCTCCCTCGTATCTCGCAGCAGCAGCCCCGGAGATCTCCCTCATTCCCGTGTGCGTGCTGAGAGGAAAGTGTGACATTTCTCTCTGAAGAGACAGCCCGCGTCCTCCGGGGGTGCGCGCGCGCTTGTGTCTCGGCGGTGGCGCCCCGGGGGGAGCCTCGCCTTGCGCCTGGGCTTGCCATTTGTGCTGACACAAACCCACTCACGCGCCCGCCACCTCCATCGCCAGCGAGGGCGTTAATGATCAGGAGGAGGCGGAGGCGGCGGCGGGAAGGCGGTGGCAGGAGGGCGAGCGGGGAAAGTGTCGTGACTAGGCAAGCGGGGGAGGGAGGTGGGTTTGTGGTGGGTCGAAAGATACGCCCCACACCGGCACCGTCAGTCAGGAGACAGTAATGGGGGGAGAAAAATGGAGCTGGAGCAAGGTGCATCAACCAGAAAACACGCGCCGAGGGAGGACAAGCTCCGTGCAAGGGCGCTGCTGGACAGATGTAGGCAAACACATCTGGGCTTCTGCCAGTTGCCGGCTGGCGGTGAACGAGGCTGGTCAGAGCGCGCGCAGGCAGGGAGACGGCGCTCAGGGGAGAGCGGAGTGGAAAGCGTGGGGAATGCGCAGCAGGTGGCCAGTGCCCAGTCAGCGGGCGCGTGTTGCTGAAGCGGCTTGAAAGCGGGTAGCCAGCACACGGCGCTTTTGCACGGGGGTGGAGAGGAGAGACGGGAGGCAAGAGGACAAGGCGCAACAGGGAGCAGGAGAGAGAACACGGAGCTTTTAATCCCCCCAAGTAGAGGCGAGGCGCTTCCCCGCAGGGGTGCGTGAGCGCGCGCGCCTTGCAGACTGGGCAGCAGGCGGCGGCGGGAGGGGGAGCAGAACCACCGGGCTGCGCCGGTGGGCACCACTGATCAAAGGGGAGGGGAGAGAGGATGGTGGAGGGCGAGCAAAGAGCGGAGAGCGAGCGCCTACTCTTAAAGGTGGCCGCGACGTGATAATCACGCTCCCAAGTGTCCGCTGATGGCAGCGAGGCTACAGCTGAGGCGGGCCTGTATGAGGCATCTTCAGGGGACACTGCTGCCTGAGAGCCGCGCTAAATGGACTAGCAATCCGGTTCGGTATCTGTAGGAAGGCGTCTCCTCCGGGGTGGAATTAGCATATTCTAGTGGAGTGGAGAGAATAACGCCGGCTGGCCACGTTCGGGGTGTTTTGGTCCCGAGGAGAGGGCGCTGTAGGCAGCGGTCTGTCGGTGGGTAGTTTTCCTTCGGCGACCAGCTGTGGCCGCGGGCGCGTCACGCTTTGCCCGTTTTACCTGGCGCGCAGAGACGCCCCTTCCCCTCCCCTTCGCCCACCTCCCCACCCACCCCTTGTGGAGCCTACAGAGCGCGGAGAAGGCGAGGCGGCTCCTCTCCTTGCCGGCACGCTTCTGCCCTCCTCCTCCGACTGTCAGTCCGTCGGTCCGCGTCCCTCCCCTCCCTTCCCCAACCGCTCCCCCCCCCTTCTTCTCCGCTTCCCACCCACCCAACCAGCCACCTCCCCGGGTGAATTTCGGGGCTCTCGGGCTCCTTCTGTTTGTTTGTTGATCCTTCCTTTGGGGAGGGGGCTGAGAGTGGGAGAGGGGGGGGAGAGAGGGCGGGGACTTTGGGCTTTGGAGACGGCGGCGCCTCGGCTCTTATTGCCACTGAGTTGCGCTTCTCCTCCTCAGGCTGCGGGAAGGAGCCGCCTGACCGCTTGGCACTTCTGCTGCCTTCCTCTCCTTCCACCGCCACCAGTGGTTGGATTACCGCGGGCGGCGGCGGCGGCGGCGGCGTCCCATTGCGTCGGGTGCCTTGGGGCTGCCAAGCCCGCAGCGCAAGTGGCCAGGTCAGTAGCCCTGGAGCGAGCGCTGGGAGGAGCAGGCAGCGCGCACCTCTCGGCTCTCTTCTCCAGGAAGGGATCGCTGGCGAGGAAGACGCCTGCGCCCCTCCTCCTGTGACGGGCGCGCTATCCCGGGGTGAAGAGGGCAGGAGGGCGGGGAGGGAGAGGGCTGAAGCGGGCCACCAAAAGTCGCCTCCGTCCTCACCGCTGCTTTCCCTTCTTCCTCCGCGTAACAGACAGGCGCTCATCTCATCCCGGCGAACCCTTGGAGAGTTTTGCAACCACTTGGAGAAGACGGAGAGCTCGCTGCAAGGGGTGTTGCTACTTCCCCAACTCCCTTCCCCTTCTCACTGTTGAGACTTCCTCGCTAGTTTTTCCAACGGTGCTTTTTTAAAAAAACAAATAAAGTCTGTTTGGAAATGGCAAAGGCAGTGACGCCTGGAAAGGGAACAAGTGTGGGGCGAGCCAGAGGAAGCCGGAGCTAAATGACAGGATGCAGGAGACTTGAGGAGATACACAACCAACAGAGAAGCGTCTCTTGTACTAACCGGACTCTTGCTGCTGCTGCTGCTGCTGCCGTCCGCGCTGCTGTGCCGACTGAGCCATCTTTCTGATCTTTTTGCACCGGCCCTACTGGAGGATTTAAGATCTAAGAGGAATTGTGCGCTGAAGAGACCGGATATTTTATTCTCTTTCTTCAGTCTTTCTGTACTGAGAAAGGAAGATGGATTGGGGACTCTTCCTGCACTGTGTTGCCCTCACCATTACCCTTGGCAGGGCTTTGAAGAGTGGTAAGTGACTGACACGGAATCTCTTTCAAGTGAAGCCAGGTAGCTGCAAGCAGAGGGCCCCTTACCTGAGCTCCTGATATATAAAGCCAACTGTGAAACTAACTAATATAATGGATAAAAGGAAGCTGAACACAAAACACTGGGTATTTACCTTGAGTTACACACAATCTTTGTTTGGCTACCCATCCTGAATGCTACCTGATTCACAAGAATCAGAATAGCCAATTACTTTAATGTTTCATCCTTTGGCAATTGCACAAGATTCCACTTTAAAACCTGACAGACAGTGAATACTTAAAAGGCAGGGTTTTTATTGAGAGACAGGGGGAAAGTGAAAGTTTAGGGTCATATATTTGATTATCTTTTGTAGCTATGAGTCCCCACGGGTACCTATTTCCAAATCCTCATCCTCCTCATCCATCTATATTATGCATTAGGGCTCACAGGGCACTTATTGTCTCAAGCTAAGCAACCTAAGGTACTGTTCATACACAACAGTTATAAGAGAAATCCTATGGCACAGACTTCACATCTGGTTTTGAGGGAGCATTTAAGAGCTGCTTCAAATTGATGGAGGCTTCCTTCATTCAGCAATGAAATAACACTCATACTAGCTCCCTAATCTATGCAGTTTTTAAGGATGTTCTGCCTGGAATGGTTGACATCTTACTTGCACACATGGAGGGGGGGAGTTATTAGGAGTTTTTCCTTCCCAGACCAATTTCTGAGCAATTATTATTAACTAATTACCAAATATTTATTTTTAGTCTGACTAGGATTTCAATCAAAGTAATTAAAAGGAGGTAACATTCTCCACTTAGAATGGTATATTCTTTTAATAAGGGACCACAATAGGAGTATTCTTTTACTGGAGGATGTAAATCACACTTTATGGTGGAAATCAGTCTTTTCTCAATATATTTTGAAGAGGTTGGCTAATTTAGCAAGAAACAAGTTCTTCCTCTGCTCCTTCATGACCAGGAGAAGGGATGAAAAAAAGTCTTTAAAGAAGTATTAGCATGTCAGTCCCTGAGAATCATACCTGAGATCCTGTTTGGCCTAATCTTTTTGAAGAGTGTAGCTAACTAGACCTAATCTTTCAACCTGAAGTCTTCCTTTGCAAAGATAACAGGATCACACTGTATTTCTGCATCGATTTGCAGGCAGTGTTGAATTAATGGAGATGAGTAAATAAGCAGGGATGAACTGGAGGCATAAAGTGGAGTGAGATGTATAGCGTGCCTTTTTGCTATTACGAGCAATATCATTCTCTTAAGTGCTGAGCCAACCATAGGAAGATCTGAGGGGAAGGAACTATGAAGCTGTCATTAAGTCTGAGCAGTTATAGGCATAATGTAATAGCCCTGTAGAGTCACCATGACCATCCATCTCTTCTGTAGCTTAGCAGACTCATGGATGCCACATCTACCTCTGTCCAGGACTTGTGTCTGCTAAATTAATTCATTAACCTTATGTAGGTAGACTGAGTCATTAGAAACTGCTCCTCTTAATCAAGTGTGCGAGAGATTGCACAGAGCCAGGGAGTCTAGCAGCTCCCCACATTATCTTATTATACTATCACTTTCCCAGGAGTTACCGATTAAAGTGCTGTTGGTAGTGAGCCCACCTAAATGTCTCCTAGAGTGACTCTTGTCAAGTGACTTGCAGCAGCGCTGGTTTATTTCACTCGTTTAACAGATGCCAGATCCTGCCATGTTGTTTGCATAGAGCTGGAGTGGACTTAATGAGGCGGGATCATTTTCCAAGTCAGCTTGCACGCGGCAAATCATGCAAGATTGTCTCTGAAACCACATGCAGGAGGCTTCCAGATAAATATCACTGGCTGTGGATTTTGAACTCATTGTTGCAACATCTTTTGTTCTCGGAAATGAGACACGCGATACAAACTGTCAAGGCAGAAATAAATAGTAGCTCATAACCAACTCTGAAATAGCAATTCGCTGAACAACAACAAAAACCCACAGCATACATCTCATTCACTTCTAAATTATAACAAATGTTTCTTATAACGGCTGTAGGTTATGCATTTTTGATGTGCACTTTATCTTTCATTTCCATTTGACCTGGTTATCTATAATAAAATTCTGCACATTTGTAACTTCGTGTGGAGTACAAGGAATGCCATTTCCAGTTCACAAGAATTTTATTAGATACATAAGTTTCATATGTCATTACTGTGAAAATGGGCTGCCAGTGTGTCTGATTATCTGATGTTAGTAGAAAATATTTCAGTAAAGTTTCAAAGTGTCAGTGCAAACCTGCACAGAACAATGGAACAAGTGGCCTTGGAGGTTAGATTACATTGCCTCTGTTTCATCTCTCAATATTTATTTGTAAAGAACCCTAGCATGGCTTTGGAGAGGAGCAACCAGATTTTGCTCAAGATACGGCTATTTGCACTTAGAGGGCTGGGAAACTTAACAGTTTTGTAATTAGAAATAAACTTCATTTTGTTTTTCCTTGCTTTCTGTTACACTGCTCTTATCTGGTCTCCAAGGGGGGGGGACTTCCTTAAAGGAGTCCACTGACTCATTGCTGCTTCAACAAATTCTACTTTGTTCTTTGGTAGTCTGGACTTGAAGATCACAGATAGCTTCAAATTGCTTAGATTTAGGATCTGATAAAACCAAAAGGGGGTTGTTGTAAACAGGAAGGGGTCTTGGAAGACAAGTTCTGTTGTCAAATGACATAGAGCAGGCTTATTATCAGAATGGTCAGTAAAAGAATCAGATAACATTGCTCTCTGAATCACTCTCAATTAAAACTTATTACTTAATGACACTATAGTTTCCAATAATAATTAAGAATTAACCATTCATTACTTATTAATTATTATGTGTAAAAGCTGTAATAATCACAAAGACCTCTGTCTGGATTAAGAAGTTTTGTTAAAAAACAACAACAACAAAACCACCTCCCCTGTTCTGTTTTTTGCAGGGGTGGCGATACAAAACCAGAGCTAATAACTGCAGAAAGCAGCTTTCTTTAAATCATAAACCAGGAAAAAAATGTTCTGCAACAAGGGCTTGAACTATTGCAGGAAATATAGATGTTTTGTTTGATTGACCTGAACATGAAATGTGTTTTCTTAATTGCAGATAAATGTGGTGAAAATATAAGAATTGTGGAGCCTGGGTATCTCACCTCTCCTGGCTATCCAAACACTTATCATCCAAGCCAAAAATGCGAGTGGCTGATTCAAGCTCCTCAACCATACCAGAGAATTATGATCAACTTCAACCCTCACTTTGATTTGGAGGACAGAGAGTGCAAGTAAGTGAGATGGTCTGTGAAGGGAGCCATAGCACCATCTACTGGACAAAAAGCTCCACAGTTTCTTGTTGGGGGTGGGGAAGGGAGATGAAACAGCTGATGAGTGCAAAACTCTGTGCATAAAATGAATCCCTCTGAGGTCTGAATCCATACCAGATCATATGTTTGTGGTAAAGATATTAAAGCAAGTGCTTACTGCATGTCAGGCACTATAAAAGATTGTTTTAGATATAATCTTGTAATCCCGCTGTGTCGTTTTTGTTGGAAACATGGATCCATTAGCAGTTATTTCCTCTGAAACTTTTCCCTAAGCCGCTCAGTGACTTGGAGGTTGTGGAACGCCAAGCAGGAACAGTAGGGGAGAAATAAACATTCGCCTCTGCATTCATGATTGTGCCACTGCTTTAAATGTTCTGAAGTTGCTTAGAAACGTATTGATGCTTAAGGCAAAAGACGTGTGGTTATTTAGAATTTTGCAAGTTCCAGTTCACTCAGTATTGTTTGATGGGAGAGGCTGTACATTCATGGGGCATTATAATGTATTTTAAGAGCCCGACAACTATACATGCTTTGTTTTGCTGTGCTAGTGCCATAATTGGGGATAACACATGTGTGGCATCAAGGGGAAGTCATTAGTTTTCTTAACTAATATTAACAGAAGTTGTTTTTCATTTTGAGTTGGTGAGGCAGTGTGAAGAAAATGTATGGAAGTTAGACTGCTAGGTATTGTGTAGCAGTGGTGTAGTGTGGGGGGTGCAGGGGGGCCGGCCGCACCGGGCGCAACATTTGGGGGTTAGGGTTAGGGGGCACAAATCCACGGGTTAGGGGGCACAAATTACTTGCCTTGCCCCGGGTGCTGACAACCCATGCTACGCCACTGTTGTGTAGAACAGAAATGAGGAACCTGTGGCCCTCCACATGTTGCTAAGACACTTCAACCCACTCCAACCCCTTAGTGTGGTTGATAATCAGGCATGATGGGAACTGTAGTCCAGCAACACCCCAATCCCTGATAAAGGGCTTTATCGTGATTAATTCTGATTATAATGGTGCAGGCTTTTCACAGAACTCCGTTTTCATGAGCATAAAAGTGGCTGCACATTAAGTTCTTGCCTTGTGTCAAAATATATTGTGAGAAGGACCGCTTACTGTTGTCTGATGGTGAGTGGTGACTGTGGCCTGGCATGAATGCAGCCTGAGCTGAGGATGATCTTATGGCCCTGCACGATCATTGTGGGACAACACTCCCTCCTCTGTTTGCACAGGTTGCTGGGGGCCTGCATTTTAACCAAGCTATCACAGGCAAGCAAGGGCATGTGTTTTGTGTGGTGGAGCTGAATGAAGGCTTCAGTCCCTAGTCTTTACTCAGCTCTGCTCACTGGATGTATAAAGAAGCCTCACCCAGGCTCATCAATCAGCTCGGTCGGAGCTGGATTCTCCACCCTCCCACCCCATGTAGCATATGGTCCTGCCTGAAGGTGAGCGGGCGGGTTCAGGTCCTGCATAAGACCTTGCTATGGAAATATTCAGTTGTCGTATTTGGGGCCAGGGAAGAATTTGCCAGCAGATAAATTGGGCCCGTCTGGTGTCACAGCTTGTTGGCGGATAAGGCACTGGGTTGGATCCTTCGTCTTGGGGGCGTGGGAGTTGAGAGCCCACCTCACCCCTACTTCAGGAAATTGAGGGTACCCCGTTAAAGGGGTCCAAGGGAAGATGCAGTCAGGATGCCCGGACAGTGTGGGATTCTTAATCTAGGATCAACCTTGCAAAATAATCAACCAGCAGTCGGGATGGATGAATCAGGGTACAGTGGTGCCTCGCAAGACGAAATTAATCCGTTCCGTGAGGCTCTTCGTATAGCGGTTTTTTCGTCTTGCGAAGCAAGCCCATTGACAGCTTAGCGGATTAGCGCTATTAGCGGTTTAGCGGCTTTTAGCGATCAGCTGATAAGCGGCTTAGCGGCTTAGGAAAGGGGAGAAAAGGGGGGGGGAACCTGCAGGAACTCGCAAGACATTTTCGTCTTGCAAAGCAAGCCCATAGGGAAATTCGTTTTGTGAAGCGCCTCCAAAACGGAAAACCCTTTCGTCTAGTGGGTTTTCCATCTTGCGAGGCGTTTGTCTTGCGGGGCACCACTGTACATACCCAATGCCCATGCCAAAGTCTACTTGCATTTGTAACCAATAAAGTTGTGGCCTGTTTGAACCCAAGATGTTTGTCCGGTGTGTTTATTTTATCTTTCCATGCTTTGGGTCCTGTCAGCAGTGGGTTCCCTGCACCTGGGCCTATAAGTAGAGCTCTCTGAGGTAATAAGTTCTAATGTAGAACACAAGTTTCAGTGGAAGTATTTTGAAGTTCCTCATGTGAAGTAGTGCACCAGGAGGATTGAACCATCTCAAGCTGTGAATCCTTCAGCCGAACCTTTGTAATGCTTAAAACAACTCTGCAACATATGCAGATTATAGTCCCAGTTTACAGATGGGAATGAAAAGTGATGACTTTCACAAGGCCTTCCAGTGACTTTGTGTCAGAATATGAGCTTGTATAAACTTGCTACTTAGCCACACTGGCTTCTCACGGCGGGGGGAAAGGCTATTCTCTATTCACAGTCTTACAGAAGTAACAGGGGACTTGTAGCTCTCCAGATATTGTTGGACTACAACTCCCATCATCCCTACCCATTGGCATGCTGACTGGGGCTGAAGGGTGTTGGATTCCAGCATTTGGAAGGCAAGATATTGCCCTGCCCTCTTTTAGAGCTTGGATGAACAACTCTGGATGCCACAGGTAATCCCCAAGTGGCTATGAGATTCTTTCTGGAAGAATTCCAGAAACCCCGTCTTTGAGAAACTGCTTGGACCATGCTTATTTCAAGGCTTCACTCCTACCCTATTTTCTTTCATGATTGCTACAACCCCACAGAGAACCTCTTGCATCAAATATGAATGTGAGGGTGCCTAAAGAGTTGTCCTTAGAGGCTGTTTTCCAGCTGGACAACAGCTTTCCCTTAGAGAGAAAACAATAGCAATTTCTTCAAGCTGGTGTTTTGAGCTATAAAAAAAAATAGAACAGGATCATTGTAACTATTTAATAATATTATTACATTTCATCACTGCTTTCGGTTCACTTTATTTTCATATAAGCAGAGATAACTAATTACATGTCACAGCAATGTTAAAACCAAGGACACATTAACAAACGGTGCCAAAAAAGTGTCACCATCCTCTGCATGCAACGACTCCTCCTTCATATTGGAGCAGTAGCTTGTTGATCTTTTAAAAACGGGTTTGGATGACTAGCTCTAGAAACCAGTTTAACCATTGCTAGGTAGGGCGGATTAGAAATAGAAATAAATGAATAGTGAGTTCCTACAAATGATGAGCAAACAATCCAAGGCCTTGGAAGAAAGAAGCATGAAGAGTATCACTCTAGCTGTCCCTGCCAGTTTCTAGCTCTCAATCAAAATGTGTCCTTGTGTTGTAGAAAGAACTGATACCAAGATGGGCTTGTTGGAGACAGAGCAGATCTTGTTAACATAATAGGGCATGTAGTATGTTTGCTATGCCTCTCACCCCTGTTCATTTAATTGGGAGGTACAGAAAACTGCCAAGTCCCATCCACTCTACTAAGAAGTGTTGCTGCTAAGTATGTTCGGGAAAGTCCAGGTCAGTTAAGGAGACACCTACAAGGTTTCATTGTCTCCCTACGCTTGTCTCCCTATACCTTCACAAGAATTTTTTTCTTCAATTCTGAGTCGGGAGGAAATGAAAGGGAGGGCTGGGTGGTGGGGTAGTAAACCTCATGATGAGGCAGACCTCATCATTATGTGTCAGTTTTCACAACTGGAGGGGTTCATATTCTGAACCCAAACTCCTGCCACCCATTCTGAAATTCATATCATATTTTTTTTTAGATGTTGTGTTTGTGAAGATACGATGGAACTGATTGTATGAACAGACTCTTAGAGGTGTTTGCATGTGAATATTATTCTCTTCTGAAGTTCAGAGAAGAAAATGGGAGATATTTTAATCCTTTAGTGCTTGCGAAATGCTTGTTCAGAGATAACTTACACACTAATATATCATGATAATAATAAATGCAGTGGGAGTGGTGTATTATATTGCAACCATTAGGTCAGTCTGTGTAGAGCTGATATACCTAAAACCTCTATAACTTGTCATAGGTGAATTATGCCTCTGGGCAAAGTATGTTTCTTCCTCTCAGCAGAGTATTTGTGCCTTTCAATCCAAGTCTCTGAAACCCGTCTAATTAATGTATCTTTCCCTCTCTAATTGGGCAGTTTCGTTGTCAGGCAAGGATGGGGGTAATTTTATGGGCAGAGTTTAGCTAGACAGAACAGTTTAAATTGACCTTTTGTTGAATGACTTAAATGCTTCCTGTGTTATTTGTGCTCTCTTTTAAATTCAGATCTTTGACTTCCACACTATGACCATTAACTCTGAGTGAGGAGATTTGTGTCAAACCCTTTAGGACCATATTTTCAGGAAAAGTTATTTCTTCATAGGAAACTTTTGAAACTGTATTAGGTCTCAGAGTCCCTTACTCTCTTGAGAAATTCATATTCCTTTCACCAAATCTTGGGTAAGGCAATAGATTAATGTACCAATCAGTCTGTCATGGGATTTTTAGTGTTAAGCAAACTTTTATTTCCTAACTCTAGATTTTCAGTTTATTGTCACAGCTGCAAGTGTGTAATAGTTCAGTCCATTCAATCACTGTTTTAGTTTTTTTAAAGTGCAGTGCTGTAAATGAATATTTATCTGCAGGGAGAAAGAGGTAACAAGTTAATACTTCTGAGAGAGGAAATCTGACAGAAATACAAATGTATTGGAGGAAATTAATGTTGCATTGCTGGGATTCAATTGCCTCTGCCATTCATGTTTTACCTCTACTGAAGAGTTACAAGGACACTGTATGAAAGCCCTTAGTGGTGGCAGTTGATATGGATACACACTGCTTCTGATGAGATTGCAAGAGTAGATCTACAGATTACCTTTGCAAAAAAATAAAAAATAGGGGGGGCTTCACTGTTCCTACAATTGCAGTGCTGCCTCCAGGAAGGCACTACTACATCTCTCTCATATGGCTACTGGCAAAATGTATACAAATTCAAAGGAAGAACCTCTGGTTTGGAGGCCTCCTTAGGTCTACCAGGTCTCCCCAGTTGGGTTGTGAGGCCATTTTGGGCAAACTATGACCCCTGCCCTGCACCTGATGTTATATGTGGGGCAGGTAAACAATTGCTTCAGCCGAAAGCAGGGTTTTGATCCTGCTTGCAGAGGCATGAGGCATTGATGACAATCTGTTAATAAATAAATAAGCATAATTAAGGGCTTTCTCCCTTATGGATGTCTTTCTGTGCTCCTGCATTAGCATTTTGAGGCAAACATTGGTCTGAGGTTCATTTCACAGCATGGAGTTCCATGTAAAGATCTATGGAAGAAAGCAATACAAGTTTTGAATGGAGTTTTTTTTGCCAGGAAAAGAGGCTTTAGTTTCTCCTTACTTAAGACAAAGGTCTTAAGTCCTCCTAGGTTCCACATAAATTCTCACTTACCTGGGAGTGAGTTCCATTCAACTCCACAACACTTATTTCTGAATAGGCATGTACAGGAATGAACCATTAGACCACCAGAACTATCCCAACCTAAAAACAAAGGGCATGAGGTGAAGGTGGTGAATAAAAATTGCCCCAATATTTTATAATTACTATGTCACATATGATCACGAGCACCTTGTTTACTGTTTTAGATGTAGTTACATTTCAGGATTAATAAATGTTACTATGAGAAATCCATTTCTTTCCTTAACTATTGAATATATTCCACAGGGAGGATGAGTTCAATGACCTCATGATAATATGCATCATATAATTCTCGTGCTGAAAGTTTCTTTGAGCAAGGGGGTCATCTTTCATCATTTGTAGGAACAAAGCTATAATCGTAATTAATTAAGCATACTATTAAAAAACGAGGACAGAATAACCCAAGAAATACTCTGTAATCAATAGAGTGTGTGGAATAACATACTCAAAGCCTAAAAATCCTAAGTGTAACATATTATAATCAAGATTTTTTTTTTTAAATGATAATGTAATTCTGTACCGACCGCTTTGAACAATAGCTGGAATTACATGTCTGCTTTTAAGTGGAACGAGTCCAAAATTTGGGATCTTTTTGCAGCAGATGAATATGATGTGCCTAGTGATTACTGTATGTAATTGCAAACATATTTATTATTAATAGTCTATGTTGGTGAACAGAATATAGTTAAAAATGAATGGAGGAAAAGATAAAACATGAGCTTATTACCTCCCTTCCCTCCCACATTTGTTGACAGTTTAAAATGCTTTCAGGGTGAAACTCTACATACTCTACCATTTGTTTCTGCTAATGTCCTACTGCGTACATGTAGTTATCCTGAATCTTGTAAAACTTTATATCTGGATAATAAACAAGAATGCCACTGATTCACAGTGCTTTGAATTTATGGAACTTTTCCGGTTTCCCAGCAATGCAAACTATCAGCATGATAATTTATAATGGTTTGTGACAAATGCCGCTGAGCAAAGAGGTGTGTGGTTACATTCAGATCAGATGTCATCAGCTAGGGAGCAATAAAAATTTCACAGACACTAGGTTAAAAACATTAAGAAAATGAATGTGAAGTTTCAGAAGACAATGTTTTGGAAAGGTGGACGGGGTGAATGGAGAAAGCCAAATAGCGGTTTCCTTCCTAACAAATTATTGACTCTTATTTCCAGAGTTAACAGCATTTATTTATTTTTTACAGGAGTTGCAAAGGCATAATGTCACCGAAGTTTTCGTTACTCTAGTTTCAGTGGCCATAATTTAGATATGCAGAGAGCAATATCATCCTTGTTTGACAATTACTGAGTGTGCATGTTCTGTTGTCAGATCATTTCAAACAGAAAATTCACTTGGATTTGGAAACATTGAAAGTGTAGAAAGAAGGGCTTGATAGTTAATTGTTCTTTAAATTGGTTTTAACAGGGATTAGTTACATGGCTGAGATTAGAGCTGTACAAGGATTGTTATCAATTACAGTTCTTTAGTAGGGGAGAAAGCTATTACAAAATATGTTTGTTTACATAGAAGTAGATGGATTAAAAATCAAAAACAGATGCTACAGTTCTAACTATTAACAGGAAATCCACTCAGTGTATTTACCATCCTGCAGAAATATGGATAACATAATTCTGTTGTAAACCAGTATCCATAAAAGTCTGAATCCCATCAAGTAAGGAATTGGCTCTGGTCCTGGTATAGGTTTTTGAAAGGAGAAAGTTGTGTTGTACATTAGTAATTTCACTATCTTGTCAAACCCTCCAACATGCTTCAGATGAAGATAGGGACATTTTTCATTCCCACCACCTCCACCAATTGACCCTCCTCAACCCCCCCCCCATTTTTTGTGCCCCCCCTTGAGCATTTATACCACCACTACATCAATAGCACACAAGCTCTACACCAGGCATAGGCAAACTCCAGCCCTCCAGGTGTCTGGGACTACAATTCCCATCATCCCTAGCTAACAGGACCAGTGGTCAGGGATGATGGGAATTGTAGTCCCAAACATCTGGAGGGCCGGAGTTTGCCTATGCCTGCAGTCTACACCATCTAAGAAAAACCCTTAATCCCGGTTTTATTTTATACTTCTGCAGATTTACAAAAAGAAAAACACACATCAATAAGTCAATTTTAGAAAGTTGCAAGATTAGACATGGATACACAAAGCTTTTTAAAAATAAAATAAAATTTAAAAAATCAAGACTTCTTGCACTCAACTCCACTCCCCCTTTCTTTCTACCCAGGGCAGCCCTGCCCTCTGCCTGCACCTCAGAGCCAGTGTGTCACGCAAGGTTGGGCCTTGGTTGCAGCAGGAACCTCTCCTCCTTCTCACCTGCTCTCTGAGCTTCCAAAGGGAGGAGGTCAGGAGCAGTGGCCCTGGAGAGGCAATAGGATGTCCCCTCACAGCCGCCGCTTCAGCCACTGCCATCACTGCCATCAGGCAGTGCTGACTTCAGCCACTGCCATCACTGCCATCAGGACAAGTGCTGACTCATCCTCCTGCCAAGCTCAGTGGCAGCAGTGTTGGTGCGGAAATGCAGACATTCCCAGATCAAATCAGAAGCCAGGATGGCTTTCATAATTCCAGGACTGTCTCTGGAAAACAGGAACACTTGGAGGGTACGGTGTATTCACCAATTAAAGGCCAGATCCCTTGCCAAACTGCTATTGAAGAATAAGGGTTAAGAGGATCCATGTAGAGTTCAGCATATGGTGAACAGATATAGGTGAGCCAGGACACTCTTAGTAGTGTTGTTCCCAAAGTTCCCCATATGTTCACTAACACCTTTGGTGTAGCATCACTTTCCTTTTGGAATGTGATTCCAATATTGACATTTAGGCACCTACTTTAAACTCAGCTGTTCATGCTGGCTTACCCTGAGAGGTGATTCAGCGATGTAGATATATTAATCTGATCTGTGATGTATTTTGTACTTACTTTATGTATGCAGTTTCTTTATTGATTTTTATGCTGTTCGCCGCCATGCTATATATATTTTTCTTAATGTTGGGTTTATAGAAACTTTTGCAAATAGGAACTGTGAATTCTTCCCTGGCTCATTTAAAAAAACCACAACCTGAGACAGAGAATAATTTCTCTGTCTTGCCCTCTTTATCAGTGATCTGTTTAGTTCCCTGAAGCTTGTATCCAAGCCAGAGTTTGGAGAATTTTATTGGAACCTCTTTTTGCAGCAGACAGCTGCCCCATTCACAACAGCAGACTTGAGCCTTCTAAGACCCTCTAAGGAATAACCCTGTAAGAACCTTGTTCCCCGTGGCCCTGACAAGACTGCTAGGGCAGAGAGCATAAATATCAGATATGCTTGAGTTCCACCACCTCTCATTTTACAAATTAAATCCGGGCTGTACTTTTAACTATATACAGCACATTGCTGGAATGTGCCCAACTCATCAGGCAATCTGCTTTGTGCAGCCTAGCTGCCCTGTCCTTACCATTTACTTACCACTACTCTAATTTATAAGTCATACACAAAATGTAATTAATGCCAGTCAACCTTACTTTTTAAAAATTAAAAAACAGGTCCTGTCAAACAAACCCGATTTCATGATTTGATGAGATTAAATTTGGGCTGTTGATAGTAACAGAGTTCATGTAACATCTTTTTTGCTTGTCCACAATAATATATATGGTATGTTGCTATTGTTTAGTACTTTAAAGTTTTTTGTTTTTTAAGAGTCCCACCATCTGCTGTTGAAGGCAGTTTCAAAGCTGCTATGCTTTGATGCTGTTGTGGAATGGAATACAACTCCATAAAGTCATATTTCGTGTGAATCTCATTCTAAATAGGATTATCGTAATAGAATTGTAGACGGCCATCTGGTCTAACCCCCTGTAATGCAGGAATCTCAGCTAAAACATTATTATCATGACTATATGAATATGCTTGGATTTATTTTGTTTTGCTGCTGTTATGATTGTCTTTCAAAAATTCATGGTCCTCAACAAATTGTATTCCCTTTTGCAAGTGCAGAGCCTGCTGTCTCATTTGGTGACTGAAAGTAGATTACATCTTCTATGTTCTGGAAGTACAAAGTTCCAGAGGATTTAGCCTCAAATACCCTCCATCTGTATAGACCTGCCCAAATGTTAAGCTGGAGAGATCCTGCTCTTGGTGCTGCCAAGGGTTAATGGCACATGCAAAAGCCTTCTTTGCGATGGCCCCTTGGTTATGGAACTCCCTCCCCTTGGAGCTGCATCTGTCATTAAACTCTTTTCATTGGTTAGTCAAGACACAACAACTTTGGTTGGCCCTTTGGTTGGCCCTCACGGCCCTTCACTTCAATCATATCTTGCCCTCTTTGAAAAAAGTATGGACACTACTTCTTCATTGTTGCAATCTTAGTGTTTTAATTATGGTTTTAAATGATGCTTTCATGTTGTTTAATATGTCTTATTGAATGTATGCATCCCACCCTGGTACCTTTCAGTGAAGAGCAAGTAACAAATTCAGATAAATAAGCAGGCAAAATACCACCTTAGTAAGACTTTCAACCTAGACCCTACTTTATGTCCTCATTGATCCTTGAAATACATCCGGTTGGAACCAGGGTCTTTTCAGCCGCTTTGCAATAGTTAGAACAAAGAAGAGCTTCCAGGCTTAAAAGTATGGTTTTTTTAGGCAAACAGACAGCTCTCATTTGAGAGATAAAGTACTGCCTAGAACTTTGGTAATTTAAGACTTAGACCTATTGTACCTGGTGCCCTTTAGAAGTTTTGGACAACAACTACCATCAAACTCAGTCAGCATGGCCTGTGGTCAAGGAGGATAGGAGTTGTAGTTCAGCAACATCTGAAGGACCACAGGCTTTCTATGCCTGGTCTCATACTTTAGCAAGTGTGCACACTGAGTTGTCTTGTACAATAATACCTCATGAAACCCTCAAATGAATAAGGGATGTGGATCAGGGCTTGCTGCCACGATCTTGCTTCTTTGCACATGCACTTCTTCACTTACCCAACATTTAACATCTATTTAAGGGCTTATTTCTCCCTCTTACCCTGAAATATTACGGTGAAAGATTAATAGCCCATAAGGTATTCAGATAACAGGAGACTCTAGTGGATCATTAAAAAGACTATAGAAGTATTTGCCCTTGTTTTATAGGGGAAATACTTGTCTGCTTGCCTTCTAAAGACAAGAGGTTCTAAAGATAGTTCAGGGTAATTTTCATATGGCTCTGAGTGTAAAAGAGAGTTGAAAGATGTTGGGAATTATATTGTGCTCCTGATTACTGCCTTTAATAAGCACTCTTTTGTTGCTCATCCAAGCTTTTAGCCGCTGTGAAAAGCCTCCATTGTCAAACTATTTAACTGGCTTTTTGCTGAGTAGCCTTGTCTACACTGAACTTCTGCAAGGAAAAAAATTACAGCCAACTACTGTCCCTGAATGCCTCCTACTTGAGCAGGTATTTTCTTTCGTTTGTTTTAGATGAATGAGCCAACGAACATTTTAATATGGCAGTAGTAGTGCATTTAATAACTCCCCGACCACTTAAACTGGCATACTCACATCATCTGATTGATTTCAGCAGAGCCTAAACACAACTGGGCTGGCTGTAAGAGGGATCTGCACTTGTTTGTAACTGTTGCTTCTTTTTCACAAGTATGTTGCTCATATTAGTACATTTGCCTGTAATCAATGGAGCTGCAGGAAAGGTTGGTGTTAAATTGGTATAAGAATACTTTCAATCAAGAAAGTTGATGTTTATAATATAGACCACACAAGGCCTGGTGTGAACAAGTATGTCAAGAACACTTTTTAAAAGGCAGAACAAAAGGTCAGGGTCTCTTTCCAAACTGAAATATATAGTAATTGGAATCCTTCCTTTCATATTATTGTGCTTCTTGGTGTTGATTTAATTTAAACAACCTTTTCTTCCACAGGTTAAAAGAAAGAGGTTTGTTTGCTTAAAATGTTAACTTGTTGCAGTTTATGCCTGCTGATGATTACATGGAATCAGTCTGCATGGTACTGGTTGATAAACAGAATTAATCTGTTATTTGATGTTGTTAATAGTCTTTAAATACAATATGCTTTGCAATATTCTCTATTTTTATGTCTCTGTGTGTAAGTATGATATAATAATATGCACAAAGACTTACAAACAGGAGTTTCTATTGTACATACACACACACACATATATATATCAGTTTCTTCAGGAGTTCCAGAAGTAAATCTACCAATTAAGCTATAATAGCCATCTTAATGCTGATAATTAGGTATAAGAAAGAACATGAGAGAGGATTAGTGTTCAGATCATGTTCCAAATGTTTCTTAATTGGCTGTTTGTAATCATTCCTGATTGCAGGAGGCTGTGATTTGGCAGACAAAAAGAATTTTAAAAGTTTTTAATACTATTTTCCCCTTTAGTTGACTTGGATGTAGTATTTAGGTCAGGATCCAGGGGGTATGATTTCAAACCAAATGTATTTGCCAGCTATGAGAATGGTTCAAAAGAACATGAAAAGTTCCTCTAAAGCTATTTATTTGAGATTTAAATATCGTATTCCTCAGAGCTTACTCAAACGAGTGAGCTGAACTCAGGCAAAGTCTTACAAAATGTTTTGAAATTCAAAGTCTCAAGGTGATTTTTGTCTGCAGTTGGCTTATGGTTTCATTAAAGTCCCATTGGTAGCTCTTGGTTATATTCACAGTAATGGTGAGTTCTTAACATTAAATAAGAAAACAATTATTCAAACAGAAATGCCAAATGCCTTCCTGCTACCATTAGGAAAAAGAAATATCTGGTCACAGGGTTAACGAGATCTATGGACCAATCTTGGGAATGGATTTTCCATCTCTGTGGCAAATTGCCCAACCTCCTTGGTGTATTTTCTATTAGAACCTACAATCTAAGTTGGATGCCAGGATCATCATGCAGTGAGTTTCTCATCCGCCAAAAACATGGATTTGTCCCTGTAGCAGACAGTTCAGTTTAGGGAAGCTTGCATTCTCTGCAACCAGAACTCTCCTATATATTCCCTTAAAAGGATCTTTCAGGATATCCTATCCTTAACAGAGTCCTTCAAGTGATGCTTGGTATCATCTAGAAAGCTTGTTCCATTGCTGGAACAAGTTGTGAAGATTTTCCTAATTTATGCATTGCACCCCTGCCTATTACTCGCACTGTTTTGCCACTTCTTTGCACACATTTGAGCAGCTGTATCCACCTACAACACTAAACACCACCTTTCATGTATGCGGATGATACCCAGCTCTACCTCTCTTTTAAATCAGAACCAGTGAAGGCGGTGAAGGTCCTGTGTGAGTGTCTGGAGGCGGTTGGAGGATGGATGGCGGCTAACAGATTGAGTTTGAATCCTGACAAGACAGAAGTACTGTTTTTGGGGGACAGGAGGCGGGCAGGTGTGGAGGATTCCCTGGTCCTGAATGGGGTAACTGTGCCCCTGAAGGACCAGGTGCGCAGCCTGGGAGTCATTTTGGACTCACAGCTGTCCATGGAAGCACAGGTTAAATCTGTGTCCAGGGCAGCTGTTTACCAGCTCCATCTGGTACGTAGGCTGAGACCCTATCTGCCTGCGGACTGTCTCGCCAGAGTGGTGCATGCTCTGGTTATCTCCCGCTTGGACTACTGCAATGCACTCTACGTGGGGCTACCTTTGAAGGTGACTCGGAAACTACAACTAATCCAGAATGTGGCAGCTAGACTGGTGACTGGGAGCGGCCGCCGAGACCATATAACACCGGTCTTGAAAGACCTGCATTGGCTCCCAGTATGTTTCCGAGCACAATTCAAAGTGTTGGTGCTGACCTTTAAAGTCCTAAACGGCCTCGGTGCAGTATACCTGAAGGAGCGTCTCCACCCCCATCATTCTGCCCGGACGCTGAGGTCCAGCGCCGAGGGCCTTCTGGCGGTTCCCTCATTGCGAGAAGCAAAGCTACAGGGAACCAGGCAGAGGGCCTTCTCGGTAGTGGCGCCCGTCCTGTGGAACGCCCTTCCAGCAGATGTCAAAGTGATAAACAACTACCTGACATTCAGAAGACATCTTAAGGCAGCCCTGTTCAGGGAAGTTTTTAACGTGTGATATTTTATTGTATTTTTGGTTTTTATGTAAGCCGCCCAGAGTGGCTGGGGAGGCCCAGCCAGATGGGCGGGGTATAAATAATAAATTATTATTATTATTATTATGAAATGGCAAAGAAGTTGTTACTTCTAAGCTCAGGTATGAGTTGTGAATTATGTACTGTATTGCAAAAGCTTTACAAAGGCAATTCTTTAGCTAAAAGCTCTCTTTCCCAATTCAAATCTATCTCCATTAAAAAAAAAATTAAGGAAGAGGCTTTTCTCAACAGGTACATCTTCCAGTTGCTGAGTGTTTTTTGACATTCCCACAAAACCCTTGGGAACTTTGTGTCACAATCCTACAAACTTTTATCAATGTGTATATTCATATCTGGGCTCAAATCCAGAATGTCTGTGCATAGATTTATAATAGACAATGCAAGCTATTCTATTACAAAACAGGCTGCCAAATACTATAAGTCAAAGCACTTTTCTAACTTCTCTTAAATATTTCCTAGAGACAAAATGCAAAAGTGAAAGTCTTAACACGGCATTGTGGTTGGAGATGAGCAGCTGCACTTTATGCCATATGCAGAGAGAGAGAGAAAGAGAGAGAGATCCCAGTGCATTTGCTGATGAAGCCAAACGGTAGTTTAGACGCTTGTTACACCAGCAAATAAGCAGCGACCACAACAAGGGCATAAACGCTCATCTAAACATCACCACAGAATCAAGACAGGGAATAATCTGTCACCCCTTCCAGCTCTGCCAATTGCTCTTTCCCTTTTATTCCAATCTTAAGTTCAGTTCACCCCATATCTGTACCAGGTTCCAAACTCTTTTACGTACCTCGGGTTTCATACGCTTCAGGTTACAGACTCTACTAACCCAGAAATATTACCTTGGGTTAAGAACTTTGCTTCAGGATCAGAACAGAAATCGTGCTCTGGCGGCGCAGCAACAGCAGGAGGCCCTATTAGCTAAAGTGGTGCTTCAGGTTAAGAACAGTTTCAGGTTAAGAACGGACCTCCGGAATGAATTAAGTACTTAACCCGAGGTACCACTGTATTTTATTTTAAGAAACTCTCCATCAAAATTCATATGCCTATTTGTGTGCATTTATCCTAATATATGCATTTTTGCAAGAAGTTCTCTGTAATACGCTTCAGGTTTTGCGCATTTCCATCCTTTTTTGTGCACACTTTCCCCCAGTTCGTATATGTTTTTTGGCTGAATAACTAGAAAATTGAGAGTAGCATGAATTTTGAAGGACAGCTGCCTTTTTATTCATCTATTGATTAGGTTCTCTATCCCTAGTCTAGAGCAGGGCAGGTAAGGTCAGATGGCTGTTTCTCTTCAGGGTGGTGGCATAAGCAATGCAAGCTGGTGAAAAGACACCATCCTTGGATGGGTATTCATCAGCCACTCCTTCTGGTTCTCAAAAGGTTGCTTCCTTGCTTGCGCAGAGGGAAAACTTGCCCACCAGTCATTCTCTCTGCAGACCCCACAATGGAGCATGTCTCTTGTTGCCCCCTTCTGCCAACGTAGGGCATTTTTAAAGGACGGCAGCTGTTCTCCACCTTCTGGACAGCAACAACAAAAAACCCTTTTATCTTTGTTAATGCAGAGGGAACCAATCATTTGGAATGTGTAGTGATTTAAAAAAGATGAGTGGGAAAAGTTATCTAAACTAACAAAGCAAAACAAAAGAAATGAAGTGGTAATTCTATCCATAGGAGACATGTTACTGCTTAAGAGAAGAGCGTATAAAAGGCTCGGTTCTAACTGAAAACGGAGCAGCAAATGCCATCCATTTGCAAGTAATTTCAAGCACAGTGCTTATTGTCTTTATGGAACTAGTCCGTTCTGCATTAGCAGTGTTCCCCCAGAGAGCTGTGAACCTAACAGCAATGACACAGTAATGGTTGTGTTCTCATGTGAGGAGGGGACTGGGATCACTTTAAAGGCATCTTGGGCAGTTTGAACTTGCAGACCCATTACTCCCCCCCCCCCAAAGGCTGCTCCTGGTTGGAAGTATCTGGCACATAGCTTCTTTTCCACTGTGTGGTTTCTTTTGTTTTAATGACATGTCTGGTTTTGCTTTGGTGTGGATTTGCTTGTGTGTGTTAAGAGTTTTATTTATTTATTTTGCTAAGCGATCAACTTTGGCGCACCCTCTAGTATCGTTTTTTTTTCTTTTTGCAGGGAGGAGGGGTGCTTCTCAGAGCAGTTGTAAAAGGTGTCATATGTAGGTTTCACCCTTGCCTGTGTAAATGTTTTGTTTGTTTTTAAAAAAACACCCTTCTTTCCCCTGCATTTTAACGCCTCTTTAAACTGACCCGAAGGATTCTAGTCAAAGTAAATGCCAGTGAAGAAAATGAGAAAACAAGAAAAATAGGAGCAGCTATCTGAAAGCAGTTCTGCTGTTGTGTTTGAGGCTGATGAGGACTAGGAGATAAATACATTGAATGAAATTCGGAGTATATGGCTAGTGATCATTATGTAAAGATAATTGTGGAATGGGTTGTATAGGTTTATCTGAGGTGGGGCAGCTGATGGGAAGAATGACCCAACTTCAATGAGAAAAGGAGTTTAATAAGATTCTGGATAGAGTTGTGATATTATGTCCCATAAAGTAAAGTACCCCTGACCATTATGTCCAGTCGTGACTGACTCTGGGGTTGTGGCGCTCATCTTGCTTTATTGGCTGAGGGAGCCAGCATACAGCTTCCGGGTCATGTGGCCAGCATGACTAAGCTGCTTCTGGCGAACCAGAGCAGTGCACGGAAACGCTGTTTACCTTCCCGCCAGAGCGGTACCTATTTATCTACTTGCACTTTGATGTGCTTTCGAACTGCTAGGTTGGCAGGAGCAAAGACCGAGCAACGGGAGCTCACCCCATTGTGGGGATTCGAACCGCCGACCTTCTGATCGGCAAGTCCTAGGCTCTGTGGTTTAACCCACAGCGCCACCCGCGTCCCATTTTGTCCCATAGTCAGTGCCTAAGCATAAGATGTGGCAAAGAGACATTTTACCTGGGCCTCTGAAGATCAAGGGACACCTGGCCTGGGCTGCGAGCCAGTTACCAGGAAGACACATTGTAGACTAGATCGTATGTCATGCTTGAGGGTATTTATGCAAATTTACTTCCTTGTATCTTTATGACTATCTTATAAGATTTTGTGAGATTTGTGGGAACAAATTAAATGTGAAAAGTTTGCACATTGAGACAAAAAGTCCTAACCACATACACCTCATATGCACTGATTGTATTAATGAATTGGGTGTTAGCCACGCCACCCCTAATTTGAAGTGGGGAGGTGAGTAAGAGGGAAGAAATAATAAAGATATTTAAAATTTATCCATAGTGTGAAGGAAAAAATACCAGGTGCTAGGGTCACGCAATGAAGATGAATGTTAGGAGAAGGCAGGTAAGGGGAAGTGCTCCTTAACTGTGGAATGAATTACTGCAATATGTGATTATAACCACCAGTTTAACTTTAAAAATGAGATTAGATTAAGAAATCTGTCAATGGCAACTAGTCATAGTGGCTGTGTAGCATCCTGATCATTTCAGGATCAGAAATGACATCCCTCTTTGATGCTGGTTGCTAGGAAGCAGTGGTGGGAAGGAGCTGTTGTGCTTATGCCCTGCCTGGTTGAGTTTCCCATGGGCATCTGTTTGCCCATTGTGGGAAAAAGGATGCTGTGCTAGATAAGCCTTTGGTCTCATGCAACAGGGCTGCTACTGTGGCTTCATGTAGCTTTGGAAAGGTAGAAAATAAATTTACTCTTCTTAAAAAATAATCGGTAGGAGAGCTGTCTGGAGCAAGATAGACACTCAAACCCTGTTGAAACCCAAGTTATAAGTGTGCGCTGGAATGTTTAAATCCCATTTATTTTGACAGGTTGAGCTTCTCACTGGTGTGAGTGCAGAAAAACTCCCTTCTATGTCACTATTAAAGGCACTAGAGTCAGTCCCTGTGTGATGAGTAGCTGCCCAATTGTACCTTTAAATGTTCAGATACATGTAACAAAACTGTTATAACAGTCGTACCTTGGTTCGCAAATACCTTGCGACTCAAACGTTTTGGCTCCCGAACGCCGCAAACTCTGAAGTGAGTGTTCCGGTTTGCAAATGTTATTTGGAACCCGAACGTCCAACGTGGCTTTGGATTGAGTGCAGGAAGCTCCTGCAACCAACTGGAAGCCGCACCTTCGTTTTTGGAAGTCGAACGGACTTCCAGAACAGATTCTATTTGACAACCAAGGTACGACTGTATTTCTATTCGTCTTTAAATACGACAAGCTTTTTCAGATAAGGCATGCTATGTAGTTATGATGCTCTCCATATAGTAGCGTTAAACTTGCATGGGGATACTGGTTCAATGCTTTCCAAAGGCTCAAGGAAAAAGGTCTCTGCTCAGTCTCTTCCTAAGAGATCGCAGTTTATTCCCTGTTCCCCGATGTGGCCATAAATGCAAGCATTGTCAGCCTAATCCTGAACACAATACATGAAATGCTTTGCATGTGTGAGTTGTCTGTATTAGTGCCTGGGTGGGCTCCTATAGGGGGGAGATTATGGAATGTTCCTCCTGCAAAGCTCTGAGGATGTGGGATCCCAGATTCTTCTTATGGTTTAGCTGGAAGAAGAGAGACAACCTCCCCCCCCCCCCTTTCTATTGCAAATAATTGGGAAGCTATGAATCAGCCTGTTGTTTTTACTTAAGTAGGGTACAGGAAAGAACTTTATAAAATTAGGGTTCTGTCTTTCTGTCGGGCAGCTGTTATTTTTTACCATATGGCATCTCATGATCTGAATTCTTTTTAAATGTCAGAGAAAATTACTCTTCTTTGTAAAGGACCTATAAAGGATTTTTTTGGTTTTGTACTACATTAATTTTTGTCAGGGACTTCTGTGTTGCACTGAAAGGGACTCTGAAAGAAGGAGAAATTGTGATGATGACGCAGCTATCTTCTATATCCTTCATTCTCCAGGAGTATAGGCAGCTCACATACAATGAGCCAGACCACTGGTCAGTCTAGCTCAGTGCTGCCTAAACTCAGTAGCAGCAGCTCTCCAGGATTTTAGGCAGGGACCTCTCCCAGCCCTACCTGGAGATGCCAAGGGTTGGGTATGGGACCCCCTGCATGCAAAACTGATGCTCTACCACTAATCTACAGTTCTTCCTTTTTTCTATAAAAAGAATGTTTGAATTTATTCTTCTAGTATATGCATATTGATGAAGAAATACTTTCACACCTGTTAGTAGACATACATTGCCACTATATGTTCTGAGTGATGCGGGTAGCGCTGTGGTCTAAACCACTGAGCCTCTTGGGCTTGCCGATCAGAAGGTCGGCAGTTCAAATCCCCGCAACGGGGTGAACTCCCGTTGCTCTATCCCAGCTTTCCAACCTAGCAGTTCAAAAGCACACCAGTGCAAGTAGATAAATAGGTACAGCTGCAGTGGAAAGGTAAACAGTGTTTCCGTGCGCTCTGGTTTCCGTCACAGTGTTCCGTTGCACCAGAAGCAGTTTAGTCATGCTGGCCACATGACCTGGAAAGCTGCCTGTGGTCAAATGCCAACTTCCTTGGCCTGAAAGCGAGATGAGCGCCGCACCCCATAGTTGCCTTTGACTGGACCTAACTGTCCAGGGGTCCTTTACCTTTATCTTTTTACCTGCTGAGTTGAAGTAGCAGCATATAAGTTTGGACACACAACATCCCTGTTCAGGAGATCATATATTGGCTTAATATGCAGAAGACTGCATGATCACCATCATTTCCTTCCTTCCTTCTCAGCATTCTGTGATATGCTAATAAGTCTTTAATTAACCACAGTTTAACTTCCTCTTTCATCCCAACTGGGAAACTATGGCTTCCAGAGTTATCATTGGTTTAAGATCCTTGCTTTTTCTGAACCTGGTGACATTAGTTTCCTTGTTTGCACGAAGCAAGAAATTATGGTTAATTGAAGATGTCTGAGTTTATCACAGAATAATGAGAAGGAAGAAAGAAATGACCTGTGTACACAGGCACAAAGCTTGTTCCTAGCTCAGTTTATTAAGCTAGAAAAGGATCATCTTATGAGGTCAGTGGCTCCAGCACTAGTGCAAAGGGATGTTTCTCTTTCCTCTGGCATGGGACCCAAATCTTCTCTCTCCCCCCCCCCCTTGCATTCCAACAGCTGAAGCAGCAGAAAAAAAGACAGTTTTGGCAGTTTTATATATAAGTATATGTTTATATGGGTGCCTGTTCACTGATGAGCCACAGCTATCTCCTAAGAAAGCGTCTGGGCTCACTAGCGTAAGAAAGGGAAAGACATTTAATCTTTTGCTGTCTGGAGCTGTTTTCTTGCTTCCCACTCTCATCTCTTTGTATTTTCTGAAAAGGCCTTGTTGCAGCAACCCTTGAGTACAAGTCAAACTCTGATGAAAGCAACTTTCAGTGGCTGTAACAGCATCCTCCTTCTCCGCCTCCCCCAACCGCCTCTTGATTGCTGTAGACATCTGCCTTTGTAAACACCGTGTCAGAGTCCAGCAGAGATGTTTTATACTCGTTGTTCCTCCAAAATAAATAAAAGAGGCACAGACGATATGAACTGGATGAAGACATCCCATTGCTAATAACTGAGCCATGTTTGTAATTGCTAATAACTAAGCTATGTAGCAGTCTGGGAACACTGCGAAAATGTCGATCTGGGCTGAGTAAAATGACACAGATGGCAACCTTATTGCATATTTCTCTGAAGCCGAAGCTGAAATTTCACTTGGGAGGTGGGGGGAAAGAACACCATGATTTACGGACACATTCATATTGGTTTCCAGACTTCAGTAAGGCAACACAATTATTTTTAAACCTTATGTGATATTCATGCTACCCAAAGAATGAAGTGCACTTGGTAGATGTTACTTTTCACTTAATAAAATGAATAATATGTTGTTGTTGTTGTTGTTGTTTTGCTGCCATAGCAAGGGCAGTTGTCTGATATTGTGATCAAAGGCAGGAAAGAAACACTTGATGAGCAAATCATACTATGGTGCTGTCATTTTCAGAGGGCCTAACTGCAAGTGCTGAAACTCCTGTTTCTGCATGCTAAGAGTTACTGCTCAGCAAGGAACATGGAATGTGTCCCAAATGAATGGCATCTGTCTTTGGTGTGAGCGTGGGCAGTTCTTAGATGGTTTGGAAATGGTTTTAAATTGTTTTTTAAAAGATTTTTTTAGATGTTTTAAATATGTTTTTAGTTGTACTGTTTTAACATCTTGCTTTTTATCATTCTGGGCTCCTTTGCATGGAAGGGCAGAACAGAGATTCATAAATAAAACAAAGTCATGCAGATTGCACACCTCTGTTTGCAATTAATATGCTTCCAAGACTGTTATTTGTATCCTGATGCTGACACTGCCTTTTGTTAGGCTTGGAAAAAAATCAACGGCACCCTCTATTACTCAAGCTGCAGCTTGAAGTTGCCTTTAAAAAATTGAAATGGTGTTTTATTTTAAAAATAGTGGATGCCAGAGCTTCCTTCTTATCAAAGAAAAACAATGCTGTGTCTTAAGAAGACCTTTCCTGTTTATCAGATATAAAGTTGCCTTGAAAATGTCTAGTCTGCTGTAGACTTGGCCTTTCGAAAGTAAAATGATAAAGGGTAACTTGTATTGGTGTTAACTTGAAGTTACATGTCAGGGATGAGGTCTGAGGACTTACAGATGTTGCTGAACCCATCAGCCCCATCCAGTACAGCCAGTGATCAGGGATGATAAGAGTCCAGAAACATCTGTAAGGCCACAGGTTCCCCATCCCGGCTATATAACATGAGAACATAGTGGGTAGGGAAATCCAGAAAATAATAGTGTCGTGCCCCCTTCAAAAGGAAGAGAGAAAAAACTCACTTTTTTATCAGGTTTATGGGGGGAAGATCATTAATTTAAAGCTTCTGTTTTCCTGCCTCTGTACAACAATAGCACTATTAAACCCCACATGTGCTGCACTAAATTCTGTTTCTTATATCAAGTTATTGATAACTCATGTCAGTTTTAAGACACTAAAACCTAAAGGATTTCATTTTCTGCAGTTTTAGGTTATGAATACAAAGAGTGCTAGATAAGCCAATGCCCGCTTGTTCTAATGCTCCACTGCTGTTTTATACATTAGATATTTTAAGCTGTTAATTTTCAGGATTTTATTTTTTTAATCAGCCATAAATAATAAATAAATCACGTTTTGGATGCAATCTATTCTAGGAGCAAATTGCTTAAGACACTTTGCTTAAGAAATTAGAAAAACAGCATCGCCTTTCGAAAGATGTGGGAGTAAAATGGATTCTTAAGTGCCTTCTTATACTATTTATAAAAGCAAGATCAACCATGGATCTAAAAGTAAATCTAACCCATGTGTTGCTATCTGAAAACGAATAAAAATATATTTAACTGTTGCCAAGGCTATGCCAATTGCAATGGAAATAATGGAAGCATAGGCTATGTTCTCAATAGCATACTCCACTGGCTCACTTAAGTTGCACCAGCTGAAAATTTGAACCACACTTGAATACAGCATTTGCAGTGACTAATGTCCTGGCCTTGACTTCTTCATGTGTGGCAATTTGTATTTAACATGATTTCTACTGAACCCAGACTAGTAGGTTAATTGTGATCATGTTTCCTAACTGAAGGTAGCAACATGCTTTACAATTATACGCACTTGCTAAATAGAAAACGGAGAGATTAAATGGCCTTTCCCAGATGGTTCAATGTTAAAGAAAGAAAGAAATCACCAGCCAGTTCTGAGAGGTATTGTTGCATCAATTACGTTTTTATGATGCTAGCTTAAATGCCACAATGAAGGACCTGAAGAATTACCTTGTTGGATCAGACCATAGGCCACTTCTATTTCTAACAGCAGTCAGGCAGATGCCTCTGAAAAGTTTAAAGAGATATGGGGATGGTCCTCCTGTTGTTTGACCCAGGCGTTTAGTACACAGAGGTACATTGTCTCTGAACATGGAAGTTTCCATTTAGCTGTCATAGTGAATAGCTGCTGATAGACACATTCTCCACGGGTTTGTCTAGTGTCATGTTGTCATTTACTATCCAGGATAATCAACTGTGGACACCATCAAAGCCACCATTGTGAGATATAGCATATGGCAACCAGAGTCTGGCAGGTAAGGTGTGTCCATTCTGTGGTCCTGCCCATCAGCTGCAATTCCATTTTAAGAATGGCTGCAAAACATAAGTTGCTTACAGATATCTTTTGTGGGTGGTTTTGCAAGGGTTAAAATGTAGAGCTCATCCAAGTTAGAACCACCAGGAGTAGTATGAGGAATTGTTAAAAGAGCTGGGTATTAAAGAGAGACATGGTAGCTTTCTTCAACGATCTGAAAGTTGTATCACACAGAAAATGGAGCATATGTATTCTTTGTTCTCCAGAGTGCAGGATTAGAACCACCAGTGGATGAAAACTGCAAGGGAGCAGATTTTGACTAAACACCAAGAGAAACCTCCTGGTGGTAAGAGCTGTTTGCTGGTAGAACATCCTGTCTTGGGACATGATAGTCTCTCCTTTGCTGAAGTTATTTAAGCAAAGGCCAAATGGCCATCTGTCAAGGATGTGGTAGTTGTGTTCTGCAATTGAGCAGAATATTGGACCAAATGATCCTCAATGTCTCTTCAGCTCTGAAACGCTATTTTTCCTTTTGAGCTTCAAACAGAACCTAGGGAACATTCTCTTTGGTTATATATATATAGTTGTGCCATGATATATATATCTCACTATTTATTCATGGCAGAACTAGCCATTACTAGAAGAGTATAGAAAGCTTTCGTGCCCAAAAGAGTTTATTCCAAATAGCCCACTTTTGATATGTTTTACGTTAATGCAGAGTTTGAGAAAATGCACTGTGTTGGTGTGTCTCTGTGTATTTCCTAAGGATCTTTCTCATAGATTTTAAATAGTGTATACAGAAATAATTTTTGCCCCCTTCTCAAATAGCATAAGCAAACAACAACAACAAAAACCCTCCACTTAATCTGCAGATCACTTAACACATCCTGGCTCTCATTTCATTCGTCCTTCTGTCCACAAAAGTCTGGGAACTGATTCACAATGTGTATGTGAAAAATGATAGTTTCCCATGACTATGTTAGGTTCACATCCTTATTATGTGAATGGACTGCTTTAGCTGGTTTTCTTTTTCTTCTGTGGTTTGTTCTGTGCTTTAGCAGATGGCAAACACTTAACACAATGGGCCAGATTAACTCCCTAGTGGAAGTCAGAATAAAATTGCACTCGTGATGGAATTGGCACCGTTTTCTGTTGTTGCTTACAACCATGCAGCCACAAGGGCAATGAGGTTGTACAAATGTAAAAGGAGATGGAGTGGAATGAAAGTGCTTATGTGAACATACTTCTGTTTCCTCTGCAAATTGCTAAAGTATGGATACATGGCGTATAAAAACAGTAATGTTTGTTTGTTTGTTTGTTTGTTTCCATAACTGTGATCACTGTGTCATACGTCTGACACAGGACTGGAACTTCATTAATTAGTTTGGGCAAGCTGTGAATAAAATAAAATAAAATCCAGCCCAATGAAGCTAGGGGTCTCTGTTAGCACAGGATATTATTGTTTATTAATTAAATTTCTATACTGAGAGGTGTGTTCAAAGTGAGAGAGCCAAAGGTTGCCATAGTGTCAAATATTAAAAAGGAAAACTATAACTTATATCTCTATTTACAGATATAAAAAATGGTAAAGGACCCCTGACAGTTAAGTCCAGTCGCGAATGACTCTGGGGTTGCGACACTCATCTCACTTTACTGGCCGAGGGAGCCGGCGTTTGTCCACAGACAGTTTTTCAGTTTTTCTGGGTCACGTGGCCAGCATGGCTAAACCACTTCTGGGAAAACCAGAGCAGCACATGGAAACGCCATTTACCTTCCTGCCAGAGCAGTACCTATTTATCTACTTTTGAATATATATATATATATATATATATATATATATATATATATATGATGCAAGTGTAGCTGTTTTATTTGTTGGGTGAGATGAAATCAGAACAGGATAATACAAGTAGAAACTACAGAGCAGGATGAGGGGAGAGGATCATGTCCACATAAGATCATTTAAGCCAAGCTGGAAACAATCATAGAAATATTGAAGGGTAGGTGAACATGTGAGATGCAACAGAAGGCCTTAAGAGACCAAGCTTCAAAAAGTCATACAGCAGTTGAAGCAGCTATCAGATGTTGGATCTTAGCAGAAGGCACAGGGCCAAATTAGATGTGACATGGGAGATCTGTGATTAGGATCTCTTGCTTTAAAAAAAAAAAAAAAAACACCAAAAAACCCTAGCAACAACTTAAAAGCAGCTACAGGATGATAGTAATCATTCTCCAAAGCTGCTGTTAGTCTTGAGAGTAGGGAGAAATCTGTGTATCCCAGCCCTTACAAACATCATGACTAGTTCTGCAAGATCTGTAGGAACTCTCAGCAAGTCTTGTGGGATGTCCTCTGATCTTCGTGGGAGCAGATTTACCTGTGATTGATTAAAGTTTCAATATGTGGAAGCTTTGCTTGATCCATCCCAATCTTTTGATAAGCCAGGTGTTGAAGTAGCTAGGAATATTTTCCTCTCAGCTTTTCTTGTCTTGCACACTCTGCATCTTTTTGGATAGAGATCTTCAAGTGCTGAAGTGTACTGCTATCACCTCCAGGCTTGTTTGTTCCAACACATTCAATGTGGGGTAGTCCTTGAAGACAAGGTGGAAGCTTCAGGTTGTACTTGTCTCTTAATGGTTGTCTCCTAATGGTTGTAGGAAAACATGGTCACTGTTCCAATACACAGGCTGCCAGTATGCCTCTAGCTGAATTCAACACGGTGGTGCTTACCTTTAAAGCCCTTAAATATATATCAGACACTACCTCGCCTTCTCCTGCCCACCCATGCTAGCTCTGATCATCTGATCACACCCTGCTTCATTTGCTAACCCCTGAGAGAGTGAAAACTGCCGAAACCAGAAGCAGCTCCTTTACATTTTTGGCTACAAGGCTGTGGAACTATTTTCTCCCTAGAGGTTTGCAGTTCTGCTTCCTTGTTGTCCTTTCGGAAGAGATGCAATATTCATATCTTCTGCTGGGATTTTGGACCAGGCAGGTTATTCTGCCTGATTTGTTGTTGTTGTTGTTGTTTGTATGTTTGCTTTGCTTTGTGTTATGCAGCTTTTTTATGTGTTTTTGTATCATTTGGGGTTTAATGGGGAAGTATTTGACTCGGACTGTGCACTGTAATATCACTGAATAGCCTTGGACTGTGTGTTTTGCAAGTTTGTGAGAGTGATTAACATGAATTTAAAACTTGTGCCACAGGCAGATATGTCCATATATTCGATGCATCCACCATCCTTACAATATGATTTTCATAGTCCCCCTCTCCCAAACATGTTGGCTTTATGTTATGAAGGAGTTTTAGAATCACACATTTCCTCCTCAAACTGGGGGTTGGTAGAAGGTGATTTATTTTCTTTAAGTGCCACCATGTAGCTAGAAGTGAACCAGTTGCAAGACAAACACACACAATGAATTGTTTGGTTTTTCATGGCCAGTTTTTATTAAATACATTTTCATCCACCCTGCATTATTTAAGTCTCAGGTCCTTGTGAACGTGGACTGAATTGACAAGAATGTTGAAAAGTTAATGTCTTGATAATAGTGGGAAATTTGAAGTTGGCTGCTTTATGGATCGGTTTGTGCTTGGAAAGCTTTTAGAAGTTGTAGATAAAGGTTGCTTGCTTCAGACACCCAGGGAGTACGCTCTTTGTGAAGGCACACATCATTTCCCTCCCACTAAAAGTGCTACTGGCAGAATAAGTGTGGTATTTAATCTATAACCTTCTGTGTATTGCCCCCCATAGTGTCGCACAGGGAACCAGAAGAGAAAAGCGATCAAAAAAAGATAGTTAAATGTCAAGCAATGGGGCTCTGTTTTAAACTATTTAGCTGAGATGCTCTCTTGTTTTTAACAATAGCATGGCATGCCACAGAAGCAGCCTCCCTTTCTGCTCCTTTTCTTGTTCTTCTTATTGGGCCGTGACAATTTATTCCAAAAGCGGATTTCTGCTTTGCTACATTGGCACTTCACAGTTCATGTGAGCAACTATTGAAACCGTGGGCATACATTTGTAAATATTAATGAAATATTCAAGGATATTTGAAGCTTGCACAAGCTGCAGGATTTGTGATAGGCTCTTTAGCACTGACAGAAATATGAGTAATTTGACAAGAACTGGAAATGTGCCTTAGGTGATGCTGATAAGAGCCGATGAAAAATAACGAGGCTTATCTGTAATTCTTTTAAGCAATTCAACTTTAAGAAACCCATTTTTATAAAATTCACATACATATGCTAAAGCACTAAATGGATATGCAACAACAGATGTGCTATAGCTTCCTTGTAGTTATACATTTGTTAGCAATGTAATCCTAATTGCATTCCTAAAAACATTTTGCTAGTAATTATCCTTGTGTTTGTCAGTGATAGAGATCAGTAGGATACGCTCCACAGAACTCTTTTGTTGGAGATTAGTACAGCTGATCCTTGTGGTGCATGGGTGCTGTTTCGTCATCTCTTTCTGCTTCTCCACATGTCTGATGGGGAGCAACTGCAAGATTGTCAGGGCTGGTCATCTGAAGCAAAAACAGGCAAAGAAGTATTGAGAGCCTGAATGCAACCAGCCTTCACTCAAACAATACCGTGCTCAAACTGAGGAGCCAGGCCAGAGTCTGGGACTTTATAGGATCTAGTGGAATCCTATTAGCCTCGTGACACTGCTGAACTAGAAGTTACAGGATGGTCCTCTGACCACTGCATTAGTGGCACTTAAGCACCCAGAAGTTCTTCATAACATAGGGTCAGGAGTGGCTCAGGAATAAAAAAGAGGAGTGTCCATGAAGTTAACTTTTTGTTCAAAGAAACCAAAACAGCACAGGCCTAGTGATCACAGCAACTCTTCCTAGTAGGACTTGCCCCAATAGGCTGTTGCAAGGACTGAAGGCCCCCGCCTTCCCACCTCTCTCTAAGACTCCTCCAGTGGTTCATTCCCCAGCAGCCTAAGGCTCCATCACCTTGTATTTCATTGTGCTGCCCTCTTCATTTTTCTAAGTGTCTAAGAGACCAGTGGGGAGGAGAACTGGTCACAACAGGAGGCTCCCTGGATTCTTCAACGGCCTGCCTCATCACTGCATCTTGGACCCTTCCTCTTCTGCCTCTGATTCTGGATTGTCCTCTGCCCCAGCTTCTTCTTGCTCACTAAACCCTGTTGCCTCTTCAACGTCTGACACCTCGTCCTCCCAGCTGCTCCATCTTCTGCCTCTGACCGTGCATCATTGTCCCACCACCAGTTCCCTGGCTCTGAGCCTTCTTCCCTGGGGGTTCCCCAGCTAGTGCCTCCCACCACTCCTCTGCACCCAGCCAGTCCATGACACATAGGCTGCACCAGCAGCAGAAAGAGGGAGCAAGTGCCCCCCATAGAGTTACTCCTACATTTGCTCCCCATTGCTGGGCTCTCTCATTAACATACTGTTATTTTTCTTTTGGAGTTGTGGGCCTAACTTGCCCACCCAGTAGTATACTTTGCTCCTTCTGTACTCAACCAGAATTTTATTTCCGGACCCTCCACAGCTTGATAAGCTGCCATGATGGCACATTGCATAAGATGCCCAAGTCTGGCTACCTGGGACCTCTAGTGCTTTACAAGGCTGTCTGCAGAATATGTAATCTGTATGGCTGGATCCCTGTTTTATCCACAGGGATGTTCAAAGGAAGTAGATGGTGGCTGGCTTCCATCGCATGGGAGATGGAGGGGTAGCTGCACTATTAAATTAACTTCTTCTGAAGGGGCAGGCAAATTGAAACTGATGTCACTCTCTGGCTTGAGACACCCTGACCTTCACATATAAGTGATTCCAGCTAAAAAGTATTTCCCTGCTCAGAAAGAAGTGAAAATGATCCCATAGCAGCCATCCCATCTCATGAATATGTCTCATTGAAGAGACATTGCATTGAAGTCAATGGGACTTAAGAGTGTTCAGTATTACAGCCTTTATTCTCTAGGCTCATTATAATTAAAACTCCCATCTTTGAGCACCAGCGGATGCACAATAGTGTCTTTCCAATATCTTGGGAATTACATTGCCAACTCTTATTAACGCTAATGGGAGTTATGTGCGTAAGTCCCTGTTCATCTCGACAAGTCTGTGCCCCCAAGCATTTATGTGTTATGAAGAGATGTTCTTGTAATGATGCTTATTATAGGGAGGTTTGATGTAATTGGTAGGACAGCACAATAGTTTATGTCACAGGCAACAGTGACAGACCAGAAACTGGGTGTACTGTTTAAGATCTCTTTGTTCTCTTTTCAGTGACAAAAGTTGGAGAGTTTAAGGGGCAAAGCCTCTGAGATTTATTAGAATGATGCTTGCCGTGGTATTACAGGTATGACAGAATATTTAATAGCATCCTTTCTTCAGATTCAGTGAAAGGAAAGATAACCGACACTAAGATGCTCCATTGTACAAAAACATGCTATTAAGCGCAAGATAAACCTTATACCAAACCATCAGTACAATACCAGTACTATTTGAAAGTTGTGTTTTTTTTAATGTATTTTTTATTAAAGATTTCTGGGCTTACAAAAGTATGTGCAATGTCTCTTTTTTTCAAGTTACATTTGTTGAGACATTAGTGTTACATTAGGAAGAAAGGAGGGGAAGATGTGGAGGGGGCCATGGTGGGTGGGGGTGGGGGTGGGAGTGGGGGTGAGTGGCAATGTTTCTATTTTACTTAATGTATGTGTGGGGTTTTGTGTCAGCGTCGTTTGTGCAGGTTCTCTTTGTTATTCGCTTGTGTTGCTTTGGAGGTGAGAGAAGTTGGGGTTGGCCTAGGGTGTGGTTGCTTGTTTGTGGTTGGCTGTGGTGGACTTTGTTTTCATGTGTGAGTTGGGTGGGTGTTTTTGAATCAGGTTAGCCATATTGATCCGTATGCTGTTGGTGGATTCTTGTCGTTGTCTTGTTGGGCTGTGTATGTGATAAAGGGGAGCCATACCAGGTCGAAGGCATCTTCTTCTATTTGTCCCCATGTCAGTTTCAGTTTATTGGTTAATTTTTCTAGTAAGGCTGTTTCCCATACCATTTGGTACCATTGGTCCATGCTTACTCCTGACAGGTCTCTCCAATGTCAGGTTATGGTGTTTCTGGCTGCAGAGAGTAGGTGGGTTATGAGTTCTTTGTGATGTGAGTGGGCATTATTGTCTTGGGAAATGTTTAGCAGGACCAGCTGTGGGGTGATTTTACATACCGTATTTCTCTTATGGCTGTTGTCCAGAATAGAAAGTTGTTTTTTAAAAAACAAACAAACCAAAAACATAAGTACATTTTAATGGTGTATTTGGTCTCCTACAACATGACTTTACATTCTAGAAATCTGGAGGCAGGACAGATCAACATGCTGGTGGTCCTGCCTTTTTATCTCAGTTTAATAAGTTTATCATTTCCTCTTCTCATTTTGTTAACCAGTTATAAATGTTTCTGGTACATTGCATTTGGTATGAATAAATTTCATTTGCTCCTATTGTACAGTGCCATGGAATCTATTTGCATGAAGGGTGGTGGCCTGTACATGGGACTTTAAATAAAATAAATAAATCTTACAGGGTGAAATCCAGTGGTTTCAATCCAGCAGTGGTACCTCGGGTTACAGATGCTTCAAGTTACAGACGCTTCGGGTTACAGACTCCGCTAACCCAGAAATAGTACCTTGGGTTAAGAACTTTGCTTCAGGATGAGAACAGCTAAAGTGGTACCTCAGGTTTAGAACAGTTTCAGGTTAAGAATGGACCTCCAGAACGAATTAAGTTCTTAACTCAAGGTACCACTGTACACAACTGAATAAACAGATTCCGCAACCCCCTGCGTGCTCCCCAAATTTGCTCTAAATAGTTGAGGGACCTTCCAGGTCAGATTGGGGGAGGCTTTGCAAGGGAAAGGAGAGGAATACAAATTAATGGTGCAGCCACATTTGGAACGTTGTGCACAGCTCTGGTTGCCTCCCCTCATAATGGATATTATAAAGTTGGAAAACATTCCAAGAACGGCGGCCAAAATGATCAAGGGAACGAAGAGTTTACCTATGAGGAAATGTTGCAGCATTTAGAGAAAGGTGGCATGACAGAAGTCTATAAAATTCTGCATGGTGTGCCAAAAGTGGAGAGAGAAAATGTCATGGCAGTGCACAGTACAATCACTATAGTGTACATTTATAAAATCATAAAATACAGAACAAATAATCAACACTACATCAAATTAATATTCTAAAAATGTTTGGCAAAACAGAAACCTTTTCAGCAGGCAATAAAACATCTACCGGTAAATTGTAAGTGCCTGTCTGATTTAAAAAAGAACTACTGCATTTTTATATGACTTGAGCAATAATACTTTAAAATGTTCACATGTAAGTTTCTTAAGTTTTAATTGCTGGAAAAGAGAAAAGGGGAAGGGAAGAAAAGGCTAGTCCCATCTGACTTTATATTTCCCCAAAGACCAAATTAAGTTTACAACTAATGAAGACTATATGCATTTTATTTGTTAAATGGGGATTTCTGCAGGTGTCTAGAGAGGAGGTTATTGCCATTTCAGACATGCAATAAAGAACGGGATTCTGTCTCTTGCATATTTTACAATGGAACAAATGGGGCTATGTTTCGCTGTAAAATTTCAAAAGGAAATACTTAGCAATACGTATACTGTGTGGCAAGAGCTGTTCACAAGGAATGCAATTATTTATGAAATTTTTAAAATGTCAGCCACTACAATGATGTCTACATTAAAAACAGTCGCTGCTAGTGTTTGCTGTTCCCGAGCCTTATGAAATAAACACAAAGGTCATTCTCCAGGTTCTGATTATCTTGGAAGCTGGCGTCTGGAACCACCAATGTTTGTTTTGCTGATAAAATTCAGCTCTCTAGTCATAAGAAATATCCATAGGAAAATATAAATTTCTCAAACAATCAAAGAAAGAGAGGATCTCTTTGGTCTTTTAAACTTGCACCTTGCAAGTTTCATATAGCTCCTAATAAATTTATAGGATCATATTCATTTCAGCCCAAATGTTCTATCATTTTTACTGAAATCAGTGAAATCTTTATTTACTTCAAAGAAAATTATTCAAGCTCTATAGATATTTATCCCAGTTTAGAGTCTCTCCAGCACTTCAGTGTAAACATCAAACTTTTATGTGCATTTCAATGAAAGGAGCAAGTCCACATGGACAAATGTTTATGTTGATCTCTTTTTTCTATATAAACAAATACTTGTTGATGGTGGAACTTCATGTGTTCATTGATGCCCTCAGAGCCATAGGACATCATATATGATTTTTTTTTTTTTAGAAGGAATAGCAGTATGTTTTCAGATTAACTATGCATAAAGTGTATTTTGAAAACAACAGGGATTTTACTCCCCTTTCTGTCTGGAAAGACCAAATTTTCCTAGGATGTGACAGAATGACTTCATGAATGATAATTCCTCACTATTTTTTTTTCAAAGTTCTATTTCATTTGAACATATGTTCCTCTTCTAATTTTTTTTTAAAAATATAAAATTTGATTTTTTTTAAAAAAAATTACCGTGTCTGAATCCGCCCATCTTGCAGTCATAACAGTGAGCTGTCACTATGCTTTGGGTCATGTGGCTGACCCTAGCTAACAAGCTGTTCCTGCGTTTAGGCTACTGGGAAGTTTTATTAGCCTCGATTTCCCCCCATTCTAAACACATAGTTATTTCTCAAGGCCCATATAAATCACAAGGTCACATAACTCATAAAAGCTGTGACATTCCAGGGATATATGATACAAAGAAGCTGAACTCAGGCTTAGTGGCTTTAAATTTCTATGGGATGTTTTATCATAATATCAATCTAGTTATAACTGGGGCTGTATTTACATTTTAGCTTAAACAGCACGCACAGTAAAAATGGCACTAAAAGTTACTCGACAGGATCGACTTTTATATACTGAAATTATGATGGGTACCATGTTACAACTAGCTGTAGTTTAAAATCAAGATAATATAATTCAGCACTGAAGAGGGTTTAGACAAAACGTTGATTGGTTTGTTAACAGATATTAGAGCTTTGTTTTCTTGCAGTAACATGGATAGTGTTGTTTTAGTGATTGATAGTATAATCTTAGACATGTCTACTCCAGAGTTAATACCTATTCAGTTCAGTGGTACTAACTTCCAGGTCAGTGAGTATAGGTTTGAAGCCTTAAGTTCCTTTTTTTCCATATTTCTCATATAGGAGATGTTTGAAATTGACATTCCTAGAGCAGAATACCAAAATACAAACACAGAGCAGTTCCTGAAAAAAATCACCCATGTTTCACCCTTGAACCCTGACAAAGGCAGAGAATTATAGAGAGCTGGAATTAATTGAGCAGGAAATGATGTTAATGGTTTAATCCTTTGCAAGCCTACTCAGAAGCAAGTCCCATTGAGTTCAATGGGGTTTACTCCCAGGTAAGCGAATATAGGATTGCAGCTGAAAAGAGATGAGGGATACATGGTAGAGTGTAAGACATTCTTTCCTGTGGTGTTGACACACTTTTTTTTTTATCCCATGGTCCTCTCTGGTCAGATACTTTTTTCAGGTATTCTAAGGCACTACAATTAATAATCGAACCTGCAAACAGAGACAGTAACCAGAGAGGCAACAATTCCTGTATCACACCATTCTTCAGCACCCTTCAGAAATACCCATTGTCTCCAGAAAGTTATGCCAGCTGCACTTAAAGGGGCAGTGTGCTGGTGGGAAATACCTTGCGTCTCCAGCTCAGAGGTGTACCAAAATGATAATCAGAACTGCTTACTTTGATAGTAGTAGTAACCACCTGTGTAGGTGGCAGATGGGGCAGGGAGTGATTCTAGACATGCCCTTGGCAGGGAGAAATCCTCAGATGGAGAAGTGTGTGTGCAACCCACTCTATGTATGGTGTTATAAACAGCTCAGGGGTCTTTGAGCAAAGGGGTTAATTTTAGTTTTAGACTAAAGACTAGACCAAGTCTGAGATATTTCTTTTTATTGCAACGACAAAAGCATACAAGGTTCCTGCATTTTTTAAAAAATCTTTATGCTGCAATCCTGTATACACTTACCTGGAAATCAATAGAAATTAAATCTAGATTAGATGATCCTGCAGAGGATCACAGTGTCTTCAGAACTGAACATTATTTGTATGACAATATATTACTAAAAAAAATGCAATGATATATAATTTTAATGTTATCTAAGTGTTGCTGTCCGCAGTAATTGTGTGCAGTAAATGCGTGCATGCCAGACATACTGGCGATATGGACATATAGGGGAAGTCATTAATCCATACTAATGATGCATTCCTCAGAGCAATGCCATGTATACTCTGGAGTCAATTCACATGGAGTTCATTACAGGGCCTAAGCCCAAGTAAAGGGTGTAGAATAATGGAGCCTTTTGAGTGCTTAGCCATTGGCCTTAATGGTCTTTCATGTTTCTGAATGGAATTATTTATATACTTATCAATCATGTTCCTGCATTTATAGATTATCACTCCCTGATTACCCTGGAGGAAAATTTCCATAAACTGTATTATAGAGCTGTAATGTACACTGACAGCCTGACTCCTCCTTTAGCCTCCTGTTTTATTAAACAAGAGCCCTGGCCAAAGTGCTGGTCATTGATTAACCTCAACAGATAAAGTATTTCAAATGTTTGAAATGCATTTTTAAAGGAAAAACTGATATCAGTGTGATAGTTTTTCTTAGCTGAGTTTCTTAGCTTACAGCCACACATATCTTAACTAGTAATTGCTGATAAACCAGGTGTTTAAATCATTCAGGCTGACGTGATTCATAGTTCTTACTATCATCAAAAGGGTCCTCTAAATTTCCATGGAACGTCAAAGGATCACAAGGATATCGTTCTCATTATGGTACAAACTTTATGCCCGGTGCTCATTATATATTCTAAGAAAGGGACCTGATGATTCCATATGTACCAATTAAGAGACCTTATTAGTGCATTCAGCACTACATGTTAAACAGCATCAAACCAAAGGCAAATCATTAAACCAGTCGGGCACATCAAAAGCAACACTTAATGGGTTTAGTAGCTTTTTTGTTTTGTTTTATATAGATACATTGGTTGTGTTCACTCTGTTCAGAAAATTGCACTAATTGGTTGATTATTATTTTTAATGCTTCTGGTCTAAGTCCTATTATAGTTTTTATTTAACCCTTGAGGGTTTCCAGGTTTCTAGCTTACTAAGTGGCAGCTCTTATTGAGCCTTCATTAATTCAGTCGTTTGTTTATTCTCTTTATTTACAATGTTTGTAAAATGCTGCAGTTCAACATACGGTCTCCAAGTGGTTTACATAATAAAGCCAACAAGTAAAATGTCACAAAATTGTAAAAACAGACGTAAAATTGAAATCATGGGCGGGGGAGAGACCCTAAAAGATGACAGCCGGATGTGAATTGAAATGAACTATCAATATAACGGAATCAACTCCTCATGAAAAAAGATTTAGAGGTCAGTTCACAAAAAAGAAGGCATGGAGCCATTAACCCCATTCAGAAAATCCTGGAGAGCTCCTGCCACTCATTTACACGATACTGATCTAGATGAATCAATGGTCTGGTTCAGTATAAGATCACTTTCTATGGCCTTCTAGTGATTGCTTCTCCCTCCTAGCATGCATTTCTTCAATGCCCCATAGAAAGTCACTGCCAAGCAAAGTTGTTAACAAATCCCAGTATTTTACAGAAACAAAATGATCTGTAAAAAACAAAACAAAAAAAATGCAATGAAACTGGAGAATGGATAAATACCAATGAATCAGAACATTGAAAAATGACTTGGTAATTTCATAAATCTTGTGACTTTTGAGATATACAGCCAATAAAATCAGACTGGGTTTTTTATTTTGCAGAGAACAGTGGAAAGTTGGCAGAAACTAACGTTTTGCAGTGAGGTAGGGAGGCGAACAAGTTGTAAATGACTCTAATGTCTTCCATATGTCACATTTTTACTTGGGGACTGGATCTGGAGTAATTAAAGGCATGTGAATTTCCTATAAAGACTGAACTTCACCAGCTTGACACTGGAAAACGCCTTCAAATCTGAAGTCTTTAAACTGCTAAGGGTTTTCTCTCCCCACACCACCACCCAATTTGAAATTCTTGCATTTCAGACCATTTCTTCTTTAACAAAGGGAAATCTTATTTCCAAGGCTAAAAATAGCATTTACTATTATTATTATTATTATTATTATTATTATTATTATTATTCGTGTAGTATAGAAACATTTCAAAATTATAAAACTATTCTAAAAACGGTCCTCATCTGTAGTATAATTTAATAATCACATTAAAGCATGAGTGGAAAACCTGTGGCTCTCCAAACGTTGTTGGTCTATGGCACCCATCATTCTTGACCACTGGTGATACTGGTTGAGCTGGTGGGAGTTGGGAACCATCAACATTGAGAGCGCCACGGCAGCTTTTATTTTAAAAATAAAGAAATCAAGTTATCGTAATATAATGCCATTACAGTTATAATATAATTACCATTATTTTCACCAATATAAGCATTTTTGTGTGTGTTTACCCCTGTCTTTCGTAGAACTGCATGACAAAATTTGGGGAAGTGCAAATTTTAAGTTTTTAAGTTCGTCTATTGGTGTGGGAAAGGCAAATAGTATAAATTTGTGTTACAATGCAGCCCAGATCCCACCTCCCCTAGTTAGAGGAGAAGGCGTGATGTGCAATTGAGGAGCAGAGCATGCTGTGGGTTATCAGGGCCTGGCAGGGCTCTGAAGAATGGGTGGTAGAGGATGAGGGCAAGAGGCTGATCCAGAGGCAGCAATTTATGGAGTTTTGCGCTTGGCATGAGCCAGGGCTGGAAACCAGGGAAGAATCTGAGCAGGTGGAGACGGGAAGAGGAGGTGCAGGATGCAGAGCAGAAGTTGGGGCTGGAGGAAGAGATGGCACTTGAGATGGGGGGCATAGAATCTCCTCCATCCCCTCATTTGCTGTTCCCCAGGACGAGGAGGGACTTGAAGAGACTAATACAGCAGCGACTTTTCTGTAGGAGAAGTTGCAGGTTGCTTTTGCGTGTGCCATCACGTGAGGGTGCTTAAAGTTTGGGTGTCGTGCTCACACTCTTGCTCTGGCAGCTTGGAGCACAAGAAGAAGAAGAGGAGTTTGGATTTGATATCCCGCTTTATCACTACCCTAAGGAGTCCCAAAGCGGCTAACAATCTCCTTTCCCTTCCTCCCCCACAACAAACACTCTGTGAGGTGAGTGAGGCTGAGAGACTTCAGAGAAGTGCGACTAGCCCAAGGTCACCCAGCAGCTGCATGTGGAGGAGCAGGGAAGCGAACCTGGTTCACCAGATTACGAGTCTACCGCTCTTAACCACTGCACCACGCTGGCTCTTCCCAGCACAAGCCTGGGAAGGGAATGCCAGCACAAGCCTGGGAAGGGGATGCCAGCTGAGAGAAGGACAAGATCACTGCACCCACTGACACATTCGTAGGACAGCAGCAGCTTCTTTGCCATTCAAAGCTGGATTACTCTCCATCACCAGACTTTAAGACGCTGCTATGAGCACCAATATAATCTATACACAGAGCACAGGTTGCTTTCAAAAGCAGCAAACTCAAACGCCCTTGCTCTCTGCCTTGCAGGGTAAGGGCTTGAGTCTGTCAGTTTTGCTGACAACCTCGGATCTGTGTAACAAATAGTTCTATGTATTATATAATCTCTTTCTGGGTTAGGTAGCTGCTCTTTCATATTTGTTTTACATTTACTTATACTTCACCACCTGGTTTAACATCAGTGATGGGCATCCAAATGGAAGTTTTATTTTGTGGGCATATCCACAAGGCAGCTGTCCAGCATGCCCCCAGTTCAGTTCTGTTATACGCAGCCAGAAACCAAGGCAGTCTACCAGGAAATATCTTTTTCTCCCATGACACCATAATATACAGATAGTAGAAGGGTTATACAATAGTGACAGGTAACACCTCCAGGTACTTCTTAGAAGGAAACATGCAGAAAATCAGCTAAGCAGTAAGGAAATAATACAGCACCATCTACTGGTTGGAGAGGTCATTTACACCTTTGTATTTTACAAGCGTCGTTCAGATTGGACAGCCTCTGCTGGCCCTGAGTTTTTTCAGGGGCAAACTACTCCTGATGCCAGGTACATGTTTAGACAAGTGTGCTTAACCTTTTGCTTTTGTTTTAAAGAAAAAGGAACTGCAGAATCCCAACCTGGATTGGGCTGCATGCCTGTTTTCTGATGAAAAACGTACTTTAGTATATACTTTAAATTGAGATGATGCTCCAGATCAAGATTTGACCACTTTTTCTCCAAAATAATGTCACATGGTCACTAAGACCAACATTGAAGAAGCATGTGAAGCTTCAGGTGGTCCGCAGTGTGTCTGCATTAAATATATATATATAGAGAGAGAGAGAGAGAGAGAGAGAGAGATTTCTAGTTGTATTTTTATTGTTTCTTTTATATTGCATTTTATTGTATTAATATTTGGTGTTTAAGGAACAAAAAAGCAATTAAAAATCATACAGCATCTAGCACAGCGCATTACAACTGCTGCAACAGGAAGAAAAATCGTTAAGTGGTCTGTCAAGGCCCTCAGTAATTTTCGTGGCGTCCATTGGAGGGGGCATAGTTTGAGAACCACTGGCATGGACTGAAACTTTTAAAGCATGTGTGAAATGCAGGGTTGGGCGAATAAGTGCTGCACAAAAATGCCAAAACTTAAAGAACTCAGCTAATTAGCTAGGTTCTTTAACATATTTACATTTATTTTTAAGTTTTTTTCCCCTTAAGAAATGTATTATTTTGAGTATGCCTTAGAGCAAGTGTCTCAAATGTGTAAGCTGTAATAAGAGAAAGCAACAACCAGTTTTGTACATTGCATATATCTTTGGCTTTATCTTTCTAGATAAACTGATAGCACCCTATCTGATCTCAGTGTCTCTTCATAACAAACCTGGGATTTGTATTGGGAAGTCTGGCACCCAGGTTGTCCAATATGATGTCAACAGCTATAAATACCACAGTCCCAGCCTATCGTCAGCACTGGTATATGGGTCTACTGAAGCACTAGAAGCAGGAATTCTTCCTTCAAGTAATTTGTGGCTTTTGCTTCTCTCTCGCTAGTTTAGCTGTGTGTGAAATAAAAACAACCAGATGTAATCAAACATAATATATCCTTTGCTTATCCTAACTTAATAGCAGACCCAAATGTTAATAAAACTTGGCTGCAATCCTAGCCATCTCTATTCAGAAGTGAGTCCCATTTAATTCAATGGGGCTTACTCCCAAATAAGTGGGGTTATGTTATGATTGCAGCTCTTGTTGGAAATGTTCCTTGCTTTTCTCCACAAGAATCAAACTGATCTGAACACCCATTACTTAATTGTGATTGAATCTCATGCTATTTTCTGTTTCCCCCTAAAAACAGCTATGAATTTTGCTGTCTGTTGCTGTATGTTAATACACAGACACCCAAAACTCACATGTGCTATTGTTTCGAAAATACAACCTTCCAAACATTTTTCACACCCCTTACACCCTCAGTCTCGTATGCAATACCCAGAGTTTATGGAAACAGCTGGTATTTTAAGCTGTTTCCAATAAAGCCAGATTTCCTCTACCAGGTGTCTTGAGCGAAACACCCATGGGGAGGACTTGCAATACTCAGAGGAGAATATTCAACACATAGATCAAATGCAGATTGATAGGATCAAGGGGAACAATTCTAGCTCTGAGCATATAGCATTATACTGCATGAACTCATAAAGCAGAAACTTTAAGATCCTATTGCCCATTGACATGGAAATCTCTCCAGTATAAATAACGGGCCAATCCTGACTCCTTTAGGAAGAAGGATGGGATAGGAATTTAATAAGTAAGATGGTACAGTAGCTGACTTCAACACTCAGCAATGCTATATAATTGTCTTTACTACCAACAGCAGTGTTTGCAATGCATCACGTACGAGGTCACAGGTTTGTTCAGAAGGAAAAAAAAACAGACATGGGCAATTCACTGTTGTCTAATATTTGAAGATGGGAATGTGGAATTCTCCCCAACCTGTATTTTGGAGCAGGTTTACAATGAACACAATCTCATCCTTCCTTTCTTTAAGTTTTTTAAAAATAACTGCTCCCTACCCCTTTTCCTGAAGCTGTAACTCAACGCTTTCAAAATAGTCTTTTGCAATCCTCGCATAAAGATCCTTAGAAGATTCTATGTTCATTTGCAATTCTGGCGGGAATCTTTCCCAGACATTGTTTTTACTGAACCATAAAATTATGACTGTCTAGTAGCAGCATGTTCAGCCCCTGATTGTGGAACTGGAAAAGAAATGGGGAAAGATTCTCACCCTGCCCTTGAGCCACTTTCCATTTAACAGGGAGCCATATGCAGCCTGCCTTAAAACACAAGGAGTGCTTCTGCTCTGTTCAAGCCTCCAAAGATTGTGGAAATGAGATTTCTCAGGAGAACCTAGGGAGTGCAAATGTGATTGTATGGTTATGTTTATTTACCATAATCTGGGCATCTACCCAAACACAAGCCACAAGTAGTCAGATTTTGTTTCTCCCATTTCCCCAAATACCACTGCTGTTTATAACACAAAGCTTTAAGCGGTACTTGGCTACATGTCTGTATTCAGATAGCCATGCTCTTCTAGACCCTGTAGAGCTATAATGTTGTAAAAAATATTTGCCATGCCATTGATAGCAATAACAGAGCAATGATTTTGCTGGCTGGGAGAGCCACAAATGCAAGCTCAGCATCCTGGGATGTGTGCCAATCCTGTCTGGGTATGCTGCTGAAGTGACACATTTAGTCTCCTTAGAGGAATGCCAGTGTGCCAACTTGCATCCCTGGCACAGCATTTTCTAATGACAAACTTATGGAGTGGAACTGGTACCAACTCCAGAGGGAGATGCAAGCTGCTTTCCCTAGCTTCTTCAGTAACAATGCTGTTTTCAAGTTGTGAATGTACATTCTCAGGTTTTTGTTTTTAACTATTGCACTGTGGACTTGGGTGGCGTTTTGAAATAGGTGTTGAAATGACAGATGCGCTTCATTTAGGAATCCCCATGAATTGCATTTTTAAGGACACTTTGAGCATAAGCTTATTGCTTTGATATAACTTCTAGGACTGAATAATTTTATTTATTGCTAGGATGGGATGTTCACAGACCACTGGCTGTTTTCACTTTCTCTTTTCCCATCTATATATTCACTGCTCATCTTGCCATGTGGATGTCACAGAATTTATGAAGCAATAATTGTGTCAGACTAGATGCAGAATTTGTTGAAGGCTGGATTACATTCTTTGCGATCTTAATACATCTGTGAAAGCAATTTGACTACTTCTGCAGAACAATGTGGGGGGGCGGATTCCATCTTAGTTTCTTTTGTGGTTACAGTGGAATTGGCAAACATCACGGGGATTCTTCTGGCTTTAAAACTGTGGGATTCTGGAAGGTGTTTATTCTTGAAAGCAGTTAAATGTAGGGAGCTCAGCAACAAACTAATTGATTCCGGTTATATGCAGATGCAGGTCCTCCCTAGTCCTGCTAATTTGTGTTGGTCAAAGTTCTTTTAGCTACATATATTAATCAGATGTAGTTCCTTCCTTCCTTCCTTCCTTCCTTCCTTCCTTCCTTCCTTCCTTCTTGCCCAAATCAGCAGCTGAGGTTGCAATCTCCAACAAGAGACCAGAATAGGAAGAGGAACAATGATGTCCCCTTCTGCTCCCTTTCCCAGCTGCTTTCGGCCTTAAATAGAATAGATGTGGAGGGTACCAGTTCGTTTTCTTTTGAATGGCTGAAAGCATCAGCTTTGGAAATGGGAAGCTGGAGCACATAAAAAAAGTTATGATTCACTTCCGCAAACGCATTCATGTTAACCTCACATTGAAGCCCAGCCTTCACATAAGGAAAGAAAACATCAAGGGGGAAACTACATATCATGAGTAGCTTAAACCTCATTTGGCAGTGTCAGGGAACTGCCATCGGAGCCAGAGAATGGAGGGAAGGCTCCAGAGCGATGCCGGAGAGGGTCCCAGCAGGGAGAGAGGCAGCCCATCTGCTGGGGAAGGAAATCAGCATAACACCAGGGGTGAAGGGGGGCAGATGGGGGAATCGGAGAGAAGGCTCCAGGAGTCTTCACCAGAGACCAGTGGGGAGAGCACAGGTACTCCGCTGCCCACACCCTCCCTGCACAGAAGACTTCCACGCAGGGAGAGTAGGAGGAGACATGGCGTCAAAGAACTTCTTTGCTGGAAGAAGTTTAAGAAACGCCCACTGACGGATTCTGCCAGTGACTGAGACAGCCACGAGTGCAAGGCTGTCCAGAGAGAAAGGGTTCAACCAGGCAACCTAGCCAGGAGGGGCGGCAACTTACGCACGAGCAACCCTCTTAGAACCATTACAGGCAGGAATTGCTATACTGAAGAGCCAACCTCTCATTCATGGTTAGTTGCCCTAAATTGCTGCTAGAGTGCCTGTTCTGTGCTTTAGAAAGGATTGCTGGTGCACAGAAAGTGGATAACCCTGCTACCAAGTTGTTACCAGGTCCTTACATATTGAACTAGATGCAAGGCAGTTCAGTCCCATTTATTTGAATGGAACTGCTTAAAATCTCCAAATACATCTTCACAGACTAGAGAGTCTTGCAGACCCTAGTTAGACAAAGTACTTAGATGTTAGCTACGGTAATTTATTACTGTGGAGATAAGTGAAACTGAGGGCCAAACCACAATACCAAATTGATTACTTAATAATGGGGATTGGTGGATCCATTGAAACCTAGATTCTGCCTCACACCAAGGTCAAATCATTTCTCCACCTAGGCCAGTATATTCTATTCTGATTGGTGGCATCTCTCCTGGCTTTCAGGCAGAGAGCCTTTCTCGTCGCCTGCCAGTGATACCTGTGATTCCTTTTGAGCTGGAGATGCTGGAAACTGAGGCTGAGACCTTCTGAATTCAAAGTGTGCAGTCCGTCACATAACTGCACTCCTTTCCCAAATCTGAATGTGGCACACATGCTTGAAATGGCTTCCCATCCACTTGATCTCTGTGAAAACAGGATACTTGACTACGTAGATCTTCTTACATTTTTATAAGGGCCCTTCTTACATTCTTAGAATTGGCTCAAGCACATGCACAGTTCAGCCTACACCTATGACCTTGCAGCAAAGCTTTTGGAAAAAGTAATGAGCAATAGTGTCATGAATGTGAGCTGAGCTGCAGGAGTCAGGTGTGTGCTTGATCCATCCCATGAACCACTTTGTCCTACACTAAGTTCTGTATTGATCCTCACAACCCATATTCTCAGAATATCAGGTTTTTAACTGGTTCATTTTAAACAGCTTAAATCCTAGTGTTTCAGCTTCAGCTGGGCTGTGTATCAAGCAGCTGATCAGCTAAATTTAGAAAGCAGCTGGCAGCTTTGTGTGCCTTCTTTCTTTCAGTTAACTTTTCAATAAATATTTCACAAATTGGGGGAAGGACTATCTATGTAAACAATAAGCGCTCATGAGCAATCCCAGGAGGTGCAAGAACCCACAAGTATCACCCTGACCTGCAAGAAATACTGTTGCTCTAATCTGAAAGACTGCAGCAAACAGTTATGCTATATTCATAGACACACATGTGTAGGAAAACCTCGATTCATTCTCTTCTTCTTTTTTTCAAGGCAGGGCAATTGTAAATCCGCCTTTCTGATCTCTTTTTGAGCCATCTTAACCACATGAAACATCTGCAAAACTGTCTCAGAGTGAACATTTCCTCTTTTTGTTTCCTTGCCTTTGAAAAAGGACAGTGAAGCTAATATGCTGATCAATGGCTACTAGAGCATCCGACGTATAAGAGGAAATGCTGTTAGAACAATATTTCACATATGTTAATGTTTACAGTACCATCAGGGTCAGTCTTATTTTCTGTTTGATATATACCAAAGCCGGCATACAGTTTTAGCCAGTGAGGTAATGCCATTTTTAATTTAGAGAGCCTTTAGCTGTCCACTTTAACTAGTGATATCATCTTTGCAGTTGTCTCCTGAGATCTCATGTAAACATAAGTAATGGGCCACAGACAGTTTGGAACTGCATTGTTAAAGGTGGCACTGGTCATTGTAAAGACATTTTCCCCCCTCAGCTCACTTCAGAATTGTCAGATATAGTTTACATTACTGCCATTACAACAACAAAAAAATCCTCCATACATACATTGATATAATTTGGGCCATTTCAGTGTGCATAGCAAATGGGACAAAATGGCCAGAACAAATTAATGCAACAAATTAATGTCAGTTATAGTGGGATAATGAAAAGAAAATGAGATTGTGGGGTGGGAGGGAAGCTAGTAGATGGGTTTTAAAAGCCGACATAATGGAGCAGAAAGAAATAAAAGATTTGCCATACTGGTCCATTTCTAGGTATTAGAAAGGGGCTCAAATCAACATGTGGACATGCCATTTCATGACTTTCCAGCATCCTTCTGACAGCCTAGTTTCAATCCTTCACTCCTAGGATCAGCCTAGGAGTACCCATCTTTTCCCTGTTTTGCCTTGATATTTGAGATTAGTTTTTAAAAACTAATTATATTTGTAGATGCAGTGTAGGTTGTAGTGTTGCCTTGCAGGGTTAAAAAAAAAGTTCGAATTTACGTCATTGGATCTGTACACCTAAATAATTACACATCCTAATACTAATAATGTTGATGTAGTACAGGAAAAGTTGGAGTCTTTGAGTTGTGGTTGTAAACTGTCTCTTGTTGTACATGGCCAGAAGCAATCCACTCCCCTTCCACAGTAGTTAGCAAGAACAAAAATTATGGTGGTCATTACGATGTATGGGTTTCTTTGTACAAAAGCAAAACAGGAGATCTGTAGTAATGAGGGAGCAGTAGACGAAACAATGGCCAGGAAGGGGGACATGAACAGGAAGAGGAAAATTACACGACATCTGTCCAGCTAATTGTTGGTAGAGCTATAATTATTTAATGAAGTATAAACCAGTGGCAGGCAGTCTTTCCTCAGTTCCAAAAATACAAGATTTCTTCGTGTGGGTTTGAGAATTGTACTTCCCAGAACCAGCTGTGGCAGAGTTACTTGGAAATTCAACTATCCCCCTTCTGAAAGTAAGCATGATCTGGATGTAAACTACATAAAACATTTGCAAAAAAACAAATGGGAGAATGGACCTAAACTGAGAAGACAGTCATCTGATAAATGATGGTTTGGTTGGGTGATCTGGTCCCATAGTTCATAGTAACCAGTTTGGACATCTGGTCTGCTGAATGCTGAGTGCACATGCTTGGAATCTTATAAAATCTCATTTTACACTGCCAAGGTAGAGGAGAACTGTTTTGGACAATTGCGACTTAACTTGTAATACATCATGGCATTATACAAATGGGTTACATAATTAAAAACTTGTTTAAACTTTTGCTTGGAGAAAAGTAAGAAAGTTGAGAGATTGTTGGTTATGGTGGAACCCAGGCAGACAAAATTGTCTACCACCACAAGCATGTGGTCACCAATGTTGTAATGCTTGTGAATATCAATTGATGGAAACAGGGGACGGGAAGAGAATGCTCTTGTACTCAGGCCCCTGCTTGTTTCCTACAGGCATCTGGTTGGCCACTGTGAGAATGTGATGCTGGACTGGATGGGTCTGTGGCCTGATCCAACAGGCTCTTCTCTTGCTGTTATGACATGAACATTGCCAGTGTGAACACAAAAACAACAAATACACTTAAAACAAGACTAAAGCGCTAACAAGTGGGCACTAATGGTAAAGACACATTTATCCCCCTGGGAAAGCCTGTTGGCACAAAAAATGCCTTCACTTGTTTCCAGAAAGTGCATATAGCAGGCATCAATTGTATCTCGACAGGAATTCTATTCCACAGAACAGGGACAGTCACACCAAAAGCCCTGCCCCACGTTGCTGTGGATTGAGCTTCTATTATCTCTGGAACTTGCCCTCAGACCACAGTGATCAACTGGGCATATATCCTGCCCTTCCTCCTGAAGGAACTCAGGACAGCAAATGCAATAATAATAATAATAATAATAATAATAATAATAATAATAATAATAATAAATAGAAAGCATTCTAAAGCATTTAAAATGAGATGAAGTTCTTTTGAGGATTACTGCAATAGCACATTGGGAAATTCGAGAAATAACAAGCCCATAGCCTTCCTTGGTGTGCAGAACCAGTTGTGTGATTCTTTTGGTCCTGGCCATTGACCCATAAATTTTTTAGCTGCTGATTTCACTCTTATACTTAGGTAAACTTCCAATATCAATAAGGGAGGGGGCATAACCCCTTAGTAGAATCTGTGTCTTGCATTGAAAAGGTTTTGGGTTCAGTCCTCAGTATCTATGGTTGAAAGGTTCTCTGGTGGTGAAGTCCTGCTCTACGGCACTGAAGACCTGCCTGGAGTCAGAGTGAACCACTTTAAGCTAGATAGAGTAATGGCTGAGTTTGTATAAGGCAGATACGCATTTTCAATCAATGCAATATTCATCTCTTATCCTTTCATTTGGAGTTTATTATACAGAAGTGTATTTTAACATGCCCATGCAGATGAAACAGTAGGATATAAATTATCATTATTGTGTTCTGTATGAATATAATCAATCCAGTCACTTAGATTAGACATTTCAAAATAAAACTTAAAGCCGGGTTCTTTTTTGAGTGTGCAACAGATCTAATGTTATACAGATATTTCAAGTGATGTGATGCAAAAAGGATATGTGCTAAGATATACAGTGGAGTAGTAAAGAGCGCTAAATATTTAGAGCTTCATAAATTATTCTCTGGACCTATGTTTAGAGAGCTACATACAGAAATTAAAGTATTATGCAGAAATTAAAGCTGAAAAGGCATTTTAGAATTCAGGCGAGAACTTCGCCATTTGAAAAGAACGCTGTGTATTATGTATTGATAACAATGCCGCTATAGACAAAGGATGCAATTTAATAATACAGAATTGTGCTCATGAGATTTCCTTTTTCTTGTTAATTGGTTACTTTAGCTGACATTGTCTGTAAGCATAATGGGCACCATTCTTCCTAATAGTTCCATGTTGCCAGATGATGTCTACAGACATGATGTAGTCCATTTTAATTATTGCATTTTGCTTACATCTCTCAGAATAACGCAGCTTCCAAACAGGCTAGCATTTTTCTTCATTATGTATGCTGCATGGCTATGGTTCCTAAATTAATTAGCTCTCTTTTCTTTCCTGGAAGTTAAAAGTTTCTTTCTTCAATTTATCTACCAGGTACGATTATGTTGAAGTGATTGATGGAGACAACGCAAATGGCCGAGTATGGGGAAAGTTTTGCGGCAAGATCGCCCCTCCTCCTGTGATATCTACAGGACCATACCTCTTAATCAAGTTTGTCTCTGATTATGAAACTCATGGAGCAGGCTTTTCCATTCGCTATGAAATTTTCAAAAAAGGTGAGCAAAAATAATTTAAGGTTGTTTTGTCACGCTAATTATTTCAAGCCTAAAATATTAACAGTAGGGATTGTTCAAACTGAAGAGGCCTAGTATTGGGGATGGGGGTAATTAAAATAGTAATTTGTAACGGATCAGTGGCAAGAGTGTTGTATTAATGGGAATCCTGTGTTCAAACGTCTACTCACCCATGGAGCTCAGAGAGTAACTGTAGTTAAGTTGCTATCTCTTAGCCTATCTTGATGAAAACATATTTACCATTCATATCTTCTAGCATTCTGTTTTCAGTAGTGTTTTTATAGAAATCATACAAGAAAGTCATGATGGTTATAAACTTCCTTTATTGGAGGGGTGGGGAACTGGTGACCCTCCAGATATTGTTGCACTATAACTCACATCACCACTGACCGTTGACCATGTTGCCTTTGCTGATGGGTGTTAAAGTCTGAAGACCGCTGGAGGACCACAAGTTGCCCACACTTGCTCTGTTCCCTTACCCCTAACAGAAATAATCCTTTTCCTGCTTATGACAGGACATGCTTAAATCGCTATGTCTTTGTTCACATGTTATATTAAACCATAATTGATGCTGAACTACGGTTTAACACAAACAAGCAGCTTTGTTGACCATACTGCTCCAGGAGCAAGAAATCATAAGCTTTGGTTTGCTGTTTGATCTAAATCCAAACAAGCCAAGAACATTGTGCCAGGATTGAACTTGTGCACCAGCAAACGGCTTGTTCACATTAAACTTCAAGGCACTTTTTTTAGACCTCTGCTGTTGTTTAAAACTGCCAATTTCCTCTCATTTCCCTCCATCCCTGCTTTATTCAAACTTCTGATGTTGTTTGAAACCATAATGTTTCCCCTCTCGGTGTCTTCCCTTTCTTACTCCCATACCATACTCACTGCTGTTGTGCAACCTGCCTTTAGTTTTGCTCCTCAACCCAGCCCTGACTTCATTCAAATCCAGGTTTGTGCTGTGGCACTGCAAATCCTCCAATGGGAGCTGTGTGGCGACATTCTTACATTTTCATTAAATAAAGAGATAAAGTTCATGTACCTAAAGGGAAGTGTTGGCTGAGAAAAAAATATAATGATGCATCTTAATTTAAATTACATCATATGTTTGAATGTTTAATTAAATGTGTAATTAAAAACCATTCTGCTATTATTGGATTTGTTAAGTTTAGTTCCAAGACCTCTCTTCCAGTATACTGGCAATTAGCTCTTTTGTTCCATTATTGAATAAATTTATAAAAATAATCCACTGGTTTATTTAGTTAATTACTTTCGCATTTTCACATCCTTCCTACTATTAGGATTCTGTGCTACTGTACTACTCGTAGTACTGTAATACTGATAGCATTCAGCAATATTCTCACAGTAATTAACACTGCTCACTATTTTCTTAAATTTATCTGGTGTCACCTCATCCACTATTCCTAATAACAAAACTGTGGAGTCCAAGAGCAATGTTGTTGATATTTTTAAAGCAAACACACACACACACACACACACACACTTTACTTAGAATTTTTATAATAGTGACTGTTTGCTATGTGGTTTATAACCTATATCCTAGGGTGGTTGTGAGAATAAAGCAGGGAGGGGGGCAACCATGTATGCCACCTTAAGCGCTTTGGAGGAAAGGTGGAACATAAATGAAATAATAAATACAACAAAACATTTCAGTTTTTATTAATGAGGTAAGCTTTGCAGTTGATAAGTTATTCTGTCCACTCAGGATTCCCACAGAAAACAAAGGGAGCAGATAATGAAGAACATAATCAGAGCATTTCTGCTAAGGAAGTGGGTGGTGGGTGTTGGTTTGCAAGCCCCCTCCATAGAGGTTGGCCCCTCTCACTGTCCTCGGAGCTTGCATACCGGTAACCTCCTCTGGCTGATATCCAGATAGACCAGGGAGATTTTGATAGGCGACATTTTCCCAAGCGTGGGGAAATGCACAACCCCTCCCTCCTGCTTCCGCAGGGGAAAGAAAATAAGTCAGAAATCTATTTACATGATGTTTATTTCTGACATTACAGCACTAGCGAAAAACACGTCCTTTCAGTTCAGTTCTCCCAGCACGTCTGACAAACTTCCTGAACATGCGCAGTTGGAAGGTTTCAAGTTACACTCTTCACAAAGACTTATCCAGCCTGTGAACGTCCTGGGAAATTCTTCTTTCCCACAGATAGCCGCATCATGAGATGTCAACAATCTGGCTGTCTGCAGCAATGATATTTCCATATACTGACAGTGGGTGGTACGTAACATAGGTTTTCAAGCAACACCTCACACCTAGCATGCTCTGGGTATAAGCTTTCGTGCACATGCACACTTCTTCAGATACACTGAAACAGAAGTCACCAGACCCTAATATATAGTGGGAGGGTGGGGTGGGGGTTTTCTCAGAAGGGTAGTAGGAGATGGGTGATTGACTCAAAGGTATGGTAAACCTGTTGACGACTGTTAACGACTGCAATTAGTCCTACAGGAAAAAGCAAGGGAAAGTATGCAGATGAACAAAAATAGCTTTAGCATATGTAATGAGACAAGAGTCCAATATGTCTATTCAGACCAGGTCTCACCATAGTTTTCAGGGTCTGGTAACTTCTGTTTCAGTGTATCTGAAGAAGTGTGCATGCACATGAAAGCTTATACCCAGAATAAACTTTGTTGTCGTCTAGTCGTTTAGTTGCGTCCGAATCTTCGTGACCCCATGGAGCAGAGCACGCCAGGCACTCCTGTCTTCCACTGCCTCCTGCAGTTTGGTCAAACTCATGTTGGTAGCTTCAAGAACACTGCCCAACCATCTCGTCCTCTGTCATCCCCTTCTCCTTTCACCCTCAATCTTTCCCAAAGAACAAACTTAGTTGGTCTCTAGGGTGTTACTGGACAATTTTTTATTTATTTTGACTGCGTCAGACCAACACGGCTACCTACCTAAACCTAGCATGCTGTGAGTGAATGCTGTACTACTAGAATGCAACCCTGAGAGTAGCAGGAAGGTTTTCCACTATTAGAAGGACTGGCAAATGGTCCCTAGTCTCCCTGCTCTTTGGTCAAATCTTTATTGACTGGCCACTGAGTAACAGTGAGATCATTTTTTGGCACAAGCTTTGGCTGTACTTGGAAGCAGACTAATGACACATTCAGAAGCCGAGAGAGTCCTCTAACCAAAACTAGATAATTAATGAATAAAGTAAACCCCGAGGGTCTTAACTTTTATAGGAACAAAGGTTTTCCTTCCACAACAAAAGCATTTAGATTCTTAGAGACCGCAATTCCAGCGCCTTGCCAATTAAGCAATGGACTTTTAAGGTTGGTATGCACTGGGAAAACTACTGAAAGAGCCTCTACACAAGCCATTTGCAAAAGTGAGCATTTTCAATGGGGCCCTTTCCCCTTGACATTTCAGTGACAACTCAGCAGTTTCATGCATTTATTTCCTCGTATGATCCTTTAAATCTCCTTCTGAAAGGCATTAGTTACATTAAGGCAACATTATAAATGAGAATTCGCACACACAAAAGTCAGAATATTGAAAGTTATAGGTCCCAAAGTAATTCTAACTCAAGTTTATGCCACAATATATCAAAGTGGAAACGATATTGTCATGTACAGAGATGGAAAAGATTGCACATGTATTTGTGGTCTAAGAGTTACAGTTACCGTGAAACACAGAGTTCACGTTTGCTTTTCGTCTAAACATTTTAATGCATCCAAATTAATGGTGAATTAATAAATTTACTGAATGCAAAATCTCTTATCTAGTGTTCATCTATTAAATTATTGTATTGGGTACGTTATAAAGTCAGGCTTGACCGTCACTGCCTGTCCAGACACCAGGTGGCTTGAACAGGTAATTCTAGCAGCAGAAGTACCTTATTCTCTGTTCCACCATAATTACACCGGCAGTGGAAACTATTTGCCTGATCCTTCCTGGTCTGCAGCACCACCCAGATTTTGGCTATAAAGTTGTTCTGTGTGTAATCAGCCCAGCTCTGTTGGCTCCCCAGACCACGGGCAGTGGGAGTCAGTTTAGGTGTGTGAGATAGGTAAATGTAAAGGTTCCCCTGCCCGTACGGGCCAGTCATGTCCAACTCTAGGTTTGTGCGCTCATCTCACTTAAGAGGCCCGGAGCCAGCGCTGTCCGCAGACACTTCTGGGTCACGTGGCCAGCATGACGAAGCTGCTCTGGCGAGCCAGCACCAGCGCAGCACACGGAAACGCCATTTACCTTCCCGCTATAAAGCGATACCTATTTATCTACTTGCACTTAGGGGTGCTTTTGAACTGCTAGGTGGTCAGGAGCTGGGTCTGAGAGACGGGAGCTCGCCCCGCCGCGGGGATTCGAACCGCCAACCATACGATCGGTGAGCCCTAGGCACTGAGGTTTTACCCACAGCGCCACCATGGAGGTGGCAGCTGCATAGTGCAGGAGAGGCAGGGAGGAGCTCAGGTCTGACTTTATGCCATTCCAAGTCTCATAGACCATCCTGCTTTCCATCCCTTTCTGCCTCAACATCATCTCTTCCTATCCTCCAGAAAAGAAAAGAAAAATATCAGAAAGGCTGTTGCATTTCACTTATGAAAGGTATCACACATACTTCCTCTTTTGGTTCAGTCCTGTTTTACAGAGGTAGCCTGAGTTTTTACACTAGCTAGAAAAGATGAATCCTTACGACACAATTACTTCCTCGCTACATCCTTCCCTGCTCTTCTTCAATTCACCACTCTATACATCTCTAGTACTAACAACTATCCTTATCCATCAGCGACCCTCTCATATTTGGAGAGCTGCTTTTACAAAAGCACTGTATGTCCCCAATCTCTCATTTAGGGGAAGGGCTAGATTAGGCCTTTACCTATAATTAATTCAGTTCATTTGTAGTATGACCTCCCAAATTAGAATTTGACCAGAGAGCCTGCAATGATTCATTTTTGCCAGAATGCACCACTTTGTTAGGGCCTGGATTTGCCATCTCGTGCACTTCGGGTGCTGTTTCAGAACTGAGATCACATTCTTCTCAATTGGCTCCTGAACGTCCGCTCTGCCTGGATGGTAGCCAAAGCAGCAAGAGGTAGCGTGGTTTATATCATTTCAGAAGGAATCCATTTCCTATGGTATGCCATTATTTATATACATATGCATCTAACAGACTAGTCTTCTCTTGGGAAACTGCATGTATTGGAAAGCTGGATATTTTCTAAATATTCTCTGTGCTTCCTGCCATCATTTCCAAAGAGGATACAATCTCCTTATGTGGACCTATACTGGAGATTTATTATCACAAATTTGTTAAGATTTCAGTGTACGTATACATCTCTTTAAGAGGCCCACTGGTTCCGGCCTCAATTGTAGGCTCCACAGACCTGACCTAATATTGAAAGGATGGATGATGTCATAGTTCCAGCACATCCTTTGTGTACAAAAGTTAACAGTGTTGGTGCTGACATCTCCAATTCCTAGTGTCTCCAGGCAAAAGAATGTCAGGTGGTAGAGCTGAGAAGCCAAGAGAAGAGCCATGGCTCAACTCCAGAGCATCTGTCTTGCCTGTAGAAGTTCAATCCCCAGGTAGAATTGGGAGACAACTGAAATTCTGAAATTCCAGAGAGCCACTGCCAATCTGAGTTAGATGGACCCATGGTCATACTCTGCCTAAGCCAGCTTCCTGTGTTCTTATGTTCTGGTGCGGGTCCTAAGGAGCACATAAAAGTTTTGCCTGATTCCGACTGGATGCTCTTCGCACTGGGAAATGAAACACCACATCTAACAATGAAGTGTTTTTAAAGTTGGTGCTGGGAGGGCCAAAAGGAATGCAAGAAAATCCTGTGGGAAATGGGGAATTTCCCCATGGGCCAGTATTACATGGGTCAATGGAATGATGCCTCCCCAATGCAACCATGCTCAATTCACACATGACATAAATCAGTACAGGTTACCTAGCATGATAAGGTGGGCAGGGTTTTGGATTTGGGAGTTCTAGGTGGAGCTGCTCATTTTAGGAGCTCACTATGTGGACTTTTGCAAGTCCATGTCTCTCAGCTTCACTACCAAGGCCTGCTCAAGGCCCAGTTGTATCTGGCTTGATGCTCTTGGGAAAAGGATGCAGAGGCAGATGGGTCTTGCTGTGATCCTGCATGGATTTTTATTTTCACTTTACGGCATCAAGGTGAAGATAAGGTACATAGGTAAAAGGGTAAATGACCCCTGGATGGTTAAGTCCAGTCAAAGGCGGCTATGGGGTTGTGGCGCTCATTTCGCTTCAGGCCGAGGGAGCTGGCGTTTGTTCGCCGACAGCTTTCTGGGTCATGTGGCCAGCAGGACTAAGCCGCTTCTGCCGCCACAGAACACTGTGGCGGAAGCCAGAGCACACAGAAACGACATTTATAAAGCACTTTCTGAGAGGTGATTTTCTAAAATGGAATTCAAATCAAGCTAATGCGAAAGAGTTGGGAGTAGGATAAAGTTTTGTGAGACTGAGAATTCTCTGGTATAAAAGCAGCAGGATGAGGTATGTGGGCAGTACCCAGTGTTGCTGTATGAGGGTATTTTGTGGAGCACACTAAAGGCTTACACCATGTCTGATGTTATGGGTAAGGTTAGGATGTCAACATTGATATTAGTTGGATTCCAGCAACACGACCTGTAATCACACAGTTTATCATGCATTCACTAACAGCAACACTTTACTGGTGCACCTGTGTCAACACCGTTCAGAATGAGTCAAGTCACCCTTGGTACGAGTACGAATTACCTTTCACATCTAGTTTGTCAAGGAGGCATAGGTCACATCTGGCAGAGTTACTGAGTCACTGCTCTAGGAATCTGAAACCTCTGCTCCATCTACCGAATCCACTCCCCTCCTCTTGCAAAATTTTCTATTTTACCAATAAAAGGCTGTCAGCCTTAAGATTTAAGCTTGAAGGGGCTATAATTATTTCCCTAGGGCTGTCGAGATTTCTGCAGCTTACACTTTCATTGTTCCCACATGACTTTGTCATAATTTGCACACACACACCCCTTTCTTTGGAGCTGGCACAAGTTTTCTTTTTCTTTTTTCCCATTATCACCCTGCTACAAATTGAAAATTGGAGTTCATGCAATAAATGTGAATTACATTTTAATACCAATTATCAATAACAGGAACAAGTTAGCTGGATGATTAATATGGTGATTAAAGTGAGGTGTTTCACCGAAAAGCCACTCTGCTGTTCAGAAAGATAAAATGGTCTAATTTGTTTTCTAGTGAACCAGAATAGCACAAAGTCAGCATATTGTGTTTATATTTGTTTCTTTTGTTCTGCAGGACCAGAATGCTCCAGAAACTTCACGTCTATGAGTGGGGTGATCAAATCACCAGGATTCCCTGAGAAATATCCCAATAGCCTTGAATGCACTTATATTGTATTTGCACCAAAGATGTCAGAGATTATACTGGAATTTGAAAGCTTTGAACTGGAACCAGATTCGAATCCTCCAGCAGGAGTGTTCTGCCGCTATGACCGCTTAGAAATCTGGGATGGATTCCCTGAAGGTAGGATACATATCTAAAATGAGCTGCCTGCTGCAGGGTTGTAATCCCACAGCATGCTATAGAAGGCATGTTGACTTCTAACATCTATCACATACCTTGCCACCCAAAACAGTTATCCCAAATAGACTTCCCACACCCTCCATCATATGACATACCTTGTATCTTGATGTCATTATATTGAACATTTCCCTGTTCCCACCAGCAGTAGTCAGTGACACGGAACTGAAAAAACGCACAGCATGATGACATTAGAACAGGAGGTCCATTGAACTACACATTATGGAGGGGGAAATGAATTAACACAGAGCCACCATTTCCAGTGACAGCCCTGTGTTTTTGATAGCATGCTTTTTCTGCTCTAGAAATTGCCCTTGTGCCAAATGACACACTGAGATAGATACACACACACACACACACACACACACACATATACATATATATATATATATATATATATATATACACACACACACATACATGCACACACGTTATATCTCCCTTTGATTTCAGCAAAGCTGCAGTTGGTTCGTTTACGGTAATCTCTTGCTGATGCAAGCTCTAGAGAATTAGTTTGTATGTTGTTAGCACTAATGGAGAGAGGATGTAAGTTTTTATGGCATTATCCTGTGGTTTGCTGCAGCTATTACAAGTTCAATGGAGTTTAACATTATGGTTCTCTTTGGTTGAGCACTTCCTCTTAGGATGTCCCTAAGCCAGGGGAGTCGTACATGCAGTGATGTGCAAGCAAACTGCCCTTGATAACTTCTTCAAACTTTTTGTGCTCATCTGGCAATGAACAGCGGAAGAGAAAAATATTTTGGTTGTCCCGTTCCCTAACTTCAAATAAAATCCCTGTGCAGAAAAAGTGACAGCAGAAACTGAAAATCATGAGGCACCCACTACGGGTCTTAGAGTTGTTCTAAGCATTGCCCAGAATGAGGCAGCCAGCTGAGGCAACATGCAAATTATTTGAGCAATGGAGTCAGGCAAAGCCTGGCCGAGGCAACTTGAACCCATGTTCACCATTCACATGCTGTGTCAGATGGTAGTGGTGGTTTCTCGTGAGTAACCAGTCAGGACTCCGTCCTGTCTTTTACAGGTTTTATTTTGGTGCAAAACTATTTACAGTGCGGAACCACAAGTTCATGTCTGCCTCAGTCGCTAGCAGAATTTGGGAGAGGTCATTTCCGGGTCCTCCCCCAACATAAGAGCTTCGTCACCCCCAGCCTTTTCCTTCCTTCTTTGCGTTTTACACCTCTGCGCAAGGTGGGCGACGGAAGAGGCTTGGCCAGGAGCGGTGCTGAGACTCCCAGCAGCATTCTCCGGTCCCTTCCCCTCTTCCCCACTGGAGGTGTGGCTTTCCCCACCGCAGGAAGAGGAACTGCTTCTCAAGATTTTCGGAGGTTCCCTGTATCCCAACTGCCCCTCTGCCTCCCTTCCCTGTTCCGATGGCAGTCCCCTGACATGCTGGCTGCAGTGCTTCCAGGTCAGAAAGGGACCTCCCTTCCGCCCTCTCTTCACCATGCCACAGGAGCTAGCGGTTTCACTTAGCAGACGAAGAAGAAGAGTTTGGATTTGATATCCTGCTTTATCACTACCGAAAGGAGTCTCAAAGCGGCTAACATTCTCCTTTCCCTTCCTCCCCCACAACAAACACTCTGTGAGGTGAGTGGGGCTGAGAGACTTCAAAGAAGTGTAACTAGCCCAAGGTCACCCAGCAGCTGCATGTGGAAGAGCGGAGACGCGAACCCGGTTCCCCAGATTACGAGTCCACCACTCTTAACCACACTGGCCACAACTGCTCTTTTTACTGGAGGAAGCCAGTGTCACCCCTGACGGTGACATGGTGGCTGTCCCGGTGACAGGGACATGGTGACTGCTGTTTTAAGATGTATTGCTGTCCTCATTCCCCTCCCCAAGTTGGAGGGTGAACTTCCGAAGCATGAAGGCTCCTGAAGTCATGGTTGCAAAATTCTACCTTGAACTCATGCATGAGACAGAGAAGGTGGTGCTTAGCATACTTGGTCCTGCTGTCTCCAACATCATCCTACACAAATGGGGGATGATTACTCCTGAAGGGGGAGTAATGGAGGAAGCAAAATAATGACTGAAGGTCTTTCTAGTATTTAACCTGTCCATTAGAACAGTCTCATGGCAGTTCAAGGCAGTATTATAACTGTGCCTTGAAATGTAATAATAGGGTTTTTTTAAAACAGCAAAAAGCACTCCGGTGGAAATTTCAATTTCAGAAGATGTGTGGAGAAAAAGACCAATCAGCCAAATTATTTGAAATATTTTCAAAGAGATTAGTGTCAAAGTTATTGCCGCTGAAGTAGTAATTTTCTGGTTCTAGAAAATGAATGAATTGGAATCATTATGAGCAAGTATTATAATCATCCCAATGTATCTTTGGATTAAAAGTGTGTTTTGTTTAAACTATAGAAATCAGGATTGTGACATTTAAAACATATATTTCTATAACTACTTACTTAGCTGGCATCTCTCTCCCAGAAGGGGAGCGCTCTGAAAATGTGCATGATTTAGCATGTGTAGGTATATGAAATGTCAGCTTGTAACATTAGTCCTTATTTAATATTTTGTATTAAAAGACATGAAGTGGAACACATTCTTCCTGTCAAAATGGTGCTGGTGGAGAAAGTGTGTGATGTGCACTGACAATAGGAGATGGTTGCTGAGATTAAAGCAATTGGGCAAGGCGTGGCTACTGTATTCCAGTTTTGTCACCAGAACTGTGTCAGGGGTCCTGGAAAATGGTCCATCTCACAGAGGAAGGAGGCAATGTTGACAATTGCTGGAGGACTCAGCCTTACCCTGCAGAGTCAAGCCTCTGCTTTCAGGGCTGACCCAACCATTGGGAAGAGTGAAGCAACTGCCTAAGGGGGCAGATTTTGGAGCACAACAGCAGCCCTCACCTGTTCATCTTGAATTTCCCCCATTCCACTTTGTAGCCCCACAACCTTTTGTGGTCCCCCTAATCTAGCCTGCTGTCTCCAGTGTGGTGGAGGATGCCATCCCATCACCAGTGTTGAAGATTCAACTGCTGATCCAACCAGCTTCTGTGCATGTGGGGGGAGTGGAGCTCAGTCAATAAAATAAGGATGGCCTTGGGATTAATTTCAATATCAATGGCAGAAACAAAATTATAGGAGAAAACATTCCATCACATGCACCACAGAAAGGGGAATAGAATCATAGGATCTTGATCTTTGGTGGCTCTTCTTAATGGATCACATGGCCACTCCCTCAGAACCTAAAACAGAGGCTTGAGTTTGAAAGGGGGGATATTTGTGGAGTAGCCATCCACCAGGGAGAAAGCCCTGAAAGAGAAGCCCCATTTTAAGCAGACACAGGACACTTGGGCTACATGTAACTACATTGCTGGCTCTGCATAACTCTCTCCCTGCTGTGTTCCTAGCTCCCTGCTCCTGAAAGGAGAGGGATCTTGTATGTGTAGGGATCCTGAAGCTTTGTCTGGTTGACCATCTGCCACACTGGCTCTGGCTGATCCATGTCAAGTAGGGTGCTGGGATCCTGCAATCCTATACACACTTAGCTAGGAGTAAGCTCAGTTAAACTCAGTAGTGGACACATATAAGGTTGCTCTGAAAATATTCCTGCTGCTTCAACTTTGGAACAGCATGGATGTTCTCCAAAGCCCTGCTCATAAAGGAGTTCTTTATATTATTCTATGGAAATAAAGACTCCTTACTCGCATAAGGGCTTCCCTGCCATATGGGGTGCTTTTTTGCTCTTGGAGGGAAATGGACAGCCTTTGCTAATGCAGAACTGCATGCTTGAATTGGTGCAATCAGTCCATATGACTTGGATTTAGAACATGTTGGGCTCCCAACTCCCATCAACTTCAGTCAGTATAGCCTTGGTCAGGATAATGGAAGTTGTAATACAGCAACATCTACAGGGCACAGGAGTTCTCTACCCCTGCCATAAGAAAGTCTAAACTCCACTGATAAGTATGTGTCTAATTGCCCGTTTAAGTCAGTGGAGCTTTAATCGCATTGCACTCTGCTTTTCACGTTCACTAAAGGTGGCTAGCTAACACATTCTCTCAATCAAAATGTTGAAAAATTGCAAACACTCTGTTCTTATGCAGTGTAATTGTTCTTGACATGATTATAATATCTTAGATCAAATTAATAATAATGAACAAATGACATTTTCACTTTACATTTCCATACATGAAAGTTCGGAATCTCATAAACACACAGCTCCAGGACTGATGCTACCAGAATAGGACCAAACATCTCGAAATAAAATAATTTCTAATAGCAGCTTCAAATGGGTCCCAGACACTCTATAGTTCCAATTTAAGCAGCTACAAGTAGATTTGTTGTGCTGGAATCCATTTGACCCTTCGCTCACAAATTACAAGGCAAGGAAAGATTAATAGGAGCCTTCAAGAAAGACTGACACATTCTAGCTAAGCAGGTAGTGATATAATCTCATGAATTATTGGTCAAGATGTTTTCTCCACAGTGAACCATTTAGTGTGGTCGCCTTTTGCACATTATTAAGTAATTTATTGTCATTCGCCAGTTTGAAAGCTTGAAATTGGAAAAGAGAGAGAGAGAGAGAGATGTTTAAGAATGCTCTGTATTTATACAGGAAGACTAAAAACCTCTATTTTATCCAGTTCAGGTCAGATCAATATTGCATTAACTCAGTAGGCAAAGTCTTACATGTTGTGTAAGAAAATTCAATACCTCTTTATATCATAGTCTGCAAATCTTTTGGCTGCTGTATTTACACAGCTAGATGACGAGCCCACAGCCATGATATCTAGTGGCAGTATTCAGACAAATAAAATTTTAAATTACCATGTATGTGTCTTAAAGAAAGTATGAACCCATGAGTCACGCTGAATCTTAAAAGTGTGAATCTGCTTTGAAACAAGTTCCCTTCTGTTTGCTATTTCAAAGGAAGCATCCTTGCAGGAAATGGGGTGGCTCAGAATAAGTACCAGGGTATGGAATTATAGTGGCTTCGTTTCTCTTCCTCATTAAGGTCAATGGCTGCAGTGATCAAAGGGCCTAATGGAAAAGGAGCAAAGTCACAGATGTTTGCCCATTGGACAGAAGGAGGGGAAACAATGAGAGGAAAAGGCCAGATGCTGACTAGTCAGATTCAAGATAAAACACACAAAACCCCAGAGTCCTTTTCGTGGGAGATTAAAAAAGCAGGAGCCACAAATGAAGAGACTTCCATGGCTCCATCAAAAGTTGCCAGACACTTGCAGTGCCTTGGGGTGGTGCATGTTAAGCTGCGTCACAGTGCCATATGCCTCCCTAAATTACAATGCAGCCTCCCTTCCTTGCTTCTCGAAACCTTTCTCTTATGTATGAGCATCATATGACAAACATCATAGGTTCTAGTAAACTTAATTAAAAAGTAAAGGTAAAAGGACCCCTGACCATTAGGTCCAGTCGTGACTGACTCTGGGGTTGCGGCGCTCATTTCGCTTTACTGGCCAAGGGAGCCGGCGTACAGCTTCTGGGGCATGTGGCAAACCAGAGCAGCGCACGGAAACCCTGCTTACCTTCCCGCTGGAGCGGTACCTATTTATCTACTTGCACTTTAACGTGCTTTCAAACTGCTAGGTTGGCAGGAGCTGGGACCGAGCAATGGGAACTCGCCCCGTCGCGGGGATTCGAACCGCTGACCTTCTGATCGGCAAGTCCTAGGCTCTGTGGTTTAACCCACAGTGCCACCCGTGTCCCTATAATTAAAAAGTAAACAAAAACATGCAAAATCAGTGCAGAGGCTATCGGTGTAAGTTCTGCACATGCCTTTTATTTCTGTGCCATCACAGACCAGTGTAACAGCAGCAGTCTGCCTTGGTGCCATAGCTCAGTGCTTAGAAACTGTTGTGCACACGTGTGGGCATTGCCAAATTTTAAACAGACTATAAAGTCATTTTGAATCTGCTTATCACTCATGGTTAAACTTTTGGCTCTGTCTTGCTATTCATCTTTTTCCTCATCGCTTCTTCACTTATACTAACAGCCACTAAGTGGGATGCTGGTGCCGCTGTGGTCTAAACCACTGAGCCTCTTGGGCTTGCTGATCTGAAGGTCGGCGGTTCGAATCCCCGCAATAGTGTGAGCTCCCGTTGCTCAGTCCCAGCTCCTGCCAACCTAACAGTTTGAAAGCATGCCCAAAAGTGCAAGTAGATAAATAGGTATCACTCTGACAGGAAGGTAAACAGGGTTTCCGTGCGCTGCTCTGGTTTTGGTGTTCTGTTGCGCCAGAAGCAGCTTAGTCATGCTGGCCACATGACCCGGAAAAACTGTCTGTGGACAAACGCTGGCTCCCTCGGCCTGTAAAGCGAGATGAACGCCGCAACCCCAGAGTCGTCCTTTACCTTTTTTTTTTTTTAACAGCCACTAAATCTATTGCCTTTTCTATGTCCTAGCAGTTTTCTTATGGGGATTTTCCCTCTTCTGCTGTGAGGTGATCTCACCTTATTGCATGGAGAGTTTCATAACCATACCTACATACCCTGGAGGAGTTTCTGTCTTGCAGATAAAGAGTTACCATTAGTATGCAACAGAGAGGAATCACATATAGTAGCTTTATGCAAACTGGTGCCCTCCAGATATTTTGGATTGCAATTCCCATCAGGTCTGGCCAGCACAGCCAAGGATCATACATGATGGGAGTTGCATCAGTAGCATACCAAGCTGGAAACCTTGGCATAGAATAATGCTGTCTGTGCACCATACATTTAAAGCACACGAATCCTGGGAACAATCGTTTGTTAAGGGTACGGAGAACTATAATCTTTGAGCAGGAGACTGCAGTTCACAGTATTCTCTGGGGCAAGCCATGTGTTTTGAATATGTGGCGTGTTTAAATGCTGGCCACCCACTGTTTTCAGTGGTATTTGAAATTTGCAGGGAGCCCATGGAATTGAGAGAAAAGGGTAAGCAGAAACACTTTGGCTGAAGGAGGTGAGGCAGGGAGAGAAGGGTGGATGTGAGGGGACTATGAAAAGTACGACTGGAACAGCTTGTACAGAAGCTGTGGTAGGACTTGGGGACTTATGGGGAAAGCTACTGCAGGAGAAGAGGCAATGAGTGCTGATTTTGTTATTGCGAGCAGAGAAGCAAATGCCTGGGAAGGAACAGAATCTGTGCTTTTTGGCTCTCAGCCATATGGAAATTGTGGTAAGAGGCTCTTAGGCTTAGGAAGTTCAGCCAATCTGGTTATAGATTTATTTATTTTTACTAGCAAAAGATTTGTTGTTCTTAAACTTCCAGAGGTGATTTCACTGGCATATATCTTTGGTGAATGCCTCTGAGGGATATTACCATAATGGAAAGGAAATATTTCATACTCAAAGTGAATTACTTTCTTGGTGGCACAGGCCACAATATGAGCAGAGAGGGAATGCTTCAAGCTGGAAGCTGTTGAAAGCACAAATAGGAATGGACAGTGCAAGGGAAGGAGGGAGCCATTGATTACTGGGCAATTGTAATCACTTAGGCATTTCTCTGAATTTACTGAACAATCCATGACAGCTTGCCCTGTGAACATACTAATGAATGAGCATAGATGCTCAAGTATACCATATCCTGCAGAGGCACAGCCAGCTATTCATGGTTGTAAACACAAGCAGAATAACAGAAGGGCAACCTATTGAAACCAGAATGTATGCAACATACCAGTGTGATAAACTGGCATCACGATGTCACCTAGACACACCAAAGCAAACAAGGAGGTTGCATACCATATAAAGATATCACATCATTATATATAAGCACTGATTAGTGACATGGGAAATGACAGTTTGCAACGTTTTCATTTGCTGTGTCACTAATTAGTGTTTATATTGAAGCTGTGGTGCTACTTTACCATATGCATGCAACCATAATGTTCTGATGTTGCTTTACTGCAAGGTTATGTTCAATGCATTCTTGTGATCCAATTTAAGAGGTTACCCTTCTGTTCAATCTGTGTTTATGTCCTGTGTACACCTGAGTTTCTGTTTGTTTCAGTGCAATTCACCTTTCCTTCCCATTGCCTTGTTCACTGAGTCTTGACTGTGTTCTCATTTCTCATGTATGGATGGTGAGCTTTATTTCACGGAACTAGTAGTGCAGGCTGGACCAGCTGGACCCCTTTGTTTTGTTGGCAAAGGTTCCTTTGTGCTTATAACTGTGTGCCTCGTTACTAACAATCGCAATCATAAAAATATTTCCCCTATAAATGTATGTTGCCATTTTCCACTGGATTTTTGTACTGGAGTATAGGATGCTGTCTTATACTGAGTCAGGCCATTGATCCCTCTAGCTCAGTAATGTCTATGCTGATTGGACGCAGCTCTCCAGGGTTTCTGACCAGGTTCTCTCCCAGTCCTACCTGGAGATGCTGGGGATTGAACTTGGGACCTTCTGCATGCAAAGCAGATGCTCCACCACTGAGCTATGTCCCTTCCCCCATACTGTTGGTTGGTGCCTTCTGTTTTAACCTTTAATGCCTGCTGAAATCATTTCCAGATCCCCAAACTTATGCAGTCAATTAAGAGAATTTCCATAACAGCTGACGGTCACGAATTTTTATGTGGCTTTTATTTTACATAGGTATTCTTGTGCACCATTCTGATGTATATTGCAGTCTGTAAATATTTTTTAAAAAATAAGTAAATACTGTAGGAGAGAGGGTTTGTGGTAGGATGGAACTATAAATTGTTTTGGTTAATAGCTGGTGTATCATTGTGGATATATTCTGCAACATGTTCTTGACACAGTAACAGTGCATTGGTGGTGGGCTGATATGGCTTTATTAGTTGTTTTGAGGTGCTTCCAAATATTCGTGGTATAAAATGTTACAGGATTTCAGCAGGAAGCTGCAGGGCATGCACCGATGGGAAATGAAGCAGTATGGCACACACCCCAACAAATGTTTGCATACCTTGCAACTGTCCCGTTTTAAGTGGGGCATCCCAGATTTACAGAAGCCCCCCCAGTGCTGGCTTCCGAAAGTACACTAGTGGTGGCTGCAGTGGCCGAGGAGGAAGGTGAAGGTACGAGGGAGGGAGGGAGCTGAGAGGGGGCAGGAGTAGGGCCAAAGTAAGATGGGGGGCGCAGCCTCCATTGAGGTCATGTCCCAATTTGCCGCATTCCGGTGTTGGATGGTATGTTTCTGCAGGCACAAACAGTTTTGAATGTAGGGTCGCATATGATTGCTCCAAAAGCATCATGAGCAGAAATCATCATGAATGCACAATAACAACATCTGGAGGGGGGCAAGAGATGCCAAATTCAGGGCGTTTCCAATTTTCTGTGAGGCCTCTCTTTGGGTGTGCATAAAATGCCATATTCTTTTGTTGTGGAGACTTCACCGTTGTGCTCTTGTTTACTTTCAGTTGGTCCTCACATAGGCCGATACTGTGGGCAAAACACACCAGGCCGTGTCCGCTCTTCAACCGGCATTCTTTCCATGGTTTTCTACACCGACAGCGCAATAGCAAAAGAAGGATTCTCTGCAAACTACACTGTCCTGCAGAACAGTGTGTCGGAAGGTCAGTGTTTATCCATCCTACAGAGCTGTGTGCTGAATACTCTCTATCCTGTCTCCTCACCTGCTGGGTGCTGCATGAAATATTTAAAGAAGCCTTAGATAAATAAGAGCCCTTTGTGCATCTGTTTTTAAAGCAACCACCCATGGGCAGGAGAAGACATTTCCGCTCAATTTTATTTGTCTAAAAAGTCACAACGTTGTGGAGACATTCTCCCTTCCCTGTAGAAATGTAGAGGAGTACATCTAAACAATAACATCCAGACCAAGAAGTCTAGAAGTATGTCCACAGCTGGATTGCGTACGATTTTTAAAATAGAATTCTGCTCCTTATTACGTTATCCGAGTATCAGGAAAATCCTGGTTAAATGGTTGGGAGATGCAGAATGCTACTTGGATGACTACAACGTTGTGTGGATGACGTTCATCCACTTTAAACTACCACATATATACAGCCACAATATAAAATACCAATTTAATGTACACAACGTTTCGTCTAACATTGCAGTCTGTGTTTGGCACCTCATTTCTGCAAAGGCAAGAACAGAGGTCTGAGGGTCAAAATCCATTGAAGGAAATGTTGATGTGACAGGGGGAGCTGCTCCAGCATCTGACAATCTGTCGACTATCCAGGGATGGTGAATTCCCACCCAGAGCTAGAGTGTCGTAGTGATTAGTGAGTTGGGCTAGGACTTGGGAAACCAGAGTTCAAATCCTGACTCAGCCATGAAGCTCATTTGGGCTGGCCACTGACTCTCAGGCTAAGCTACTTCGCAGAGTTATTGTAAAGATCAGCTGGAGAGAGGGTAGAACCACTGATGCCACATTGAGCTCCTTGGAGGAAAAGTGGGATATAAATGCAATTATAAATAACAAGTGTAGTAGTAAACTATGCAGGAGCTCTTGACTCTTGCCCAGCAGATCCAAGCTTTTAATACCTCATCTACAGAGCCTCTTGTATTGTCTTTGATCAAAACAATAGCCGACATCTGTACAAAATTCAACATTTCAAATGGAGATTCTGCAGCATAGCAAAGTCTGACTTGCCTCTTAATAATGTCTCTTAAAAGCCAGTTGTAATTTTTCTGTTTGACTTCACAGAATTGTTTCCCTCAGGGAAAATGCTGATCGACTAGATCTCATTTTTGGTCATGGGTGTGTTTTTAAACCTTCAAATAGAATTAAAATTGTAGGGGATACAAGGCTAATCATACCCCTGTCACATCACGGCCGCTTTCTGATTTTTAAAACATTTTATTCCACATCTCTTGTTAACATTTAATTCATTTTTTTGGTCTGAATTTAATGCTCATCATACAGACAGGCCTGTTTTACATCCCACGTAAAGGGAGTATGTGAAGACTAGAGCAACAGCTTTTAAAGCTGAAGTTTACTGTATAAGTAAAATATGGAGGCAGCATGGTAGAGAGCTAGACTTTTGACAAGGAGGTCTGGTTCAAATCCATGCTTAAGCCACAAGCTTACTGGGTGCCCTTGGGCCAGTCACCATATCTAACACTAATATGCCTCATTTGGTTGTTGTGTGGATTAAATGGGGAGCAGCATGTGTTCACCACCTTGAGTTTTTTGAAGGAAAGGTGGGGTAATTTAGTCCATTATCCTCTCTCTCAGAATACTCACCCCGTTTTTCTTGCAATGGATTTTGGATTGATCTTTATTACGGCCATTGGCCCGTTACACGACAGTTAGCAAGTTTTCTTGCAATGGAAATTGCACATGCTGGGCTACCATGGTTATATACCTTGCTTATTTCAAAACTTGCCAACATTTCAGAAATTTTGTAATATTATAGTGATTTATTACATAAGTCTGACGTAAAGAACATGAAGAGCTTCCAGCAAAGGCCCCCCATGACTTTGTATTCATGTATCATTTCTGATCTTTATAGCCCTATATTTCTACAAACACACAACCAAGGAGGCTAGACACATAGAGTCAAGATGAGTAGTTCTTGCATTGGTTTGTGCCTTCCACTGTGTTTGGGTGCTTTCAAAAACTTGACCACAATTGTCAGCAGTAGAAGAACTGCTATGGCCTCATTTGATAAAGTCACACGGCGCAGTACTTGAGCATCCCCTTCAAAGCAGGAAAGGGTGACATACTGAGATGTTAATTTCAGCGTTACTTTGCCATTGTCTTCATTGGGCTATGGATTGCAGCCACTGCTTCTTGCCATAGCTATTTTGGATTTTGTGAACCTTATGTGCTACTGACAGCATTGTTATTTTCAGATTTCCAGTGTGCTGAACCTCTTGGTATGGAATCTGGTGAAATACATTCTGACCAAATCAGTGCCTCTTCCCAGTATAGCACCAACTGGTCTTCTGAAAGGTCTAGATTAAATTACCCTGAAAATGGGTGGACGCCTGGAGAAGATTCCAACAGAGAATGGATACAGGTATGAAAGACAACCAACCCACATCTGTAAAAATTACAACTCTTGTGGGGTGTTTCAAAGAAAGCAGGAGAGGCAAAGTCATTTTAAAGGTAAATGCACCAGTGTATAGAGTGAAAAAAAATTCCTGCATAACACAGAGTCCTAGGCATGAATATTTCAACTCCCCCGTTAGATCTTTATTACAAATAGACTAGGTATGAGGTGGAGGGAAAGAAAGGAAAGGTCAAGAAGATGCATTCTTTCACTTCCTGCATGGTTTTTCCCCTCTTCATTTTTCTGGGCACAAATAACAGAGGTTTTGGTTTAGTCGGAAAAGTCAATATTAGTTTAACAAGCACTTAAAGTGAAATGGTCTGCTGAGCAGCCTGTGATAGCTTTCACAAGAATAGTATTCAATAGCTACTTGGTGCCATGAGGAGTTGAGTGAGAATTTCACCTTGGAAGGTCTGTGTCTTTCACAAAATTTAAAGTAAAAATGAGATAAGCCTATTAAATTTCTGTACATCAGAACATTAGACCCATAGGTAGACCACTAAGACAGTGTGGAACCAGGGAGTGGTATTCAACTTTTACTGCAGAGTAGACCCATTGAAACTAATGAACATGACTAAGTTAGGACTATTAATTTCAGTGGCTCTACCCTGAGTAAAAAAAGGGACGCAGGTGGCGCTGTGGGTTAAACCACAGAGCCTAGGACTTGCCGATCAGAAGGTTAGTGGTTCGAATCCCCGCAACGGGGTGAGCTCCTGTTGCTCAGTCCCTGCTCCTGCCAATCTAGCAGTTCGAAAGCACGTCAAAGTGCAAGTAGATAAATAGGTACCGCTTTGGCGGGAAGGTAAATGGCATTTCCGTGCACTGCTCTGGTTCGCCAGAAGCGGCTTAATCATGCTGGCCACATGACCCGGAAGCTGTACACTGGCTCCCTCAGCCAGTAAAGCGAGATGAGTACCGCAACCCCAGAGTTGGCCACGACTGGACCTAATGGTCAGGGGTCCCTTTACCTTTACCTTTACCCTGAGTAAAACTAAGTTGAATACCACCCAGAGAGTATAAGGCAAAAATTGCAATTGCCTTTGTTAAGTGTAAAAAAGTTCTGAAATTAAGGAGTATGAAATCCTGAACACAGAATAGAAAATTTAAGGGCCAAGGTGCAATAAATAAAATTAAGGCTATTTAAGTCTGCCTGTTGTTCAGTGATATTCCCCATTCCATTTGGCAGCATGGTTCAGAAAACCAATTTATCTAATGGTTACATGTACATTGTGGTAAGCAATTGTCAGTATTCACCCACTGAACCATATGTCATACGTACCTTTTGTAGAAAAATTAAAACATATTTCTACTCATATGCAGAGAATTCTGATTAAGATGCTGAGATGAAAGCCACATTTTGGCCCCAGTTCAGGACCATGTGTCAGGGTGTGAATTTTCTTAACTCTTTCCCCCATTCCTCTCCACCAAGGAGCAGGTTCTTTGTACAGTACCATTGTACAAAGCTGTATCTGAATATACTTATGACCCATCCTGGTTTTGAGAGTCGGTTTCTGATGCGGTGCCATACAGCTGTAGTTAAAAAATGAATGCAGAAATATTCATTCAAATATTTTTGTCCCCCGCCCCCCACACACAGAATGGGAATTGGTGTTCTTATTTCTGCAGAGGGGGATAGAGGAGATATTTACGAGATTTGGTGCCTCCTCTTCCTCTTCACCACCTTACCTCACTCCTACACCTTTGAAATAATTTGTTTTATGCTTGATCCATTTTGTTCAAGGGAGCAGTAAGCACTTCTCTACCTGAGTAATTTTCTAGTACTGTTGTGTAACCAGACCTACCATTTCGCTATCATTTATGGCCACATTAAAATTATTTGTTAGAGAATTCAACCCAATGAATGCTGCTGGGTTGTTCAATTGTTATTTTTTGTTTTACAAAAGGGAGTTTGTTAAGAATTCAAAGACCCAGTTATCATAAATATCAGAACATTCCCCCCCCCTCTACTATTTAATTAGAATCTCCACTTTCCTCTTTAATTGTGGTCTAAATGCAGTTGATGACAGCAGGAGCCAGGAGAGAAATGTTCACATTTGTTAGATTAATAATGCAGTATTGAAAGCTTCCAGTAGTTTAAATAACTGGGGCATTCTTCAGGCTTTTATTGTTTTCCATAGGAAATATCGAGCTGACATATAAGAATAATGCATCATTAACCATCAATAAGAGCGTTCGCATCAGTGTTTCCTCTGAGGTTTGCTGTCTGCAAGAAAGCTTAAAAACATGTTGAGTGGTAATCAGCCAGGGGAAGAAAGTCAGGGGAAATCTTTCATTCCTGATCCTTTGGTACACAATGGGACTCTCAGGTGTCCAGCTTATGAGGCCTCAGCACATCCTGAGCTGCTGAAAACCAGTTAATTGTAAATGATAAACTTAATCACACTTCGCAAACAGAAATCAGTTGATTCTAACTCCCAAGGAATAAGTAGCAGGGAAATTAAGCAAACCTTGACTATAAATCAAACGACGTTGGCGTTAATTGCTGTCACTTATCTTCACAGAAGTGTAGCAAACATAAAAATTGCATTCCATATTTTTATTCCCACTTCTTTTTAAAAGAAAACCCGCTTCCATATTCCCCGCTCCACAATTTAGTAAAAGAGAGTCAGAAATCTAACTTGCAAGTTGTAATTTCTCCCTGTAGCTTGCTCTAAGCAAGCATTTCGATGAAGTCAAGAGGTTCACATGGCAGCAAAAAAAACGAAAAAAAAGAAAACGATGGCAGCAGGAAAGTGAAAATAATTTTGAAAGTTAATCTCAAGGAAGAGAAGACTGGAGGTAGCAAATATGCAAAAAGTTCATTACAAAATGAATGGAAATGTATTTCAAGTGTGGCCTCATTACGAGGCTGAGCAAGTCCAGTACCTCCAGCAGCAGATTAAGGGAGTGTAATACTGAGTGGGGCTTACAAAAATCTGCAGTAAGTTCCTGAGGTCTCTTCTTTGTACTGCCAAAACCAATAATGCTGTATCTTGGGTAATGCAAAATATAGAACCTAGATTAGAGTGCAGTTGTGAGTGATGCAAATATACACAAGAGCATCAAAGTCCTGTAAATATTAGATGCTGTTCTTAAGGTGTGCTTGTATTTTCTTAACTGCCTTGGGAGTCCTCAGCTGCTGCAACAACAACAACAACAACAACAATAGTGATCTATCTTCTGCCAGTACAGAATTATCTCACACTGGCAAGGATATTATTCACCTGTGCATGCACTAACTGCCTTAGATGTCAGAATGGGCACTAGAGATGCGTATCTAGGAATCCCATTCATATCTGATAACTATGTCCATGGTTGTCCAGGCAGCATTCCTCCAATGATAGCATAGTTGGTTGGATGGTTTCAGCTACGGTCAAAGACAGCCCAGACTTCCTGTGATACTGGTGGTAACGGCAGCTGCAGAATCGCTTCTCGTGGGTGCAGAAATGAAACGTAGACTTCTGGATTCAACTAGGGAAGCGAAAAGTGGAAAGAGCAGAAAAATAGAGGCAGCTGGTTGTGTTCTAATCTCCTTAGCAAAAAAAAAAACCAAAAACCACATATGCTTATTACTAGCAGGTTGCATTGATCCTTAAAGCAGGGCACTGAGGGAAGGGGCAAGATGTGGCGCATGGAGAGCATGTTTACTTGGCAGTAAGTGTACATTGACCTGAGTGCCCATGTTGGCATGCCATGGGGGAATGAATGCAAGGCGCTGATCTCTTGGGATCTTCCTGTGTGTGGGTGGTATACTGGCAGCATAGCAGACTGAATCCAGCATATGTTTCCCATCTTAACAGTGCCAAGAAGGGGAACTAAAGATATGCAGAATAGCATGTGTGAAGGGCCTACCAAAAATAAATCTTGTTTCTGTTACATCCAAAAGCCATAAGTAACCATGTTGGCCCATTTGGAGAGAGGACCTCAAGAGGCATTTCCTTTAGGGGCAAAATGCAAAAGCAGCGTTATTTACTTCCTTAATGCAATAAATACTGTTCTATTCTATTCCCTTGACCAAAACCTGTTTGATTTTTTTTTTAATCTTCTGCTTCTATTTCAATTCTTTTTTTATAGTGAAATAGCATTATTGATATTCCACCCCCCCACCCTGCTCCACAACAATCTTTAATTTAATCCAGAAAAAGGAACAGAAGTTGAAGTATATTTCCGAGCTTCCCTCATTAACATATCCTTTCATGGGAGGGGGGTAGTGTAGTATTTCCATTTTGGTAACCTAAACAACAAACATGTTAATAGCTATCAATTACCAGCAAAGTTTTAGCTCTCAAAACTAGTAAGAACGCCAACCCAAGGGTTCCACATCTGTTTTTAGTGAAATCTGTTCCTGTCTGTGGTATTTAAAATCTGAGGAACTCCTGTTATTGTGCAATTGGGAATCCTAAGGGAGTAAAATCTTAATCAAATCCATAACATGCAAGGGTTTTATGATTGCACTTTCAGTACATTCCTTTTAAACGGATGGCAGATTTCTACCCTGGCAGCAGTAATTGCATTTTTACAGAGTACATTCAACATCCACAGTTAGGACCAACAGTTACATTTAAGCAGCACACATGAAGTCATTGCGCTTAAATAACTTTTGTAGTATGGTTAAAAGCCTTTGAGTGAAATCTGTGTTTGTAAACACAATTAGCACCTTACATCTCTTGAGTTTTGGGTTGTCCTGTGTTGCCTCCTTTAGTAAATCCCAGCCAGGTGCCTTCTCTAACCCACAGTTGTTACTGCAAACAAGAAGGAAGAGAGTCTGAAAAAATATCGCCAGGACATTTACAATGAGTTTATATAAGCAGGGAGATTTAACAAATTGTGAGACCTTGGGTGGTATGTCCAGCTAAGCCATACACAGAGTTGACCCATTGAAATTGATAGACTTGACTAACATAAGGACATTGATTTCAGTGGGCCTACTCTATGACTTAAAGCACATCCGCCCCACCCAAAAAAGTATCATGGGAACTGTTGTTTATTAAAGGTGCTTTGAACTGTGAGGGGCAAACTAGAGTTCCCAGGATTCTTTGGAGGGATGTGCTTTAAATATATAGTTTGTGTATGTAGTCTGAGTGAGATGCAGGCAGTGCTGAACGGAACCCACTCAAGAGTACAGAAGACTTAGTTCTGTTGTCAAATTCTTATGGGTGTATGAAATCAGCATTGGGTTTTTTTTTTGTTGTTGTTGTTGCTCCAAATAGAAATGTCCATTGCAATCTGTCTTCTGTGTACAGTGTACACAAATCACCACATCTTTCAGATTCGTACCCTGGGAATTGCCCTACAATTACAAGTAGAGAGTTTTGTTTGCTTATATCCCACCCTTCAGATATAATCCCCCCCACAAGGCATCTTACACAGAGATAGCAAACATGTTGGGTATCAAGATGCAGATCATTTTCATTTTCATGTTATATTTTGTCAAATTTCACTTGAAAAAATTGTGACATCTGTTCAGAGCCACAGCTGGGAGCAACATCAGCATGAGGATATTATTATTTTTTAAGTGTTGTTAATTTCACCATCCACGTAGGTCCGAACTGACTTATCCTCAGATGCCAAAAACTAATCCAATCCAAATAAATAGGTCTTCCAGTACTTCTAAAGGATGTCCAAGGTTTAGCACTGGCAAGTCTGCAGAGAAAGACCATTCTCCAACTCCGAGTCGTGGGTTCGAGCCCCATGTTGGGCAAAAAGATCTTTTACATTGCAGGGGGTTACTCGATGATTCTCGTGAGAGCCAGTGTGGTGTAGTGGTTAAGAGCTGTAGTCTCGTAATCTGGGGAACCGGGTCTCTGCTCCTCCACATGCAGCTGCTGGGTGACCTTGGGCCAGTCACACTTCTCTGAAGTCTCTCAGCCTCACTCACCTCACAGAGTGTTTGTTGTGGGGGAGGAAGGGAAAGGAGATTGTTAGCCGCTTTGAGACTCCTGAAGGGGAGTGAAAGGCGGGATATCAAATCCAAACTCTTCTTCTTCTCTTCTTTGTGGTCTCTTCCAGCTCTACAATTCTATGATCCTCACCCCAGTGCCACTTCCCTAAAGAGGTGTATGCAACTGCTTTGTAATGGTATTGGGTTCCTTTGAGAGTAAGGGCAAGACTTAAAGCTAATAAATACATAATTTGAGCTTTAAAAACAAACAACTGAGGTCACACAAATCATGTATCGTTAAGCCCCCGGATACTCTTAGGGGCGTTAGAGGAGGCATCTGTGTTCTGGTGACTCACACCTGCCATCAGTCAGAAGGTGGGCTGCTGCTTTATGAACTGTGAATATTAAAACTTCTACAGACAGTAGCCTTCTTAGCTATACTTCCACCAAAGGTCAAACAGCTGATTGGGAGACAGAAACTTCACAGTGCTTGGGAGGAACCTAATTTCCCTTTCTTTTGCCCCCCCCCCCCACTTTCAAGACTTGAAAGATATACCAAGACAAATAGGTTAGATAATATTAATTCCTCCAACAGTCTGCATTGATTAAAACATCAAAAATGCTGTGCATTTCTCCCCCTTGTTCAAGAAAAAAAATATTGATTGCGTTTAAAACATTTATTAGTATAGAATACTTCCTCTGAACGAAAGATGCCTCCAAATGGAGTCTCCTTCCTTTTCCCTTTCAGATGATTAAGCAATCCATATTCCTTTAATATTTATAACTTTGTGACTGCCGTGTGGAGAGGAACTGTTATAACACGGATGCAAAAGGGAAGTATTCCAGCAGCAGGCTGAAAAATTATTGCAGTTCATCTTATGGCATCCCACATTAACATCTGTACAATATTCTGTCTTCATGCCAGGCATATACACATATTTTCATATGTGTGTGGCTGGTACACAGTGTGTGTGTGTGTGTGTGTATTTGAGAAAGTTTATTCCTCTTTCAGGCAGTTGCTCAGATTGGCTTTACTGGGGGGCGGTCTAAATGCTTTGTGTGAGAGTCTGGGGGTGCATAGGAAACCTGCAGTGTCTGGCTTTTTTCTTGCTTTCCCTCCCCCACTTCTTTTGAGCACTCACAGTACCCAAATCTATCGTACAACAACTGCTTGTGATAAGATGAATCCTAGAAACAGCTCTGCTTTTGGCTCTTCCTTGCCTTTGAAAGGCTGCCTGAGAGCAGAAGTTCACAGTCGTCATTGTCAGCCTTACTCATCGTTAGGGAGTGCACTGACATGAAAGCCAGGTTACTGTCAATTCATTTCCTCCTCCCCTCTCTCCCCTTTTCACGAACACAAGTTATCTATTCAGCTCATGTCATTTCACATTTCATAATGCCACTCCAGAAAATTATAACAAGCGGCACTGGCTGCTCAGTTGAGAGGATAACATCACGAAGCTGGTTTTCCATATTTACTTGTTCAAGAGCAAAACAACAGATTAGGGTATTTATATCCAGGAAGAGGCCTGATTCCAGCTCAGAATTTATTGTCCATCCAGTTCAGTATTGTCAGCTCTGACTGGCAGTGCTACTCTTTGGGTTATCAGTCAGGGCTCTTTTCCTTGTTATCCAGTTCTTTTTAACTGAAGATGCTAGGGATCTAACCTGATAACTTCTGCATGCAAACCATGTTTGCTCTCCAATGTGCAGCACTGAGAGTCTAGAACGGGGGTAGGGAGGACACATTCATTCATGGACAACCTTCCAGGGTCCACATGCTGGTGGGCGGGGGCCAAATACAAAGGGCCAGAGGGCCACATTTGCCCTTGGCCCAATGGTTCCCTAGCCCTGGTATAGAACATGCAACCCAGTCCTCCAAAATACATTTACTCAGAAGCAAGTATGACTGAATCTTTGGTGTTTTTAGAAATTATTTTCAATAGTAAAGGTAAAGGGACCCCTGACCATTAGGTCCAGTCGTGACCGACTCTGGGGTTGCGGCGCTCATCTCGCTTTATTGGCCGAGGGAGCCAGCATGCAGCTTCCGGGTCATGTGGCCAGCATGACTAAGCCACTTCTGGCGAACAAGAGCAGCGCATGGAAACGCCGTTTACCTTCCCGCTGGAGCAGTACCTATTTATCTACTTGTACTTTGACATGCTTTCGAACTGCTAGGTTGGCAGGAGCAGGGACCGAGCAATGGGAGCTCACCCCATCGCGGGGATTCAAACCACTGACCTTTTGATCGGCAAGTCCTAGGCCCTGTGGTTTAACCCACAGCGCCACCCGCGTTTATTTTCAATAAACAAGCATTAAACAAGCAGATTTGGACATACTCCTGCATCACCACAAAAGTTGTTATCATAAAGCCTCATTCATATTGGGGTTTTCAGTCAATCATTTTATTTGTATGCCTCCTTTTCAAAATTAAAACCACCCTCAAGGCGGCTTGCAACATGTAAAAAATTGCATAACTACAAATGTAACAAAAGTAGTCCTAAACAATCAACAAAATATCAAAAAGCACACAACCAAATTGAAGAGTTTCCACATAAATCATAACATCCAAAACAAACATGCAAAAGGCTAATATCAACAGCTGCTCCCCGACAAAAATCCCTGAACAATGCTCAACCCAAGATTCTGTTCAGTAGCCTCAGCTTTTGTAGTGGGAGTCTGTCAGGGCCCTCCCCTCCCAGGCTAGGTGGGAAAAGGCCTGCTAGGCAAGGAGCAAGCCTTCCAGGACTCATAGGCAAGATGGTCCAACAGGGCTCTTGTGTATTGAACAATAGTAGAAATTCAACTGGTGTAACTTTTTTCCAACTTGGAGATAAAATGATAACTGTTCTGCAGCTCTTAAAGGTAGAGACTGCAGCCCTAGTTTCTACGTGTCAGAAGATCCGGGTGCTAGCAGCCTTGACAAGTTCAAGTGGTGAGCAATTAGTTTTTCAAGCACTGCTGGGGCCCAAAAGATAAAAGGGGGAAGAAACATTCGCAGTCTGAGAAGCTGTTCAAACTTGAGGAGGAACAGAAAAGTGATAGTGGGTCATTTGTAGGAGTGGAAGAGGGTGTGAAGACACTGCAGGGATCCAAGAAAGAGCTGGTAGCACAGCATCTGCTACTCTGCAGATTTAATTACACAGCATCTTGCCATCACTTTTAGGCTCAGTTACGTATCTTTGCCTGGACTAGTTTCCACATCTGTGCTCAGATATAAGCTGGAGCAATTAAGAGGCCATGATGGTCTTATTCAACTCATTGTCCCTTCAAGTCTCTTCTTGCTGCCTGGTCATTCACTGCCTGCACCCATGTGTTTTCCAGCCTTCCTTTATGCTTCCACTGAACTTTGCCCTCGTTACAACACTCTCTCATAGTGGTGGGGGGATTGCAGGTCAAAGGATCTTTGCTTCACTGAGTTAACTATCTATCTTTCCAGAATCCGTGCATTCCATCGCCTGGGCTCACGCAACCCTGATTTTGTTTTTGTTGTCACCATCACTTCCTGCCATCACAGCAGAGCTTGTGCGAACCTGAAACCATTGTGTATTCCCTTGTTTTAAAATGCAGTTCTAAAAGGCCTTGCTCTAGCCTTTGCATCTGTCAATGAACAAATGTTTCATTCAGCAACAGCTTCTTCCTTTTTTTTCTTTTTTTTAGAGTCCACATAGATTAAACAAACTGAAGCCCCTCTTTTTTGTCTATAACCAGGCTAAGTTTCAGACTGGATGTTTAAACGTAACAACTGAGAAGCAGCTGGTATCTATGCAGTCTGTTGTTTCTCTCCTGTGTGGCCTCCTGTGCTGAATCCACCAGATGACATTTATTCTTTATGTCAAAGAGCTACTCTCAAGATGTGGAAGGGTTGCTTTGTTCAGTGGTAGAGCATCAGACTTGCATGCAGAAGAGCCCGTGCTGGTCAGTGTAGACCCTACAAAGCTAGATGGCCCAAGGGTCTAATTTGGAATAAGGCAACTTCCAGTGGATTATACCCAGCATTGGTAATACTCAGATGAGACCCATTGCAATGACTGGACATGATTGACTTAGATCCATTAATTCCAATGGGAATACTGTGAGTAAAAGTTAGTTGGCCACAACCTTGTGTTCCTAGGATACACTCAGTTGCATTGTACACTGTAAAGTATGAGCTGGAGTTAAGCTGCAGAACTATGAGAATCTGTCACTGAGATTGTACCTGTTCTGCCAGGATCACAGGCAATATCTGGCCAATCAGAGAGAAGTCACTAAAATGCTTTACCTTATCTTGGTGGTGCCAAAAATATTAGAATATTTTGGAATATATTAGAGTAGGTCTTCAGACAAATGTATGTAAGGGTAAGGGCCTTGCCACAATGATCCTATTCCCTCTTCATGTGTATTCCCTTGCATGAATTTTGTCCTCTGAAAAGGGTTTATATAATCCAAGACTGAAGGGTGCCTGTTGCTCTGTGTAGCTGCATCCAAGGTTATAAGGTGAATAATATGGAGCTGAAATTATTGTGACACCATTTGAGAAGGCAGTAATTCCTGCCTGCTTTCAATACTCATTTTTTGTACTTACAAGCTAGACTTGCCTGGAATGAGAGTGACCGCTGGAAGAGATGCAAAAACCGTTTCCAAGGGAAGGACTCAACGCAGAGACCGCAGGACACTTGTGGCTTGCTTCTGAGAATTTTTGAAGCTCTATAAGTGTGTCTTGTTTTGAAAGTGCAATTCAATAAGAAACTTTGCTGGTTTGAATGCTGTTCCACTAAATACTTGTCTGTGTTCCAAACTGCAGGATTAAGCTACGGTTTAAAATTAAATTTAAATCACAAAAAGTATTCCAAAATGTTAATTAAAAGTATTAAGTTTCTGAATAATTTATAGCTTAGCAAGGGTTTCTAGGGGATGAGGGGTATGGGAGAGCCCATTCACATCTATTTCTTTTGTTGACCCATTGATTGCGAAATGTCTTAGGTGTGCATTTGCAGGCTAATGTGATGCTAAAGCAAAGCTTTTGGCTTCAGAGAAGTAATATTTTACAATAAGCCGTGCTCCTTGTAGACAGAAAGCATTCTTTTTCGAAGGTGCCAGGAGTTAATCAGCCTCTGTCCCTGCCACAGAGAAGTTTCCAATTACATAAGAAGTTGATTGCTTTGGTTTGAAGCACAGTCTTTTTTCTCTCTCTCATAGGAATGCATTGTGCCTTCATGTCCAGATTTTTTGGTGTTGCCAAGCAAGAGGTGAAGTGGGAAAAGGGATATGTTCTCTGACTCCTCCGAAAATAATATACCTTGAAATCTATTTTGAAAAGTTGTGCAGATGGAGCATAGCTTACTGGCGTGCATCTGAAAGCACATTTCTCCTTTGTTTGCATGGCCAGTAAAAACACACTGTAAAGCACACTTAGCTGGTTTCAATGGGACGTATTGTATTCTGCCCAACTTCTCAACCAATCACTTTTTCGAAGGCTGCCTAACACTTAAGAATACCACACAGAACTAATGTATACTAGTGTCACTGTCCTCTCCCTGGATGGGAATAGCATTCCTCCCTGCACCTTACCCTGCACGCTGCTTTCACATTTAATTTTCATAGTTTCCGTGCCGGAGCTGTTTGGTATGCTGAATTTTGGAAATGTCTCAAGCTTGAAACGCTAGTGTATGAACCTGCTGTACTGAGTCGCTTTTGTCTCCCCTTACCAGAGTACTGCTTGCCAATTTTTACAGCTACAGCAGATTTTTTTTACTATTCAAAAACAGAACCAGATGGAATGCCAGTTCAAAGAACATGTCAGAATTAAATATTTCTCTTTTAATTAGTTGCTTCTGATTTATGCGGGGGAAAATTAACATAAGAGTAGGAGAATGTGCCATGAATCCAGATGTGACGCAGCCCACACACACATTATCTTTTCTCTGTCAAAAAGATAGATCTTTCTTTCCCCCCCCCCACCTTATTTTTTGGGGTAGGGGGGTGACAAAGCTTGCAAGCATAGCCGTGACAAGTGTCAGAGGCCCTTTCTGCCTTCCCTCAGCAGTGCCAACAATTTTAAATTTTAAAAAAGATAAAACAAAACATTTCATTTGAAAATAGCGCATCTTACTCCTTTTTTGCTGTTATCAGTCATTTCTGCGGCATGTTCTGGTGCAGAGGTTGTTTCATAATTTATGCTTCTTTGGGCTTCCCAACAGCTCTGTGAGGTAGGCCACTATGATTTCCATTTTTTCAGAAGAGGGTCCCAAGGCTGAGAAGGAACAGCTCTACCAAAGAAACACTGCTTCCGACACACTTTCCCTTCCACAGAGGTTTCACCCCCCATGACAAAATCATGTTGTGGAAGCTCTGATAAGCAAGCAATTTACATGCAGGCAAGGAAAAATGATATACACAGCAGATGGCAGATTGGCACACGGCTAACAGCAAGAAAAGCATGTGTGCCACATTTCATAACTTACACAGCACACATGCATCTTTTCTATCTTGATCTTAATCTTCCTGTAAGGCAGGGTCGGGGGTCTATTTTCTTACTCTTTCAGCTTTCCCTTGTGGGAAGTCAATTTTGCAGGGGTCACAGGCACAAGCGGGTGGGGCTAGAAGCAAAAGCAAGCAGAGCAATGGGTGATATTTGTATAGTAGGCTGCATTCCAACCACATAAATATGTACATACATTGACAATCGGGACCGCCAGTAGGCTGGTGCAAATGGTACTGGTATACTGGGCCCAGAGCCAGCAAGGGCCCCAGACTCTTAGCTTACATTTTTTTAAAAATACCCCCTCATTTCCACCTGCTCTGAAAGGGAATCTGAGAAGCAAAATGTGGAAGCCCACCCCCACCGCCTTCCCTCACGTTGGCTCTTTTAGTGCTATGTTGGCAGTTTCTCCTAGAAACTGCCCCAGGGTGTGGTCTGAAGACATATGTGTCTACCAGCTTGCTGAGGATAAGCAGATCTGGCTCTTGCCACTGACTGCCAGGAAGCACATTCATGCTGCCTTGGGTTCCATGACAGAAGAAAGGCGGAATATAAATGTAAGAAATCAATATCCCCAGGGGCTCTTGCTTGCTTTCAGATATTGCTTTCTACTTTTTGCCTGAGAGGCTCTTTTATCCCTGGATACAATGGTACCTCGGGTTAAGAACTTAATTCGTTCTGGAGGTCCGTTCTTAATCTGAAACTGTTCTTAACCTGAAGCACCACTTTAGCTAATGGGGCCTCCCACTGCCACCACGCCTCCACCACACGATTTCTGTTCTCATCCTGAAGCAAAGTTCTTAACCCGAGCTACTATTTCTGGGTTAGTGGAGTCTGTAACTTGAAGCATCTGTAACCTGAAGTGTCTGTAACCCGAGGTACCACTGTATTTTATTTCCTTTGTCTCGGGTAAATGACATTTTCCGCCTTGTTCTCTGCCATTTCCTATCTCCCAGGGATAACTCCTGTTGTCAGGTACCTGTCGCTACAAAACCACTGTCTCTTTCTTGCCACTTTCTGTTTTGAGGGAAGTCTTGTTAACATTTTGTTGGTGAGAGCCAGTGCTTTTTTGTGGTGGTACTCACCAGTACACCATACCGGCACACACACACACACACACATCCAGGAGACGCTCAGTCACATGGGGAGATGTGGTATGAGCAAAGCCCGGCCAGGGTCCAGCCACTGCCACCCCCCAGAGCTGGCTGGAGAGCAGAAGTCCCACTCCCCGAGGTCTGTGAGAGTCAGTGGTTTTCCCCCTGCCATGCACTGCGCTCTGCTGCTGTCCATGTGTGCCCTGGTTGCCTCACTGGGGGGGCTCATGGTGGGCAGGGCAGGGCCAGAAAAAAGGCACTGGTAGATGTTGTTCTTCAGCATTAACTTCCCTCTTAAGGGTCTTGAGGGGTCATTATATCTTTGGATAGTGGCACTCCAGAGTGCAAAACAGGTGCATGGTGGCATGTGAGCACCCTTGAATAGAACTCATCGCTGCATGGAAAAGGTGATACCTTGATGAGAAAAAGTGCTAGCTGACCACAAGCAGGAGAAGAATTGTAATGGCAATCAGGGTAATAATGTAACATAGTGGTTGATTAGACACAGACCAGTGCTTGCTATCTAAGGAAATGACACAATTCTCTAAAAACATTGACTTTTCAGCAAATGGGGGGGTCAAATGACAGATTCAGCAGCTTTCCAAGTCACAAGACATGCTCACAAACAAAAAGCTTCCTGTTAATCAAACTCCAGCCCTTCATCTTCTGTTTTCTCAGGCAACAGAACAGACAGACCTACAAGGAGGGTGTTAAAAAAGGCTGGTAACAACAACCGCTCCCTTGCCACAGCAGTCTCAGCGGACTATGTTTTATTGTGCATGACAGATTTTCATTTCTGAAATGAGTCCTTTGCAGTTATGGGCTTAGTTATGTTTGTGCGATTATAGGAAGCAGCAAGATTCATTTCATGGCCTGTGCGCCGCACACAACTCTTTAACCAGCTGTTTTCGTTCTGTTTGCTACTTGATTTACTACACAGTAGCTAAACATGCTACTTTGTTCTCCTGCTGAAATTATTGCAAATAAAATGTGAACACCAGGCCTGCACAACTTAGTGACCCACCAAGCAGAGCACGCCCCACTGGACATGCAGTGTAGCCTGCCAGGTGATCGGTGATTCCTTGCCCCAACTTCCCAGTAGAAGGGGGGGGGGGGAGAGGGAGCTTACTGAGCCCCTTACATGGCTGGTGGACTTTCTTTCGCCTGGTGAGAGAGCAGGCCTAGTTTATGCAGTCCTTTCCAATGTCATTCTACTTGCAGTATTTAAGACAAAAGCTTAGCTGCAAAGATATATTTTTACCAGATGCCAGGCATCACTGTGGAAAATGGAGGGACAATAGTTCTTTTGAATAAAGAGCTATCACCATCCAGTTTGCTTTCACTAGGCCCCAGTTGGAAGACTGATGGAAAAAGCAGGAGCAATTCCTTTGTCTTTCATTTCCATCTTTTACCCAGGAGCAGGGAATATGTGCTGCACATGTTTCTTTTATTTCCAGTCCTGCACACTGTTGGTAGTTTTAGTACTTCTAGTACTAACTTGTGCTTGTAGTTCTCACTGTTATTGGTCCATTTGTTTATTGTAAGCTCTAGCAGTACTTATTAGCGAAGGTCATTTTAAAGGTAACATACTCAAGGTTTCTTGAAACATCGTGTTAAGGATCTGTGGGTTGGTGCTCACTTAAATTTAAAATCCGGTGCTATGGAAAAGAGAGAAAAAATCAAGAAAATAGACCTCTTAAACTTGGAAATGAAGAGTTAAGACATTTGAACTTTGCTGGCATTTATAGTTACAAGTCCAGGTAATAGACACAGAGGAATGCTAAATATTTTCTAAAACAGTATGGAAAAAATATGTATAAAAATATTACTATAAAATATAAATCAGAGGCACAGCAAGGATGAAAATGCTTAAATAATGCTTGGGGGGGGGGGCTAGGGTATTTGATGTTCAGCTTCAGATGTTCCGTCTTTCATCACCACATTCTTCCATTGTTCATCTTAATGCAAAACAGAAGTTCTCCCAACCAAAGTGTAGCATGGTCTGTAGAAGAGAGTCAGGGGGAAAGTTAAAAGGGCTCTAAGGGCAGAAAAGGAGGGAACAGCTGTCAAGTAATCATATTACTGTCACAACTATAGATGGGCTCCCAGTGCCTGACAATGGCAGGGAGAAACCTAATCCGCCACATTTCCTTTCTGACGAAAGGTCAGCACATGCTGATGATCACAGGTGAAGTCCAGGCAGAATTGTTACCCTAAAGAAATAGGTCGGCATCTAATGGAATGATGGCATAGCCCTTAAAGGTGATAGTTCCAGAAATTATTTCAGTAAGACACTGTGTCTGATGACCAGAGTTATATTCTTGATATATCCACCCACCAGTTTGGTTGGGTACTCACACAAAACCTACACACTCCAAACAAACAACAGCTATCCCCAATCATTAATAACACTCTTCTTTGTCTATAGGCACATCAAAGATTTGTAACCGTAGAAAGAAAAAAAGTGCAGTGCTTGAGTACCTAAAATGTTTACTCAGGAGTAAGACCTGCTGAGTTCATTGGGACTTTCTGCAGCAAATGTTATCATTCATTTATTTACAGAGTGCCATCTATGTACATAGTGCTTTACAAGGAATGTTCAAGGGGATTACAATCTAAAGTAGACATAGAGACACAACAGAGGATGGCGGGAAATGGGGGAGGGTAGGCAGAGGAACAATAGGTGGTTATATCAATCCCATGTATTTTTGTCAATTCAGCCTTTTCCAGCACAGATAATTCCACAGCCAGTATGGCCAGTGATCAGGGATGGTGGGATTTTAGTCCACTATCTAGGGTTGAGGAAGGCTTGCTTTAGGCCCCTCCAAACTGGTGTGTTATTGCGGGCATGTTCTGCTGCATGTTCTTGACACACCAATAGCACATTTGTGGTTGGATTTATTACACTTTAGTTTGCTCTGTGATGCTTCCCTAGTGCTACCACATCACAGCTGTCAGGATGATAACAAAAGTAGGACAAAAAAGAACATTCGTGGTATAAAAAGTTGCAGGATATTCACTGATTGGAAGTGTAGCACTGTGACCACCCCAGAACTTTTGCAAGTGCAAACAATATTTTATTTTATTTATTTATTTATTCATTAGATTTAGGGGAAATAAATGCCAGTCGATGGAGAACCACCTCTTCCAAGGTGTTTTATTTTGTCATTTTTTATGGTGGTGGTCTAAATAATCTGGTTCAGTAATGCAAATTCTTAATTATTGTTACATTGTGATAGTATGTCAGACAATTGGATCCCGTATAATCAGCCACTTCCCTTCCCATTTCTCAAAGCCTAAATTTTAGCATAGGCTTTAATCTGTAGAACTCTCATAATGGACCATCGCTTGACTTCACTCAAAATGAAGGACTTACTGATTATTTAAAGAGAGAGAGAAGGGGGAGAGAAAGACATAAAAAAAAGGAGAGAAGGAAAAAGCAGCCACATGAAAATCCCATTTAGAGGCATTTCAAATCAACTTTGAACAGTATGAGCTTGGGACCCTAATCATTTGAAAACTGAAGAGCTGTTTGAATTTTCTGAGAAAAGGATTTCATTTAAGTAACTCAGCGCTGCATTCCCTTGGTCTCCTAGATTTTTGAGAGTCCTTCATCTTGGAATTGAATGTCATAACTGGACGTGACTCAAAAATGCAGCGCTCTTCACAATCAGCAGCGTACAATTTGGAGAGCATTTCAACTTAAGTTGCGATTGCTCTGCACCATAATGCCGACATTCTCCCCATTAACCCTCAGATTGTTCTTTGGACAAAACAACACGTGACACTCAGTGACATGATTCTCCCTCCCCCCCCCCTTAATATTCTTTGAGGCTTTAACAGGGAGTGGAATAGCAGTATAGGCGAGGGGAGGGGTGATGAACTGTTTCTTACCTTTAATTTCTCCCCTGCCCAGTTGTCCTACCTTTGCTTTGGGATGTATGGCATATTTGCATACATATTTGCATAAGTTTGTGGGAGTCTGTGTCTTTTCCCTATGGGTGAAAAAGCAATTGGTGAAGGAAAGTTTTTCACTTTAAAAAACCCAAATAAGTGGAGGAATGGTTGGATATCTCTTCCACCACCCTATTTTAAGAGTAAGAGCTTTCACTCCGTAATTTCACACAAATCAACCTGCATATCACAGTTTCCCCCACCCTCCAAATATACTGTTTTCTGTGTCTCAGGACTTCCACCTTCTAAGTGGATTATATTAGCTGTGCCTATCTAAATATCAGCCCCTCTGACTTCAACAGGACTTCCTTCACATTTTCCCTAAGCAAATGCAGGGTATGTTGATTTAACCCACCCATTCCACCCCACCCTTGCTTTTGGATGTATGACATACTTCCAGGAAAAAGGATGCTTGTGGGACACTAGAGACATACAATCTGTATCCTGCATGTTTCAAAAATAATTAAAAAGTCTCTGATGTGCAGGAGGCATTTAGCAGAAGCAGAGTCAAAGCACCCCGATGAATGTCTGGCCAGCATTTGGACAGAAACCTGTTAAAAAGAGCTTCATCGGGAACAAGTAGCAAGTCCTCAAATGCCATTTTAAGGGGAAGGAAAATACTTGATTTTGTGTGGAAATGGTTCTTTAGAAATTCCATTACTTAAGTGTATACCCCTTGTGACAGGTCAAGCAAATGTTATCATGTGCTTTGGTATATAGAGATAAGAACCATACTTGGTGATGCAGTAGAAGTGTGCCTTTTTTCTCTCTCAAGCGACTGCCTTTGGGCCAAAAAACAGTGTGCAAATAAACCAAAGCATAACGAAGCAACTTACTGGATCCCTGTTTTAGTGAGGCAGGTGCACAAATATTAGTTCTGTATGATGAAGACAATATATGCAGAAGCTGGGATGTGAAGAGACCCTTACATGTGTACAAAATGTTTTCATGCAAACATGGACTTTCTGATTTCGGAAGGTCCTTTGATGTTCACAGCAGTTGGGGGAAAGAAGAGGGGCTGTAAAGCACAGAAAGCGGCAACCATGCTTTCTAATTCTTCCTTGAAGGTCCTGTTTGCATGCATGTGAAGCCATCAGGCACTCAGAGCAAAGATGGAGTGTTGCTTGTATCTGCACAGTGCTGAAATAAGTCATAGTGTTGCATTCACTTACACATACAAAAGTCTTGCTTATATGAAAGCAAAGCAGGGGGGTGCTCTTACTGTTTTCAACATGCAGAAGGACCCTATGTTAGTTTACGTACAAAAGGAACATAAGCAAATTTGACCATTTCCCCCACATGCAGAGAGCAGCTTCTTCTACCTGCACCCTAGTGTTCTGCCATACCATGCGTGGAAAGAAATTGTTGGATCAGGTGTAAAACATAACAATCTATTATTATTATTATTATTATTATTATTATTATTATTATTATTACTAGGTTTCTGCAGTGTACAGTGTGTGGGTATGTACGCACACACACGTTATATAATATGGTAAATAGAGTCCTTAAATCATAGTGATATAATATTTTTTATTGATTTCTGCACAAAAAACAAAATTATTATATTAAAAAAAAAATTTTTAAATTATAACAACTGTAATCCCCAGAACTCCCTCTACTCCATCCCTTGGTTCCTTATATTATCTTCATTTATGCATGTCAATAAAATCTTTATCTACAATTGCCTCCAAATCTAAACATTACCCATAACATTACAAGTATTTTTTTTAAATCCTGCTAATGTATTAGCTTGCATACATTGCTTTTGTAAATATGCAATAAACATTTCCAATTCTTTATTATATTTGTTGTCATCTTGATTTCTAAGTTTCCCAGTTAATTTAGCCATTTCCACATACTCCATTAACTTAGTTTGCCAAGCTTCCTTGGTGGGGGCTTCTTCTTTCCAATGTTGGGCTAGCAATGTCCGAGCAGCCGTTGTTGCATACATGAACAAATTCTTGTATCCTTTAGGTAGATCCATTCCTGTAATACCTAATAAGAAAGTGTTAAGTTGTGGGTGAACATATCAGATGACACAGCGATTCTTCAAACAGCTCTTGTTTATTCAGAGGCCAGAACAGAACTGAACTGAAAGGCTCAGTCAGCCTGCTTATATAGAGCTCCAGTACAATGTTACTGTAGCAACTTTCTAAAACTATCCAATCACTGAACGTCACTTTCGATCCTTCATTTGCATAACTATCTACAGTATCCCCCTGCTGGCCCTGAGTGAGAACTTCAGTACATAACACCCCTCCCCACCGAGATAAGGTGTTAGTTACAATAGTAATGGTTTCCTTATATACAGCACTACACGTAATGGTTAACAAAGGTTATTTTTAACTTTTTTTTCAATTCGTTATATATCATTTCCCCAAATAATTTAATAACCTTACATTGCCACCACATATGGTAAAACATACCTTCTACTTCTTTACATTTCCAACACTTATTTTCCCCCGTTTTATACATTTTTGCCAATTTAACGTAACTGGTGTTAAATACCACCTATACATAATTTTCATATAAAGTCCTTATATCATAAACACTTATGAGCAACAAAATCCTGCATGAATAAATCAATTTTCTGGGCTAAATAATATTTATTCATTGTCTTGCTCTGATACTCACTTATGTCTATACGTTTTCTAATAAAATGCGTGGGTCAACATTATCCGGAACTTCATTCCACCAATAATTTTTAAAAGCTCCTTTTTGCAATAAATTGATTACTGAGTTGCCTTCCTGCTCTGGTCCTAACTGGATTTTACCTTTTGAACTGCCTCATGTTGATTTTCCATTGATCTGTTTCTTTGTCCCTCCATTATTCTCCTTTCTGCAGGTGGACTTGGGCCTTCTCCGCTTTGTTTCTGCCATCGGGACCCAGGGAGCCATCTCAAAAGAAACGAGGAAAGAATACTTTTTGAAAACATACCGAGTAGATACCAGCTCCAATGGAGAAGACTGGATTTCAGTCAAAGATGGAAATAATAAACCTTTGGTAAGGTTTTCATCTTCACAACACCTTGAACCGCTTGTGAATTTCTAGAGTGCTTTATTAGTTGCAGTTACAGTGGTACCTCTGGTTATGAACGCTTCAGGTTACAATTTCCACTAACCCGAAAGTAGCTGGTCCTGGTTGCCCCAGGATGCGAACGGAAATCGCGCACCAGAGGCACACAAGTAGCGGGAGGCCCCATTAGCGAAAGTGCGCCTCAGGGTAAGAGCGGTTTCAGCTTAAGAATGGACCTCCAGAACGAATTAAGTTCATAACCAGAGGTACCACTGTATTTATGTTGTTGTTGCTGCCTAAACAACATATTCAGTGCTTGGAGTCAGACAGTGCTACCCATATTGCTCTTTTTAGTAAGTAATCAAAAAGAGAGAGAAATTCTCAAGCTACGAAAGAGCTGGAATGACAGCATAGTGAAACATCCAAGGTTTCTTCTTGCATTCTAATTTCAGAATTCCCCTTCCTCACAATAGTTTGCCCTTTTTTATCCCTGATATATCACACATGGATAGATAATAGGCACATCTTAATCCAGTTAGTAAAACAGTTCTGTTGCTGTAACATAAAAAAACAGGAAAACCCATTGGATATGATTTGGCCAAAGTAAAGCACTTTAAGACCCAATTGAATACATGCATGCCTATCTCACTGAAGTTGATAGAAGTTGCTGTGTTTTGTCTGGATTGCTGTACCCAATGTTTTTAGACTTTCCCAGTTTTGTTGTTGTTCAGAAATGTCAGTTGTGTTAGACTCTAGCCACTAAAACCCATGCCACAGCAATATTTCTTGTCCTTCCCAATAACTACTTGGGCCCACTGTCTAGCTTTCATCACCCATCACTTCAAGTAATGCTGTTTAACATTTAAGAAATGGCTGGCCAACCTTTTTAGGGCACTTTTGGATTTTTGAGAGCGACTGCTGTGGGCACCCCCCCCTCTAGTTGCTTCTCTGCCTCCTTCCCTTGAATCAGTTCCCTCCCCACCAAGAGACAGAACAAATGTGACAGAACACACTTCACTGTTCAAAGAAACCTGAGTGAAAATGGGATACAGTGGAATTAATCAGAGTCTTGCGAAGCACATGGAAGCTGGAAGAGGAAGTAGGAAAAGAGATTCACTCTTCCTATTTCCTCCTTCATCTCTATATGCTTTTCAAGAGGAGTTGCTGATCTCAACGAAGTCTTACTAACCAATTTTACTGCTGGTTTTATATTGTCAGAAATGTGGAAGCAGTTGTAAGGCATGTAATGGTGTTAGGGGAGAGGGGAGAAGAGAAATGTTAATTGTGTATTTCACAACTGAAGTAGTACACATGCCCATCTAAAGGGGAACCCTCAAAAGATCATTAAGTCCAGGGTCTAAAATTACCTAACTGCACCAATGGCCTTGACCAAAGGTAGGGTTGTACCCATGACTCCAAGACTATTTTCTTTTCTTTTCAAGTTTAGTTTTCTTTTTAGAAAAAGAGAGAAAATAGTGACCAGATACAACATGAGATAGAGCTCATTTCATTTTAATAGCTGTGTAGAACAGAAAAAGGTATTTCGTTAGGTCTAGCTTCTCACCCATGTAGGACAAGGTGTTCCTGCAAAAACCTTCTTGTTTGCATACAACTATTTCAAATATAAGGGACGCGGGTGGTGCTGTGGGTTAAACCACAGAGCCTAGGACTTGCCGATCAAAAGGTCGGCAGTTTGTGAGCTCCCGTTGCTCGGTCCTTGCTCCTGCCAACCTAGCATTTCGAAAGCTCATCAAAGTGCAAGTAAATAAATAGGTACTGCTCCAGCGGGAAGGTAAACGGTGTTTCCGTGTGCTGCTCTGGTTTGCCAGAAGTGGCTTAGTCATGCTGGCCACATGACCCGGAAGCTGTCCGCCGGCTCCTTCAGCCAATAAAGCGAGATGAGCGCCACAACCCCAGAGTCGGTCACGACTGGACCTAATGGTCAGGGGTCCCTTTACCTTATTACAAATATAGGTCCCTCAACTTCCTTTGCATTTCATTGTCCTAACAAAATACAGTGGTACCTCGGGTTAAGTACTTAATTCGTTCCGGAGGTCCGTTCTTAACCTGAAACTGTTCTTAAGCTAATGGGGCCTCCCGCTGCTGCCGTGCCGCCGCTGCATGATTTCTGTTCTCATCCTGAAGCAAAGTTCTTAACCCCAGGTACTATTTCTGGGTTAGCGGAGTCTGTAACCTGAAGCGTATGAAACCTGAAGCATATGTAACCCGAGGTTCCGCTGTAATGCCAAAAATGGGTGTATTCAGGACTAATGGTGCATCTTTGAGATGGAAATGCTAAAAACTACTAAGCTATGGGTTCCATGTCATCCTGGCGGCTTGCCTATATGTCACCAGTTCAAGGCCATAACTTTTTTTTTGTTGGGTGAGGGGGGGAATCAAGGTGCTGGAGTTTAAGGGAATCTCAAATCTCAAATCTCAAAACTTTTAAATATTACGAAAGTTGTAACACCTTATTTTATAAAAACACAGTATATACCTTGAAGGAAAAAAACTCCAGCATTGCACCTTGTGCCAAATGAATATTCTTTACTAGGTATGATGTAGGTACCATGACTTCTTCAGCAAGGCTCATGGGTCAAAGCCCAAAATATCCCCCACTGTTGCTATTTGTGCTTATAACTTTCCTGAAGGTCTTGTGCCTCTTCTATTCTTCCTTATCAGGCATAGCAGGATAAGAGCCTAATAGTTTTTTCCTGTTTGTCCTCTCATACTGAAAGGGAGCCAAACTCTACCACAGGCCTTGGCCTAGCTTTCCTGTGCAATTAATGTTAATAAGTTAAACAGATGGTTGGTAGTAAATATAGTCAATGTTTGCAAGACATTCCTGCTGATCTTCTTCCATGGCCGTTTCCTCCCCATTAAAAAAAGGAAGAGCATTTCTTAGCAAGACTATAATGAAAGAAACAGATGAGACATAAAAGATGCTACATGGGCAATATTCAGTGTGTTATGGTCTTAATTGTCCAAAAACAGAAAGGTTTCAATGGGATTTGTTCCATGATAAAGATGGAGAGCAAGAAAAGTACGCAGGTTGATGACCTGGAGCTTTTTGATGAGATAGTCAACTTCCTTTGTTATAGTCTGCTCTGAGCAAAGGAAAAAACAGGAAAGTTGGGGGAAGGTGTAAGAAATTACTGTCCATAAAAGGAGAACTGCCTAAGATCTGTAGAGTGGAGTTTTGCATTGTTTAATGAAATGAGGAAATTAGTCACCTTCCTTGAGCTAAGTCTGTGGAGAATTTGTCTTTCCTATGGTACGGCTTTCCCAAATGGCTGCAACAGATGCATTATATATTTATATGGTGGTATTGTTTGTCTAGCTGGATGAGACTGTCAAGGGAGAGTAGAATGAACATGTAGTGGTGGCAAACAAATCTAGAGCATTTCAGACTACTTATGGAATTATCCATAAGAGAAAATGGTTCCTTTATAACTTGAAAGCTGCACTATTGGAAGGAAGTATGTGATGCTGAACTCAGTGGCTCCTCTTTATTAAGCATACTTAAACTCATTGGGTTTAAACAGCCCATATTCAATTATGGATTTTTTTATCTAGGTAAACAATGAGTCAAAGAAAGTCCTCCTTTACTCCTCTATCCCTTTCAGACTGTGAATGCTGTACTTATTGTTATCAATCCCTTTATTTATGGGCAAAGAAGAAAAAGTTTTGAACATGTTTAAGAGAAATTGCATTTCCTTCTCTCCTTCTGTAGGTGTTCATAGGGAACACCAACCCCACTGATGTTGCTTACAGACCATTTCCCAAGCCAATCCTGACTCGTTTTGTTCGCATCAAACCTGCAAGCTGGGAAACTGGGATATCACTAAGATTTGAAGTGTATGGCTGTAAAATTACAGGTAAGGATTAAGTTTTTGTTTTTCACCTTTTTTTAAAAAAAACAGAATTTAGCATTAACTATTTGTTTTGGGATGTGGGTGGTGCTGTGGGTTAAACCACAGAGCCTACGACTTGCCGATCAGAAGGTTGGCAGTTCAAATCCCCGCGACGGGGTGAGCTCCCGTTGCTCGGTTCCTGCTCCTGCCAACCTAGCAGTTCAAAAGCACGTCAAAGTGCAAGTAGATAAATACTCCAGCAGGAAGGTAAACGGCATTTCCGTATGCTGCTCTGGTTCATCAGAAGCGGCTTAGTCATGCTGGCCACATGACCCGGAAGCTGTAAGCCGGCTCCCTTGGCCAATAAAGTGAGATGAGCGCCGCAACCCCAGAGTCGGTCATGACTGGACCTAATGGTCAGGGGTCCCTTTACCTTTACCTATTTCTGTTTTATGAATATTTGCAGACGATGATATAAGTATAACCAGGTTGCAATCACAGAAGTAATCCCTATTAAAGACAGTGGGGTTTACTTCTGATGAAACATGCAAAATTCCTTAACTGCAATACAAATATTTGCCAACATGCTGAAGAAAATGACTCTAAAAATTAGCATTGTTTATTAGGTGCTCCAGTAGCCAACAAACATATAATATTTAAAAAGTAAAAGTAGTTATAAATGTTTACTAGGTAGCTGATAATGGTTCGGTGATGTTAACTAAACCATGGCTAAGCATGAACACACATGTGTGCAGATACAGGTAAAATCTCACCTGCTTCCCTTGGACTTGTTGGTAAGCCAAGAACAAACCTTGGTTATAGGTTGTGGTTTCTCTGGAGCAAGACAGATCATTCAGGCATATCACTAAGCCAAACCATGGTTAGCTGTGCGTAGAGTAGCAGCAGCAGGACGAGGGAGAGGAGCAAAAGTAGCTGCAACTTTTGCAGTGAGGACCTGCACTCTCATTCACACTTTGGCTTAGTGTCAAATATGAGCCAAGCTTATGTATTTTAGCTAAGAGAAAGTGCCATTTGTTAATGGTACCATGCTATTTTTATTTTAATTATCCTTATGATTTTAATAGATCTCTTATATTTATATATAGTTTTAATTGTATTAATGTTTAATTGGTTTTTAAGGATTTCCCCCCCCCCCCATGTTTTTAGCTGTCCCGATTTTATCTGTAAGCTTCATTGAGTCCCTGTCAGGGGAAAAGGCGGGGCAAAAATAAATACATAATAATAAGCAATCTCTTTTTAATTAAATATATATAGATTCCCACGTTTCAACACCATCCTGTATTTCAAGACAAGCACATTTTTCTGACTTGATTTTTATGATACCAAATGAAACATCATTTATGAGGGAAAAACAGAAGGAGAGAGAGATATGGCTAGAGGTGGTAAAAATCAATTTAAAACAATAATAATGATATTCTTTATCATTCCTATTATAATGAACTGTACAACAGCTATATTAATGGATACAGTTAAGAATACTGAAAATGATTCTTTGGTCAAATATAAAAGTTCACAATTAGAAGTTACTTTTTCCATTCAGAAATTAGATCTATCTCTGGAAAAGAAAAGGCTCTTCATGGGTTTTTGTGGTTTCCTGCAGGGAAGAATTTCTTCATGGTATTTTTTCTTCATTTTTCTCTGCATATTTTTTTTAAGGAAGTAAAACTTTGATTGGTCAGAGAATTAAATTACATGCATTTGAGGTATTACAAAATGGGTAGAATATTCAAAAGACTATCCAGAACGGACCCTGCACTGAAACAGTACATATAGGGTATATTGTGAAGTACACAGATTTACATATATCCTTCAGATGTGGTGAGTGGAGTGATAATTTAATAAAATGTAGTGAATAGTCTGATCCATCAAAATCCCAGTTTGTCCATAATACAAGGGCAAAAAACTGGTTCATTTACCACTTATAAGTCCTGTATGTATATGTATACATTTTATTATTGTTATTGTTATTATTAAGATTATCCTTGCTCTGGCATGCTGGGTATGGTGTCTGGACTCATCACTGACTCTCAGATTACTGCATCAAATGAATTTGAGCGAAACTGGATCCCAGAAAATGTGCGTCTTATAACGAGCCGTGTTGGGTGGGCACTACCACCACCCACCTCTCACACATATTCAAAGGAGTGGCTTCAAATAGACCTCGGTGAAGAGAAGATAGTGCGAGGCATAATTGTCCAGGGAGGCAAACACAGAGAAAACAAGGTCTTCATGAGAAAGTTCAAGATTGGATACAGCAACAATGGATCGGACTGGAAATGGATTATGGATGCCAGCAAGAGGAAGGCCAAGGTGAGGTTATAATCAACATGTGGCAAGGAAGAGTAATGTGTAGCTCGGTGGTTGAGCACACTCTTTGATTGCTGAAGGTCCCTAGTTCAAACCCTAGCTTCTCCCATTAAAAATTATTAGGTAGCAGGTAATGGTACAAACCCAACAGTCCAGTCCTAATTCCACTTTCCTGGAATAAGCCCATTGAATTCAACAGAACTAGCTTCTGATGAGGGATTCAGAGTAAATTGGGATAGTTTAGCTGGTAGAGAATGAGACTCTCAAGTTCATGGGTTTGAGCCCCACATTCTGCAAAAGATTCCTGAACTGCAGTGAGTTGGACTAGGTTATTATTGTGGTTTCTTCCAACTCTACAGTTCTAGGATTCTATGAAATTAAATTCAGTCCACATTTAAAGGCAGACCTACCTAATTCACACTTCATAAAAACTGAAACACAGCAGTTTCTCAAAAATTGGAGTTTTCCAGATTTTGAAATTAAAGGAGAGTCTTTCAAAAAAAAATGTGTATATTAGATAAAATTGTATGTAAAATGTTATAGTAAATAATAACAATATACAAATGGTTTTCCAAACAAAAATATAGGGATATTGGACAATAAATAGCTTGTTCCGGTGAAAAGGACTTGCTGCTAGATTTGTCAAGCTTAAATGAACATGAATGTCAGCCACTTGTACACGGGCTTGCATGTACAGATTCATCCCATATTTGTAAAGTCAGAGATTCTGTTAAGCTGTCCACTTTTACAGCCAACCACCCTACCTGGATAACTGGCCTGTGGTCAGAGAATGAGCTACATGGTTAAGGGTGGATTTGAACCCTGATCTCCCAGGCCCCAGTCCAATACCCTAACCACTACACCACAATGGCTGTTATAAACAGGTGCAGCTATTTTCTTCCCCATTTCTCTTGCGAGTGAGTGCAAAAGTAAGCCTGTTTTCAAATGGCCTTGATACTGCAAGTGTGAAGAGTAAATGAATCCCAACAATGAGATCTAACCACTTATTTTTGTTTTTAAAAAACACATGTTGTTTTGACATATTCTTACAAACCCTTGGGGAAGAAAATAGAGCACCATATGCTTTTGATGTGACATACCTTATGCTGCACAACCTTCTGGTTCTAAATTCAAGGCAGTTGCCATAACTGTCAAAACTGGCAGCCTTTGACAAAAATGAATGCTGGCAAACACATTAAGTCCACTTAGAGTTTTCATTTCTAACAATAAATAAGCTTCAGAGATTAGCACTTCCTTAAAAAAAAAATCCCATATTGTACAACATGCATAATCCTACTAAAATATTCAACACATTTAATAATGTTTCTTTCATGATGGAAAAATGTATTATAAAGGAATTTGATAAATTCCTAGGATTTAGGAGGCTGGTGGATTTTAAAACAGGACCAAGGTGTTTTGAAAACGTTAATCAAGCTTGACTGTATGCAATAGTAACCACTGATTAAAAGCAATAAATTAAAAGCAGCTCTGTTTCTTGAAATGAAACACAGTTTAATCACTGCCCTGTTGGAAGAAGGAAGCATTGTATGCTAGAGTGGGGGACCAACACATTTTGCAGAACCAAGAAACTAAGCTGCACAGATTATTCAATAATTTTTTATCCCACTTTCCTATAGAAGACATTCAGATGAAGCAAGATAACAACAATGCAGTATAAAACGGCAAAAGAAGCAAGCATATTGTAACATAAAATAATCAAGAATTTTTATGCCTGCATAAAAATATAAACAGACCAAATTCTATATACAGCATTCAATCAGCCACAAAGCTCCTGTTGCGAAAAGTGGCTCTTAAACAGACCTCCAGCAAAATCAAGACCAGCAAGGATCAAGCCAGACCCCTGGGAGGGCACCAGTCTCCAATCTAGTGGAAGGGGGAAGCATCTCTCAAAGGACAGGCAGGCCAAACACCTGACAGTGGCCGACTCAGAACAGAGCCTGCTGAGGTTGATTATAATACTTCAGCAGGGAATATTAGCATGGGGAGGGGGAGGAGATGAGCCCTGGGATCTCATGTAGCATCACAGAAAACTCTCTGACATTCTGTAGCATCTATATTGATCTATATATATAAAATCTATCTGAACAGAACAGCTGCATGGAAGCAAGAGCATGTCCAGAACTCAGTTTTCCATGATTCTACTGCATAGCACACAATGAGGGCTAAGAATCAAACCATTAGTTCTAGTAAAAGTCAAGGCACCATGCAGAGCATACATGCAACCCATATTTTGTTTCTGTGTGTCTCACAGTCCCTTCCACTTGCTTGTCATTAGCTTAGCCTTTCTTCTTCCAATTCCTTGCCATTATTGGTACAAATGTCTCAACCATCCCATTTCTGATAATCTGGAACTACCTTAAAAACCTTCTTTTGGAAGGCATCTCAGGAATCCACATTTTATTGGGGAAGAGCTATAGCTCAGTGGTAGAACACCTCTTGCACTCAGAATGTCCCATGGCCACTACCACTCAAAACAGACTAACCTAGTGCCCTCCAGATGTTTTGGACTACAGTTCCTTTCATCCCTGACCATTGGCCATGCTGATTGGGGAGTGGAAGTGGTTGTCCAGAATATCTGGAGAGCACTAGGTTGAGGAAGGCTGGAGTAGACAATCCTGGGCTACATTGGACTAATGGTTCTGAACATCACTGTGCACTTTCCTTTTTCCTGTTGAAAATGCATTTCTGTTTCCCTGAAGCAAATCAATAAACCTGGTAGTAGATGAAATAATAGTATCTTTCCTCTCTTCACCCCATTCTGAAAAGACTTGTGCATGTGAATGAACAGTCATAATTAAATCACAGATAGGTCTAGACTACACATATGACACAAGACAATGATTCAGTATAATTAGGATTCAAGGGACCATTAAATGTCTATTGAATTCTATGCCTGTGTGTCAGTACATTGTTCTGAAACCTTTTATAGAAAGTTTCCATTATTATATATTGCTATTTAAACGACAATTAAGTCTGGATCCCATAGCTAAAACTGCATGTGCCTGCACTGTAAATAACATAGACCCTCTCTCATTTAGCAGGGTGCTTTTATGATGCTTGAAACAAAATGCGACCGTAAAATAAATCCTAATAACTATGAATTAATTAGATATAAATTGCCACACCCTCCCAATCCTCTTTAATGAGATGTATTTACTGACTGCTCTGAGTACACTAATCATATATAATAACAGTGAACTCTATGTACTTATCAGATATATATAATAGCAAAGTCAGCTCTTTGAATGCTACTCCTTAATGGCACCATCCACACGCACAAAAAGAGATTTACCAGAGTTCTCAGGGGAATTGCAAGGTTTGCAGAAGCACAGGAAAAAAATGGGGTATGGAAAAATAACAATGGGATAAAGAACCCCAAGCTGTCCCAATAAGGTGTGAGTATAGTCAGTGGTGGTCCCAGAATGCCATCTTTTGGGAGGGCAAAACACAGAAAAGTGAAGATGAGGGGGGATGAAAGGAATTTTCCTGGAAGAAGGCATAATTGATTGGCTTGAATCCAGAACAAAAGGACTACACACATTTTGTCGCAGGTCCCACTTGTTGATTCCTTTTCCTGTATATTCCTATTATCCAGGATGTGAAGAAAGAACATGGTTTAGGAGATCTCTATTCCCCCCCCCAACCTCACACACACACTGCTTTCTGGGTTCCTCTGTTTTATCAGCTTCTGGGTCATCTAGGAGGAATGTCCTGCTCTATTTTGAGTGCTGTTTTCTCCCTAAAAGAATTTAGTATCTTGACAACTTGTTATCAAAATATGGTGGGGGAAGAAGGAAGACTAAATGCTGGGAATTCCCTAAAATGCCTCCATAATCTTCAGACTGGATTCCAAAGGAGAGTGTAATTGTAATTGTGCTTTTTTTCTCTGCGTCTCCGTGCATCTTTTCCTTCTAAGGCAGTGTTTCCCAACCTTGTGCCTCCAGCTGTTTTTGAACTACAACTTCCATCATCCCTGACTAGCAAGACCAGTGGCAAGGGATGATGGGAATTGTAGTCCAAAAACAGCTGGAGGCACAAGGTTGGGAAACACTGTTCTAAGGAACCCGGGTATAAGTGGTTTTTACAGGACCAGAATTTAGAATTCGGCATAATGCTTTCAGGATTAGGACAATAATTTTAAGAAGATCCCAACATCAGGTTTATGCATCAGATATAAATTACATTTTCCAACTTGTATGTATTTTGCAATGTATGGAAAGCGGCATGGTCATTTCTGCTGAGGGTACACAGTACAAGCAGTCACCAAGTTTGTGTATTTACATTGGAAGATTAACTTGCACTGTCCATTCATGCTGGTTCCTATTTGGAGATTCATCTTCATGTTGGAAAAAGTAGCATGCTAAATGGTGCCATAAGCCAGCCACATGGATACCGTTGTGTGTCAGGATTATAACGTACATAAGTAAATCAGCACATGGACCAGATTTATTGAGTGAAGACACTGCACTCCAACCACTTCCAGAAACATGTAGCACTGGACTGTGTAGTCCACACAGCATCAGGCCAATCCATAAATAAGCCTTCCCATGGAAAACACCTCCAGACAGAAGCATTTCTGGTAAGGTGACTTCCATGTGGCTGCCAAAATATATGCAGTAGACAGAAGTGATCAAGGTAGAAATACAGCAAGGTTAAAAACAGGCTAGACGATTGAAACAGGAAAATATGGTTGACTTCCTAATTATGACATTTTCACCTGCTCATATAAAAGACTCATTTCATTTTCCACCTCTCTCCAAATTACATCGCACACAAAAGCAACATTGTACAAAGTCAAATGTTAATATTTTCTCATTATATTATCCACTACAGTGTTCTGTTGTGGGAGACCTCACATCTGATGAAGGAAAGCCCACGAGCTCTTCATCTCTATAACAAAAACAATGATTAGCAATCTGTAACATTCGCCTTTGGAATTCTTGCTGTCTTCACAGTAACAAGAGCACGTGTATTCACAAGTTGTTGGTTTTAAATAGCCACTTTTGAAGAGTTATTGCGCAAATTAAGTGTGGCTTTAGACAACTTCTGTTCTGTCAAGATCTGTGTTATACATATAACAGAACTGACTGGTGTCCAAATAAACTCGTTATCCAGTTTCTCATACATCCTCAAAATGTCCCACCACATCTAAGTTAGCAAGCATGTCAGCCATTAGCCTTTCCTAGGATTAGTTTTAAAGAAATCTGTCTCATGGGCACTGCTTCTAAAGTTTAATTTGTACACTTACAATATAACTATAATTTGTGAGCCTCTGGGCAAGTGGAGAAAAGCACAGTTGAAGTTTCTCTCTTGAAGAGGTGTCTTATCATAGCTAAACAGTGCCAGAACTTAAACCACAGTGAATCCCTTCCTCCGAAGTCATCCATGTAAATTTCAGATGTGAGTCTCATTTAAAAGATGTCTCATTAAAAAAAAAAATCTGCTTCTGTGCTAATCCTGACAGATTGATTTCTGGAAACACTTTCACTTCTACCCCTTCCCATTTTTTAATGCAGAGTCAGCCACTTGATAAAATGTTTAAGATTTGGGCTACCTGTTGACTTTCTCAAATGCTAAAAGCATGAAAAATCTCAGCTGGCTAAAAATGAAAGATCTCCTGTGATTATTAAACAGCATTCCTGTGGTTTTGTATGTAGGTTTTTGAAGGCAACACAAACTATGACACCCCTGAACTCCGTACCTTTGAGCCTATAACAACCAGATTCATCCGTGTCTACCCTGAAAGAGCCACCCACAGTGGATTGGGACTGAGGATGGAACTATTGGGCTGCGAAATTGAAGGTAATTGCACAGCCTAAGATTAATGTTGCATTAATTATTATTCTTTTCCTACATACAGTCCTGCTTATGCTACTGCGGAGCGAGAAATGTTTGATCTCTTTCTTTTCCATTAGCTGTTATTGTTAATAGTATTGTGCTTTGCAACGGTAGTTAGGCTTTTAATTTCCTATCCTACCTTAGCATCCTTATAATCTTTGTTAGAGAAGATGTAACGCCGACGATCGCAACAGCAAAACAAGGGGGACAAATATTGATTTTGTCCTTTTTGCTCAAATTCACTGGGGCTTATTTCTCAGCAAACTTCTCAGGAACTGGCAGTTCTAATGTGAAGCAGCCATTGTGCAAATTGGAGCAGGGCAGTCTTTATTCCAGATTAGCTAGTCCAGAACTCATTTGTCTCTGGCTGCACCCATCACCTGCTTTTACCCTGACTACCACCAGCATGTGACACACACCCCCCCCACACACACACATAATCCCCCAAGGGAATGAATTAATAGATCATTTTGCCCATGATAAACAGTCCACAAAAGGTCAAAACTCATGCAGATCCTCCATATCTTCCTCTAGTTCAAGGCATTTGGTTTTATTTGAAAACAGTATCAATCTTTTCACATTACACATATAGGTTATAGAAATGTGTCATGACAACTCACTTGGGAAACTAAGGGGAGCAGAACTTTAAAAAAGCAATCTAATGTGACATGAAGACCTGCTTTTCAAAGGGGAAAATGCTTTTTTTAAAAAAAAAACATTTTGCGTGACCCTCACTAGCTCTTTGTATGCTGACCAGTATGTATGAATAATCGACAAGAAGACCGTCTAAGAGCAAGCAGCTTGTGTACACATTATCTATGAGGGGCCTAATTCTGAAGCTCCCCGTGTAGATAGGGGCCTTCCGTTGGTCACATGGCGTTTCTTCTCCACCCACCAATTCAGTGTTTCATGTAAATAGTGGGTATACATAAAATGCAGTCCACTGAAGAATAGGAAACCTCTTTCACACAGAGAACTCTGTTGGTACAACACATCCCACCTTCCACCCCCAAGTGAGTTCAGTTTCAGGTGGAGTCAGTTGTTTCCAAATCTGCATCTTGAAAGCATATTATTTGACTTGACAATATTATTCTTGGCCTTCAGCTTAGACAGTACAGTACAGACCATGTTAAGGGCAGGATATGGAAAAATGATAAATAAAGAGATGTTTCCTGTATGAAATGAATGGTCTTTGTTCATCACAGAATCATGCTTGCGGGCTGAAATGCTATCAAGTCTCAGAGTATGTTTTAATCAAGCCATGTTGGCTTATTTATTTCAGTACCTACCTCTGTCCCAACCACTCCTGACAGCAACCTTGTGGATGAGTGTGATGATGACCAAGCAAACTGCCACAGCGGAACAGGTGATGACTTCCAGTTGACAGGTGCAGAAACCATCCACATTCCATTGCAACGCCATTTTTGTTCAGTCCAATCCCAGTTGCAATGTTTGCTTTGCCTCTATCACTCACAATAAGAAAGCATGACACGTGCATGACTTTTTTTGTTGGGCGAGCATTGCCACAACTTACGTATATTCATTTTTATTTGCACAACAATTTAAGGAACCTGGAGTGGATCAGTCACTTGTCTTTTAACCAATGAAACCATTAATTAATTGACCCAATTCAGATCTGTTTTCCAAGATTTAAATCTTTGTTCCTTTTTGAGATAATGAAGTATTTATCTAATAAACATATGGTTTGTTAAATAAAATCTAACATTCATTTCTGGGTTGTATGTGGCCTTAGGTACAGCAATGTATAAAGGTGGCATACAAGTTAAAAACAAAATGAAAAAAGGAACAAAAAAGCTACCTTTAAACCATTGCAGAAATAGCTTCCAAAGAAAACCCAAGTTTGCATTTAACTCTCTGTTCATTAGTTAAAATTGACTTCCATGGCTTAATCAACTAAACCTTTAGTTGATTAATCTACCAATTTAACCAATTACAGCTTGCAAGCCTAATGAAAATCTAGGGTCTTTTAAATTTATTTGTTTATTTAAAGTATGATTTCCCCCAGGTGATATTTTAACACAGATGTAGACTAATCAGTTATCATTTAACTGCCCTTTTCCAAAGAGTAGTTGGATGGGTAAGTATAATCTTAGAGCTAAGGTGCATCTTGTCTAAGACAGAGTTTCATTACAACCTGGGGAGATTTCTGTCAGTTTCCATTTAGCAATGAGGTCATTTAGGACTGGGGGCCAGGAAAGTTTTCTTCTATATCATTAGCATACACAATTTTGCCTGAACTGAAACTCAGTGGTGGTCTATCCTTCTTACTTCTTCAAAGTCACACCTAAGTCTGTACAGTACTGTTAAGCACTAGAAAGGAAAAAGAAGCTGTAGAGAGCAAAAGTCTCCCATGGGCTCACTTTTATGAAGACCAGAGTGTATCTGTTTCTTTTATATACCATAATTAGCTTGGCTTATGTAGCTGTTTGGAACTCTCTTCTCCCATAAGGGTATATGTCTGATCTGCTGGATAGAGCCTATGCTAGCCAGAGCTAGATACCTACAAATAAGTGGCCTCATTTCCCTCCTCCTACAAGTTACTGCATGATTGCTCCCTTATGAGCTGGAGGGCTAAACATTTATTGTTTCCTACATAGCAGTGCAGCTTGCATAGCTACATTTCCAAGACAGTTAAAATCTGGCAGTGCGTACTCGGAGGACTTTAGATAACCTTAGCCAGGTAGCAAACAGTTGTTTAGGGACTTGGGATGGGTTTTAGTTTCCCCTTTAGTCAGCAATTAAATGGTGGGGAGAGGGGGGGGCTACTAAAGCTAATGAAAAAAATGCCTACGAAAGCAAATACACTCATTATTTAAGTGTTTGCCTCATTCCGAATCTCACATTCCCCCCAAAAAAATTTTTTTACTAACAACAGTGTAGTCTTTCTATATATTATACACACCCCGCACAGTTGTAGTGCATGCTTTTCACATTACAATTTCTCAGGCTGCCTTTGCTGCTTCTTATGTAAGTCAAGTGTAACAACCCTTCAAAAAAGCTGCAAAAGTGCTTAGAAGTTCAGCAAGCCCTCAACACTGAAAAACGTCCTCCTGCCTCTTTACTGACCTTTCTGACTACAGACGCCTGCACACAGCTTCAGTGCTACGAGATGGAAATTATGGCATAGTCTTTGAATAATATTCTGTAGGAGGCTTTTAAGATAAAGGACCATATATACCCCACCCCATGGGTACCACCGCCAAGTCCCAAAGCCACATCTCTCATCCATTCAACCCAAATCTAGATTTGCCACTAAGACAAACCAATGGGGGCAAGAAGAAAAATGTATGAACAAGCTGGTTTCCAAACTTCCCATTGATCTTACCTTTCTGTTATTCCACTTCATTGAGTTGCTTTCCATCTGGTTTCAAGACATTAAGAGACAGGAAAAAACACTGGGCTGGTTCAACATCGCTCTCCCCCCCCCAAAAAAAACCAACCCTATTCCGTATCTGGTATTTTCCTCTTGCAGAGGAATGCAATTACTCTCCACCTGACCCCTCTGCCTCTCAGGGCCAAAGCAGACATGTGTGTGTTTACTCACTAGTTTGACTATAAAGTGGAATGAAGAGGTCTACTTTTATCCCTAAATGGAGTGGGCCACAGACAGGAGTGCCCCTCACCTTAAAGGTAAAGGTAAAGGGACCCCTGACCATTAGGTCCAGTCATGACCGACTCTGGGGTTGCGGCGCTCATCTCGCTTTGTTGGCCAAGGGAGCCAGCGTACAGCTTCCGGGTCATGTGGCCAGCATAACTAAGCCGCTTCTGGTGAACCAGAGCAGCGCATGGAAACGCCATTTACCTTCCCGCCAGAGCGGTACCTATTTATCTACTTGCACTTTGACGTGCTTTTGAACTGCTAGGTTGGCAGGAGCAGGGACTGAGCAACGGGAGCTCACCCCGTTGCTGGGATTCAAACCGCCGACCTTCTGATCGGCAAGTCCTAGGCTCTGTGGTTTAACCCACAGTGCCACCCGCGTCCCTGCCACTCACCTTACCTCTCTACATTCTGCTGCTTTTATCTGCCCCCTCCCACCCAGTGACACAGCTGGGAGGAGAGCCTTCAAGCAGCAGAACCTGGGTCAGTGTCTGGGGGCAGAATGGTTAGGCACCTGTCATGGGCCTAGAGCTCAGATGGGCCCATCAGTGATCCTGCTGACCCCACTGCCGTCAGTGCTTTGACCCCTGCTGCCATACAGGCCGTTGTACAGCTCTGCTGCTGCTTGCTTCCACTGCCAGGCACTTTTGTGTTCTGTACCCATCAGACCTAATGGTGTATATGGAAGGAAGAGAGATCAAAACTCATAGCTCATAGCTCAATACTTTGTGACTAATGGTCCATCACATTTTAAAACCAGGATAATAAAGTCAATATTATTTTACGTTACTATTAAATTGATATTTTTATTATTATTACTTCTGTTACTATTATTAGAAATCTACAAGGAAAAGTAAACAAATCATTGCATTAATAAATCTAGTAAACTGATTGATTGATAGTAACCTAATCATTACATTAATAAATAAATCTGTGTGTAGTGCAATACAAGTGAGTGAGTTTATGTGATAGAATACAGGCGCAAGCTTTAAAACAGTATTACTCTAGGGCAGTTCAGTATCTTTGTACATTTTTCCGCCTGCAAAGGGTTTGAGACCCACAAAGAGTGCTCCTCTTGCTTTTTTATTTCTTTAATATGGAGAGTTTACGAATTATGCTCTTAGGGTTCTATTAATTGCACACAACCCAGAAAGCCTAATTGCCAAAGTGCATCAAAATAAACTTGCCTAAGTTGTATAATTGCAACTGCACTTTAAGCTAATTGCTACTTTTACCAGGCCAATAAAATGTTTCAGTTAATAAAGGCAAACATTTGCAATGCATGCATATTTTGTCCTATATATATCCTGCCTGTCTGACTTGTACCTTCACCACTCACTCTCTATCGCTCTTTCCTTGGCGTGAAAGTATTATAGCTTCATTAAACCTCATCACAATCATTATAGCACTTTAAATATTTCCCTGCAGCGATAGGAGGAAGGCTTGGTTGATCGTAATCAGTGGCTTATTACTTGATACATTTGGTCCTGACTTTTCTCCCCCTTTTTTCCAAAGCCTTTATCTATATGCTTAGAAGAACAAAAAATACATTTATTACATGATAAAGTAATCATGGACTTCAAGAATTTCACTAGGATGGTTAATTATACGAACAAATTCTGGTGATAGGATACTGGTAAATTATCTAATTGTCCCTTGGACACTTATTTTTGGAAGAATTGAGTTAGAATACACAGCAGCAACCATGGACCACTCTCTAATTCACCCATGTGGAATCATGTAAATATCTATTGCATGTGAAATGTCCACCTTGCAAGACCATCACTCACAACTGCACCTGTCATTTGCCTTCTGTTGTGATCTGTTGCTAAGGGAAGAGTGGGACATATTATGTTCCTAAGACTTTTCATGCCCCACAAACACACCCATGAAGCCGTTCGAAGGCATTGGCTCCTTGAGCTCATCCATGCAGGAAGTTACTGTGATTCTGAATTTGCTTGGGACTTGTTTTTTGTGTGGCATCCTTCTCAACCAACAGGAAAAACTGTCTGTGGACAAAATCGGCTCCCTCGGCCAGTAAAGCGAGATGAGCGCCGCAACCCCAGAGTGGTCCACGACTGGACTTAACTGTCAGGGGTCCTTTACATTTACCTTTAAAGTTCCAAGTAACATAAATGAGTTCATGTTCATTGGTCTTGCGATGTAGCCTTATATAAATCACCCTCAGTTGCTTCCTCTGTAAAGAGGATCAATTGGTTGAATGTGTACGTTTGTGTCCAAGACCATAAGTCTGAAGAAGTTTTTCAAGTATTATCCCTCTTGACAAAGAAAACCAAATCTTGAGTGTTTCGATTTTGGGGTTAATTTATGCACGAATGCTCACATAGCTAGATGCATAAGCAAGGAACTTTTCTAAGTTATTTACATATCTACTTTTTCTGTTCTACGTGACATATCATATGCAATTCCTTTTCAGGCAGTACCACAGCCGTGATAACAGAAAACCCAACAGCAGCTGACACTACAGTACAGCCAGGTATGACGCTTTTCTTTTCTTTTTAAAAAGTGTTTCCAGTTAAAATAGAGTGCATTTCACAATTGCTATCTTGTGCCAAAGACAGATATAATGAATTGCAGGACTCTCTGGCTTTCCATCCCTTCAAACTCTCTGAAGTATAAAGTAGCATCTGGTCTCCAAGCTCAGTACAGTAAATATTTTACTCCTTCCATCCACATGTATATGCAGCACAGAACTAGCTTCCCGTCTGTGTCGTTGCATGCCAAATGGTGACAATACTACCCAAAAATTCACAGGCCAAATCACATGCTGCACTTTCTGAGGTGAGGGGGTGTGTGAATAAATAAATTGTATCTCTTCTGTGACAGAATATGTGTTTGCAAACTAAAAAGGAACAAAAGCCATAAATAACCGAGGAGGAGGCCATCCTATTTTTAGCTTCCACCATTCTGCAAAACCCGACCCAAAAAAGCAGTGTGTGTTCGTTTTTCCCCCCACCACGGAGCTGGCAGTTTTACAATATTCTTTTCTAGCAAGAATCCTTGAAAAGAGTTGTGCAAAGTGCTACGATAAACTTGGGCAGAGAGGAGAGAAGCTGTTAGTGGCAGCTGGTCCTTTCTCCCCCTCAATCAATACAATAGCTAATAGCTTTTTGAAAAGCTCTTAATTTGCAGTTACACGGGGCTTTGTAGTAGGAGTTCTGGCCATTTTTAATATCCTGTATGGCTTGAAAGGAGAGAAAGAAAGAGCATTTCCCCAAAGTTCTCCAACAGTGATTAGCACCAATGTTAATTTTGTTGTTGTTAATAATAATTGTAAAGAGGGGAACTGGTCACTCCTCGGTTACTCACATTTCCTTTATTAAACTGCAATCCGGCACAGTCTCCAAAGTAATTTATTAGCAGGGTGTGTATGTGTGTATAAGTATTTCCACTACAACATGACACTGGGGGCTTTGCTACAAGCAAAACATAAATGTATTAACAGCATTCATGCTTCCTTAAATACAACTCTGTTTCAGGCCTGATTAGCCAAAAGAGAAGGTGGTTAATTGCAAGGTTGTGTCTCTTAACCTTTGGATTTCCATGTCATGAAGGTGAACACTTTCCCCAGCTCCAAACTGTTTTCTTCCTCCCAAGATTGTTCAGTCAGCATAGGCTATTGTGAGCAACATCCTGCCCTCTTATTTCTTGAGACAAACACATTTGTATCTGTGCTTTTGCAGACATTGTATTGATGGGACAGACATTATATTGGCAGTTACATTACTAGATTGTTTGATTACTTTCAAGTACGTGTGCATTCTGACATTTATAGGAAAGTCCTGAGCTACTAGGTAAAGTATCTTTTATATAAGCTTCCAATTGAAACAAAAAGATGGGCTTTCTCACATTTCCTAGGTCTCATTTTATTTCCCAAATGATCCCACTACCACCTTCCCTGCGCAGTTTAAGGAAGCAAGAAGTAAAGTTGCAGAACTAATTCATTACTAGGGAACGCACGCAGTGCCCAGTGCTTGCATTTGGGGACAAATGGAAAACCAAACTGAATGGTCCCCATTTAGCTCAATTTCCATTTGTCTCAAAATGTCCGCTCAGGGGATATGAATGGACACCAATGGGAGTCTCACTCGACTCACATTCCTGCCCATTTTTGAAGGAAGGAAAAATGCGAGGGCAAGGAAGCACATCCTGCAAGCGTTAGCTGAATGCCACCCCTTGCAAGAAGTCATGGGCCTGTTCAGCACTGTGGGGTAGATGCCAGAGCTACACTCCATTCAAGCTTCCATTCATGCAAGAATTGCAAACTCCCTGCATGCCAAGTTCAACCTCTTAAATTCAATCTTTCTTTCTTGCGATTCAGCAAAGTACATGACATTGAGACATCAAAGTGGCAGAAGCTTGAGAAGTGTGGGCTGGAGGAATGAACTGAATTCCTTTAGGAACCTGCAAAAGCAACATGGAAGAAGAATACTTACAAAGTGCTTGGGCAGAAATGTTGTTCTGATCCTTCTGCATGTGTACCCTGAGAATCGAGTCTCACTGAGGTCAATCAGGCTTACTCCCAATTAAGCAAACATTAGGAGTGCAGCTGTAAACCTTCTAAGGACACCGCATATATTTTTCCAGGTGTCCGTTGTCACGCTGCAGCAGCTCCTTGCTCTAATCAATGTTCTTCACACTACTGTAAACATTTAAAAAGTAACATTTGCAGGGGCACAGATAAAATTGCCCTGTCAAGGCACTGAGCTGCTGCTGCTGCTGCTGCTGCCAGTTGGCGACAATTGGTGACAGTTAGTGGCCTCCATGTGAGAGCCATAATGTGCAAGCCACCCCTTTGTCAAGAGCTCCCAACTGCTAAAAGTCCATGCTCAAATTAAAAGTTGCATAGAGTGTTTTGAAATTAGTCTCTTTATTCAAATGTTCATCTTCTTGTAAATGGTGTTGGGTTATAGCTAGCATTGGTCTTGCCCAGAGAAGGCACACTGAAATTAATGAGCATGGCTAACAGGCCCACTGATTTCAGTGGCTCTGCTCTGAGTAGTGCTTCATTTGATGCAACCCTTTGTGTCTCCAAAGTGGATATTTGACTGGTGGCATCCCATCCCTTCTTGCTTAAAACAGATGAGTGGGGGGGGGGAACCCACGTGAGGGGACCCTGTGTAGACCAAGATAGACAAATGGTATTGCACAGAATTTGTCCAACTGCTTGTTCATGTGGAGTATTAATGATTCCAGCCGAGAGCAAGATGTGGCCAAGAAACGCAGCTGTTGGCTACTCTCACAGGCCAGATTTGTTTTAATTACATAATGCCATGTACCTCTATGCTTGTTAAAGAGTCATATGGAGATTTTGCTACACATCACCCATTATCTCTAATTCAAACAGCTTGTTAGGCAACTAGTGCTGCCGTATTTGCTGTTTTTCTCTGTACCTCTGGCAAACTGGAAATGTAGGAATTTGTAGGGGGGTTTCTGAGCAAAGCAAGACCGCTCCTGCACTTCTGGTTCTGTTGACTCAAGGCAGTAGCTCGACTGCTAAGTCATTTTCAGATGCCAGCCCTGAAAGCCTAGCCAAGACATTCAGGGGCTTATTTCAAGTGCTCTACATATAATGGAATCATTTGGAATATTGCAAACCAGCAAGCTTGTACTCACTTGAATTGGCATTTGCCTGCAATATATATTTGCCTCATCACTTGGCCATCTTTTAAATTGCCTAACTGGGTATTTTAGACATCTGCTGCTTTTGCGCGTGTGTGTTTCATGAGAACATCTGCACTAAAACCACAAATGGGCAATTGTAAATTAGCATCAATTAATTGAAATAGTATGTTCAATTAAGGTTTGTGAGCAATGAGGACCGCTACCTGAGTTCCAATGGAATATTTGAATTATTGTGCAGTTCAACAGGTAGAAAACAAATTTAGCTGGCACGAATTCCTTCATATTGCACACCTGACCCACACCTATTCTGTAATGTTAGTGTGCAATATTTTTCAGGCCCACAAGGGCCCATATTTAACCCAATTCTGCAAGTTGCCACTTACATTGATTTTTTTTTTCTCCTTCTCATTTCAAAAAATTAAATGCAATTGATGCAACCTACCAGGTGTGGGTCACAGTCCATCCGCTGAAATCTGATGCAGTATGTTTTCATTATCACAAGAATGCTGATGGTGTAGGGTTGCCCTGCATTACCTCATTCCTGGTGAAAGAGAATTGAATTGTTGCACTATCAATCTTCCTAGTTGAGCTTGAAACATCATCAGTCACAACAGCAAGAAAGTATTTCAAACATGAGTTCGTGTTTGAGATTATGGGAGTTTCTTTTCATTCTTTTGCTAATTAGGGATAGGTTTTTTTTAAAGTTGGATGATGTCTTTAGATATTGTATACCTTCTTAATGTTACCTGGTTGAGAAAGAGAGGAGGGTTATTAATTTAGGAGTTGTCCATGGTCAAGTGGGCATTTTCTCCCAACAATGAAAGTATATTACCTATTTTGAAACTTTTTTTTCTGAAAATCCCAAAAAACAAAAACAAAAAAGGATTCAGTTGAGCGGAATTTGTTTTTACATTAAAATTTCAGGCTCCATTAAAAGATAACAAACTATTTCATGTAAGACTACTAGGCAGAACTAGACAAAATCTGGAAACAAGATATGATCTCATCCAGACCAAAATAAGCTACATAATACCAGACTTCCATTGTTTTACAGGGAGCTTCTTTTGAAGCCTATTTTGTATTTAGTTGGCTGTGGGCCACATTTGTCTCTCGTCCTTTCCAAATGTATTCATTTAAATGCTGCCATCTTGTGGGCCAATTAAAGTGCACGCAAATTTTTTTTTTTTTATTTACTTATGCTCATTGTTACCACCTACAATATACTGTATGATTTGCAAAAGTAGAAAATAAGCCCCATCCCCACTAATTCCCCTGACACACTACCCACTATTCCACCATGCAGCACAAAACCTCCAGGTAAAAACTTGGCAAGCCAAAAGCTTATACCGCCTAGCAGACTTCTACAAAAATAACAAACCCATATCAACACAAGAAATACAAAACAAACTAGGGAGCACCCAAATGCCCTGGCTAACACACCACCAATTACATGCCCTCTTAAACAATCCAGTAGTAAAATCAGCAGCAACTAGGCCCTTGACTACCTTTGAAAACCTCCTCCTAACAACAAAGAGACACCCGTACTTGTGAAAGTTCCCCACACATTTTAGAATCCTAATTTTCCAGGGTTCTCAAACACACAGAGAACCCCTATGAGTGCAGGAATCTCCCCATTGCACAGTCACCAACCACAAGTTGAGGGACATCTGAAATGGCAAAGCAGTGGTAGTGCCAGCACACTTGTCCTTGCTGCCACCTTCACATACTTCCTTGATACCACATTACAATGATTGAAGATGGCTACAGACCACATCTGCATTTAGGTGCACATCTGGATGCAAATTTAGAATCTGGAATGCATGGGTCTTCTTATCTGTGTTGAGGTGCAAAAAAAAAGCATTCTGAAATCAAAACATAAATCATTCTTCTAACACTGAGAATAGTCTTTCTGGAATGCTGAGAAACTCTTGAAGCACATACTCAGGAAGCAGATGGAGGAAACAGATTATTTAAATGTAGAGCAAGAATTGATGCATTGTGGATACCTTTCTGTGGTTGCCAGGTACAAATAGGATATGAAGTCCATCAAGAAATTCTCTTAATAGTGTTTTCACATGTGGAGCATTCCCTGATATTGGAAGAAACTGGACAAGATTGCTCTTATGCAAATCTCTCTGTGCACAATGGAGCTCCCATTGCCAGATTGAAACAACAGAATGAATTTGAGAAGGACGTGACATTTGTTAAACATTGGGGGGTGCTTTCCATTTGGACACTGTGTGTTAAAAGTCCAATTTATAAATGATGTGCTTTGTTGTCCATTTGTGAATTAATTTATTATGGATGTTGGTAGATCTATTGATGATATCATGATATTATTGCTCACCTGTGTCCCTGCCTATAGGCTTACCAAGTAGTAGCAACAGGCAGTTGACAACCCACCACTTTTGTGTTCCCACAGTGGCCTGGACTGCTGCTAGTTTGGAACATTGTGGGAACTTCAAAATGGCGGGCAGCTCAGAGATGGCTACTGCAGACTGTGACAATGCTCCTGCTGCTCACTGCCCACCACTGTCCGGTGGAGGAGACCACTGGTGTAAGAGGGGACCCACTACTATTGGGCACTTTGCCATGCAGCCCTCACATCTGGCACCAGCTTTTCCATCGTCCTTTCTTTTCTGGTTTCTTCCAAGCCATACTTTGCTGTTACATCTAAAGCAGCAAACTGTAGCTTGCGCTTGCCCTACAACAAGGGTTGTCAATCACAATTTGAGCTGCATTTCAGCCTTGCTCACATAGCATAGCACCATGGTATGGTGTTACGTCTGAACCAAACCATCACCCTCTAACCATTTTCAGCAAATGGTGCAAGAGCCAGATGAACATTGCCTAAAAATGTTGGGCAGACATTGACAGAGCATTAGGGACGGGTGTTCTATTTGTGGGGAGGGGTGTAAGAGAAAAATGTGCTGTTATTAACTTACCAGCGTAAGTAATTCTCTCTCTCTCTTCTTCCCATTCCTCCCTCCATTGCTGAAGAACTCCCAGCATATGGTTTCAACTGTGGTTTTGGCTACAGTTCTCAGAAGACAATCTGCCGTTGGGAGCATGACAGCCAACTGGACCTGCGGTGGGCAGTGGTCGCCAGCAAACCAGGACCCATTCAGGACCACACAGGTAAAGTAGGGTTCACAGCTGAACTAGCAGTGGCGGGAGAAAGAGAGCACTGTGTTCAAAATCAAAAGGCCTTCCAGGGAACGGTATTTCACGTTACTGAATTTCACACTGACAACAACAAAAAAGAACTGTGCTCTTTTAGGTTCCTTCCTAGGATTATGGTCAAATTGAACTGAATGTGCTACAGCTATTCCAGAGCCTTTTGTCTCCTGGATCAAGCTATATATGTTACAAATATATCTAGAAGTCCCTTAGCAGCACCTCAGGCTATCTCATGCTTGATACTTGTTACCTTCCAAATGTAATAAGCAATGGGGCATTTTGTGACCCACGTGTGCCTCAATTATTGGTCTCCTTTTCATCTATGCAAATGTCAAATGTGCTGGCTGTGACCCCCCCCCTCCTCCCATCTCCACTTTCTGCAGCCGCTCTCCCTCCCTCTTTTTACTTAATGAGAATGACAAGGAAATTAGACAAAATTGAGCTCCTTAAATTTAGAGACGCTTTCAATTGAATCCTAAGACAAGTACATTTAGTTTTATGGGGTAGAAGGGGGGGAAACTTATAATACTTTGACTATAAATGGTACTGTACAAATAAATGGCATCAAATTAAGCAAAAGGCAGTTATCTGAAACGAAGGCTGCAATAATGGGGAAAAATTGATGCAAAGTAAAATGAAATGACTTGGTGAGATCTGACATTGAAGGGAGGTTAAAAGCCATGTTAGCCATGGACTGACAAAATCTAAAAGGCATGCATAAGTTGAGCACTAATTAAGACAAAGTAGGCAGAGTTCCTGACCCAGAGCTGCAATAATATTCTTGAAATGAAAAATATTTGAACTTTGCCATCAGTGTCTGGAGGCAAGCACAACTTGTCCTTTCATTGAAAGGTTGTGGAAAAAAATGATACTTCTTAAATGTGGTTTTGTTATCATCAGGTTTTCGAGTTTCAGGTGCCTTTTACATTCCAACGCTGTAATCTGGAAACATTTTCACAGAAACCTCACAAGTTCTGGTTTCTTCTTTTCTGCAAAACACTTGGGCTTGTCTTGCCAGTTTGTAAAAGGCTCTCTGTGCCACACACCACAGCTGCTTTCTATATTTTACACAGAGAAGCGGAGCTATCAATGCATTGGGGGGGGGGGGTAATTTTAATCTAATAAATTAACTGCAAGATCACTGTAGGGAATGATTCCAGAACTGCAAGCAGTAATGTTGAGTGGCACAAGTTTTTGGGATCAGGGTACAAGATGTTTTGAATTCCTTCGGAAAATCCATGTTTCACATATGTTTTTCTGCCATCTTGCTTCCGTTAAGTATAACCGGGCCAAAATGTGCACGAACGAGTTGCTAAGGTTGCCATTTTGTTTCCTTTTGTTTGTTTGTTTAATTTATACCCTGCCATTCCTCCAGTGAGTTCAAGGCAGTGTACATAGTCTTCCTCACCCCCATTACATCTTCACAACAACCCTGTGAGGTAGGTTATACTGAGAGTTGGTGACCAGCCCAAGATTTCTCAGTGTATTTGCTGGCTGAGGAGAGCTGTGATAAGTGTAGCCTCCTATGGTCCTAGTCTGACACTCTAACCTCTACACCACACAGAGTCTCTCTTTACAAACTTGAAATTATACCGCCTCCTCCCACCAATTCCTTCTCTCATCCTGCCTGTTATTGACCCTCACTAGCTGCACCAAGCAGGAATCCACAGCAGACAGGCAGTGTATAAAAAGAAATAATAAAGAAATAAGTTCCTCTCAACTGTCGGAGCCTCCGCTACAACCAAACTGGAAAAGCTCATCCTCTGGTCGAGTCCTTCGGAATCGCCTCCGACAATGATTAACGACCTGAGCTTCTGATAAGGCTGCAGGCACGTTCCCTCATTACGCAGAGTATCCAGCAGCAGGGAAGGACGAGAAATATGAGCTACATTGCAAAGAGTTTTATTTCTCACTACGCAGACAGAAAAGAAATATACATGCTCTCTCTGTGAAAGGCAGAGAGCAATTGGAAAACAAAGGAGCAGGAAACCAGTAAACATCACATCCGTCTCCTGTCTTCCGTGAGACTTCCAACAGTCTGGAATGTCTGGAATGCAAAACAGTCTTGTGACTCCAAGCACTGCACAGTGGCACAAACAGAAACCTAACATCAACTGGGGCTTGTTTTGCTAAGCAAACTCACGGCCTCCTTCTGTGGTGCCATGGTCCCTCCAGCTTATCCTGCCTACTTATGCATGGTGTCCCATTGAGACTCTTGTCCTTTTTGCCAACACCATCTTTTCAAAACATGTTGCCCTCCAGGCATTTTGGACTACAACTCCCATCATCCCTGGCCATTGTTCACATTGACCAGGAACTGATGAGAGTTGTAGTCCAAAGGGCAACAGGTTGGGGAAGACTGGTCCACACCATCACCTGAATGATCCACAGTGCCACATGTTCTCTTTTATGGGACAGGAATACAGATGAAGGAACAACCTTGACTTACTTGAAAGGAATCGATGCAGCCAGAGGCGAGAGCACAGGGTAACCTGCAAGACGCTTCCATTGCAAATCTATTTTTCTAAAAAGGCTAGATTAGTTTTGGAATACTTGAGGTTCATCAGGCTTAAGGGAACCAAAAGCGGGCCATTATTTCTAATGCAGTATGTTTGTCACAGCAGGAGATGGCAATTTCATTTACTCACAAGCTGATGAAAACCAGAAAGGCAAAGTTGCACGGCTCATCAGCCCCATCATCAACCCGCAGAACTCTGCAGTCTGCATGACGTTCTGGTATCATATGCTGGGCGAACAAGTTGGCACACTGAGGATCAAGCTGCGGTACCAGACGCATAGAGAGTATGATCAGGTCTTGTGGATGCTGGCTGGAAATCAGGGAAACAGCTGGAAAGAAGGCCGGGTCCTGCTCCATAAGTCTGCAAAGCATTATCAGGTAGGCAAATAAATACAGGCACAAACTTTTAGCTTGAGGATAGTGGGTGTGGCTGGGGAGGCAATGTAACCTGGAATGAGTCCTCAGAGGCACAGAGAAAGGGCAGGAGAGACCATGATTTGAGTTCCCCACCCCTGATTTAAAATGATCTCAAAATGGGAAAGACTTCTCTCAGCAGAAGACCTTGAAGAGCCATTGCAGTCAGTGCTGCTCTGACTCGGTATAGGCAGGTTCACATGTTCATCAAGCCAGGGCCAAGCACCTGCTGCATTTGTGCCCTGATCTATTATGGGCATTCAGATTTTGCAGTCTGTATCCCGTGGCAGACAGTTGAGTGCAACTGTGATGTTAAACTTTTAAAATGTCGCCTTGTTTCTTCTGTAACAAGGGTTGTTTCTCACTCCAACTTCTCAGTTTCATTATCTTAAAATGTTACATAACCACCTTTCAGCCACGCTTCCATATTGTAAAACAGGATGAAAGTACAGTGGTACCTCAGGTTACATACGCTTCAGGTTACATACACTTCAGGTTACAGACTCCGCTAACCCAGAAATAGTACCTTGGGTTAAGAACTTTGCTTCAGGATGAGAACAGAAATTGTGCTCCGGCAGCGCAGCAGCAGCAGGAGGCCCCATTAGCTAAAGTGGTGCTTCAGGTTAAGAACAGTTTCAGGTTAAGAAGGGACCTCCGGAACGAATTAAATACTTAGCCCGAGGTACCACTGTACACAAATATAATAACAATACAAATAGACAGTACAAAGCTGCTGCAGCTAGAACAACTATTAAACTTTGAAAGTGTGGAAGAATTCTTAAAATAGATTCTTTCCCTGGCACTAAAAAGGTAGCAAAGTTTGTAGCAGCCAAGCCTCCTGAGAGAGTGAATTCCACAACTCCTTCACTACCTCTATTGTTGCTAATTCATAACTCCAGAAAAGCTGAGAAATCTATGATATATCTTCAGCCTTGATAGGTAGACACACAAATCATATGACTCTGTACTCTTCAGTGGCATGTTGGCCTAAGGACTGGTTAAGGATTCTGCTTCTAGCTATTAACTGTAAACAAGCAAACAAGTCATTTAATTTTTCCAGGTGATGGTAGAAGGAGAAATTGGAATAGGAAATGGAGGAATTGCAGTGGATGACATTAACTTTGACAACCACATAGCACCTGAGGAATGCCGAAGTAAGTATAATCTGACAGGAGCTACCAGATAACTCATTCAGAGCACTATTAATTCTGATAATGGCAGCTTTGTAAATAGATACAGGATCCTGCCTCTATGTAGTAAATTCTTTATAATTAGTTTTCTGACTTCAGTGTTGCTGCAGCTTACCTGGGCAGGGCATGGGATGCGGGTGGCGCTGTGGGTTAAACCACAGAGCCTAGGACTTGCCAATCAGAAGGTCGGTGGTTCGAATCCCCGCAACGGGGTGAGCTCCCATTGCTCAGTCCCTGCTCCTGCCAACCTAGCAGTTCGAAAGCATGTTAAAGTGCAAGTAGATAAATAGGTACCGCTGTGGTGGGAAGGTAAACAGAGTTTCCGTGCGCTGCTCTGGCTCATCAGAAGCGGCTTAGTCATGCTGGCCACATGACCTGGAAGCTGTACGCCAGCTCCCTCTGCCAATAAAGCAAGATGAGCGCTGCAACCCCAGAGTCGGTCACGACTGGACCTAATGGTCAGGGGTCCCTTTACCTGGGCAGGGCAAGTGTGGGGCAGAGGAGCAGTAATGAAGTTGGGGCTAGGACTACACATGGGCATGAGCATCCATGCACCCTCAACATTGCTGTCTCCTTGCTACACCCCAGTCCAGGTAAACTGCAGTAACACCCATGTCAGGAGGCTGGCTCCTTCCCAACGCACAGGCTGCTACTGGTAACAAATAGTTTTGTAATGAGTTTTTGGAGGCATACCAGAAGTAGATTTGATGGCAGCCGCCTCATGGCTTCAAATGGAGCTTGTGATGAAAAGCAGTGCTTGGGGAGGATATTTCCCCCAGAAAGGCAGCAGGTGGGGGGAAAGTGCTGCTTCCCACCAGCAACACAACCCATTCCCTCCCATCACTTTCCAGCTCGAAGACCAGAAATAAGCTTGTTAGAGGGGGAAATAGCCTTGGGAAGGGAATGCAGCGGAGAAGTGGTTGGCAAGTGAAGGATTTAGCACCCCTCCCATCTGCTATTTTTCTGCTTGAAATCATCCTCATCCTCCGTTTATACAGTACTATTTATAGCTATTACAGCTGTAGACTCCAATCCAGTTCAGCCCTTGGTGGGTGATCTTCTGAATGCATCACAATAACCACTCACATGAAGAAGCTGGTTATTTATAAGAGAGTTGCTCCCTAGCAGTCTAGAAGCTGACTTCCTAGTTAATCTCACACGCTCCTTGTCATTTAGGTGGGTTATTCCTAGATGGGATTGTGGTCGAAGGATTTATATTTCACAGTTCATACAACACATCCAAAATCCCTTGCTTGTGCTCTGTAGCCAGCAAAACTCTTTCTTGACGCTAAGGGCTGCTTGTATATGATTAAGTGTTTTATAGCACCGGGCTCCAAGATTATAAATACAATGAATGAAACATGCTAATTTTGCCTACTGATTTTCATTTTCCAGAAACAGAAGACCCCTGCTGATAACTCTCAAACTGTGCCAAGTTGGGGCAGTGGGAGGGATTTTTTTTAACCTTCCCCTCCCCCCCCTTAGCTAATTTTGGGAGACCAGTGTAATGAACAGCTCTGTCAAGCTGACATAATCATGCTCTAAGGCAGGAGGAAAATCCTCAATACCATTATTGCCAGCATGATAGCCAATCAGTATTTGTTACCCTAATAATCAATGTCAATTCTCTTTCCTTCGCCAGAGTCAAACGACGCAGGGAGCAAGAAAGCCAAAGTAGAGCCAGATATTAATCAAACAGGTACAGGGTTTAAAATAATGATTTTATTGCCATGTGAATCTTGGCAGCATATTAATTGATTTTAATCGCCATTCTAGTAAGATCTTTTCTGTGTAATATATGCAGGGCTTGATTGTGTACACAGCCCTTGTTTCATTTGTACATGGGTTTTAAAAATGTATAAAATCCCCTTGAAAGCTGTTAAGCCTGGGACAGACGGTAGCAGACAATAGTTGTTCATAGAATCAGAGAAATGTAGAGTTTGAAGTATACCCAGGGTTCATCTAGCCCAGCCCCCTGCAATGCAGGAATCGCGGCTAAAGAATCCCTGACAGATGGCCTTGCAACCTCTGTTTAAAATAGAATCATATAACTGTAGAGTTGGAAGCTGTTGTTGTTTTTCAGGACATGGCAGGTGGTGTGAGAGAGGGATCGTTGCCAGTAGTCTAGGAGCTAACAATCATCATGATGGCAGTAATCAGCAAAATAACATAAATAAAAGGCATAATAAATACGGTAGATACTGAATTATGTCCAGGCTGCTTTGCTGAGAAGTGTGTCTAAACAGTGTTGTTTTTAGGTGATAGCTAAAGTGATACCTCAGGTTAAGAACAGTTTCAGATTAAGAACGGACCTCCAGAACAAATGAAGTTCTTAACCCGAGGTACCACTGTATATACATTATTTACACAATGGGTCCCGTGTGATTGGCTGATTCAACTCCCCTCCTGGAGCCTGACTGGACTGTTCCTGCAGGCCAATCAGGTTGCTGAGTCACTTCCTCCAGGAGCCGGATTAGGCGGTTCCTGCAGACCAATCAGGTTGCTGCCTTCTAGGATCCTACCTGCCTATTGTTCTAGGATCCACGCTCAGTACATAACATGGTCCTCTAGATATCCAAATCCAAAACTGTTTCGAAACCAGCACTAGAACTGGGCCCAGAATTAAGTTAAAACACATTGAACACACCCATCCATAAAAACGGAACAAAACAACCCCCATCTCAAATGTATCAACTCCATCTTCTGTCACTGAACACACACCATTCACATCCTCACACCAGTCTTTCATTCATTCACTCCCTCAGCTTTAGATGCCCGAGTCACATCCTCACTGTTGCTCTTTGTTCCCCTGCAGGTTTTACTCCTGATTATCATGAGAACGGGGAGACTTTCAACGACAACATCTCCAGAAAGCCAGGAAACGTGCTGAAGACTCTTGACCCTATTCTAATCACCATCATAGCCATGAGTGCACTGGGCGTGCTTTTGGGGGCGATCTGCGGTGTCATTCTGTACTGCGCCTGTTGGCACAATGGGATGTCAGACAGGAACTTGTCTGCCCTGGAGAACTACAATTTCGAACTGGTGGATGGTGTGAAATTGAAAAAAGACAAACTGAACGCACAGAATACTTACTCAGAGGCATGAAGATGTAGGAGCAGCTGAAGAAGTTTTAGAGAATTGAGGCAGAAGAACATGTAACCAGCTTAAGGCTGGGGAACTGTGGATCTTCTATTACTGTACAGCCTGGAAACTGCGTTGAGGACGCTGAGCCAAGCTTTTCTCAGGAGCTTCAGTGAGTGTAACAGATATCCTAAAACTTGGACAACAATCTGTGTTAAACAATCTGAATCATGTACAGTCTACTTCTGTTTCTGTTTTAATTTGAAATAATCAAATGCTGGTGTTGAGACCAAGTATGATTGACTTAAGAAGGGATGTTTTGTTTTGCTTTCATTTTGCCTTCCCTCCCCGCCTCCCTCTTGGTTTGTTTCCTTCCTCCTTCCAGCCCCCTCTGCAACTTTTGATGAGCAAGTTTTACTTTTTACTGTGCAAAAATCCAAGATGCTGTCACAAAGTGTATTCCGGTGGGGGTCCTTTAGATGGACACGCTCTCTGTAGCTCAGTGCCCAGAAGAAGACTAAAACATTTGGGAGCAACAGCAACTTGGTGGATTCCTGAACCTGTATTTGTGTATAATTGCTTGTGTTGTGCATAGGCAATGGAGGTTTAGGGGTGCTTTTGAAACAAAACAAAAGTACTGGTAGCATCAGTACTGGTCTAGTGTGTCAGCTCTGTTTACCAAGCAATACAGTCAGAATTTTATTGATGTTTCTCAGTGTTGTGCTAAACTTTGTGCTTGTGAATTCCATACAAGAAACATGTGCCATCACCCAGAAACAACCGGCGAACCAAGTGTACTGCCTAACACTGTAACAAAAACAAAGCAAAAGTCCTTGGCACTGGCTAGTGTGTGTCCTCTCAAGTGCCTTTTTGTTTGTACTGCTTCTCATTGTGTTATCATCAACTCCAGCTTTGTCTCTCTCTCTCTCTTTCTCCAGTTAAAAGTCCTTGTCCTTATTTACTTACCCTAAGGGCTCACTGACTAATGAGAAAGTATATTTTAGCGTAAGTAAACCTTGGGAAGGCAAGGGCTTAAGCAAACGGGACAACCTGGTGGCTTGATTCTTCCACTTCCTTGTATTTCAGTTTCATGTCTCTGGACCATTTTTGTACAAAGCTGCAATATCTCCTGCCTTCCTCCTCCTTTTACGGTTCTTTCATATAGAATGTATTTTCAAATATAAGCGATCTCTCTCTTGCTCTCTCCTCCTCTTTGTCTCTATGTAGATTGTTGCATAAGCATTTGCCATTGCCAAGGAAAGGGAAATGCAGCTTTAATTTGCTGGTAATGGCAAAAATAATTTTATTAGACTTTTGTGTTGTGTTGTGTTTTGTTTTGTTTTTCTAAAGTAAGGGAAATTTCTTAACTCTACCCTCCAAAGTTGAACTTTGGGTTTTCTTGTTAACAGCATAAAGTGACAGTATCTGTTTTTTCCCCTTAAGTAAGCCATGCATTCATATTCATAGACGACAATGAATAATTTTTCCTGCAAAGTAAAGGCCATTCTTGCCATCTCTGAGCCTTGCTGTCCAATTTAAAAGTGGTCGTCTCGGTGTAGGATTGATTTGTGCTAATTAGGGTTACACTGATGCTGCTACACATAGATGGTGCTTATGTTGGCTTGATCAACAAGTTGCTTGCTAAACAAAATTCAGTACATAACATATTAATCCTAAATGAGGACAAAACATTCAAACAGAGAATGTACCAAACCACATGGGGATTTTGTTGCAAATTACTCTTCTAAGAGCACTGTGTATACAAATTATTTGTAGGTCCACGTTTTTTCCCCTTCAGGAACAGCTGACTTAATGTTGAAATTAATGTCTATAAAAAGTAATTGATAACTGATGCAGTGCATTTAGGAATTAAATGATTTTCTGAAATAAGATCTTAAATGACCACAAGAATCACCACAAGGTGATTTTGCCACCTCAGTGCTGTGCGTATGGCAAATGTTTTGTTCAAATGCACCTTGACATGGTGTGAGCTGGTATTTACTGTAGCAGAGCAAAACTTTGAAAACTATGCTTTGCTCCAGGAATATCGCTCACACAAGGCTGTATTTTAGGCTCAATATTTACCATGAGAAAAATCACCTTAACGAAACATAGCATGTGATTCAGCTTTTAGATATCCAACCTATACTGAAATTGGCTCACTTTGCCAGTTAATTATCCCAAAGGGAAGAGCAAGCTGAAATATTTTTTGACTGCACTTGTTTCATGTAATATTTAGTTGTGTTATGTAATTATTGACTCTTCTTTCGTCACATGAGCATCTTAAGATCCGTGACCTAAATGAGTGCAAACATCGTTTAAGGTTGGTGGGTTTAGTTGCAAAGATATGCACTTGGCAGAACTTGGAAACAATGAGCCAAGCTCATGTTTCGTCATTGAGAAAAACTGGTTCACACATGCATGAACATACGAATGAAGAAACTGCCTTCCACTGAGTCACACCATTGGTCCATCTAGCCTGATATTGACTATACCAACCTCCCTGAAGTTTCAAGTGAAGAAGGGTCTTTCTTAAATCTGCTGTATGATAAGCTTTTAAATCTTAAGTGTGCCGGAGATTGACCTGGGCATGTGCTCTACCACTGAACAATGGCATTTCCTTATCACTTTATCTCATCACTTCATTATTCAGCTTGGGGTGATTCTCAGTTAATTCTGTGGACTGTCTCCATAGAAGAATATTGTGTTTTGAGCTGATGCTAGATAATGTGTTAAAAAAAAAAATATTTGATGCATCATTCACACGTGTGGGTAATCACTATGAAACACGTCATAAACATGCATGTGTGAACCAACCCCAGTAGAGTACAACCTCTACTATTATTTGGTTCATATTGAATGCACCAAATGTTATTTAGTGCAGAACCAAACCCAGAAGCGGCACGTTCTCTGCTCCAGAGGACCGCTTAAAACCTTTTAAGTGACGTTGCATGGATCTTAAGTTGCTCATGTGAAGAGAGAAGTATCACAAGCCTCTCTCCGGGAGCAACATGGAAGATGCAAGCATGAATATAGACTCATGACTATCACAGAGGGGAGGGGGAAGCCCAAGTAAACTCATTCAAAAAACATTTCAATTTGTTTAAATGGATGTGGGGTTAGCTATTTGTTTTGTTCTAGTTGGAACAGTAAAGCTTTTGGCTGCAATCCACCAGGCACTGCCAGTGTGCATCCTCCATTTGTTTCAGTGTGTGCCAACTCCACGGAAACAGATCAAGCTCTACAACAGTAGTGCTTGGCGCATTGCACCCTTTTTCCTATGGCTTCATCTAAAATTTCCCGTGCCAGCAACTCAATGCCTGTGATGGGGAGCATTGGCTGCTGCGCCACTGTCACATCCTAGAATAGGGAAGGGGGAATTCCGTGAATATTATTCCAGCAGATATGTCAACATAGACCTTTGGAGCTGATGAGCCAGAGTGCAAATTTGTATGAACAGAATAAGGAAACCCCAGTGCTGGGGCTGTTTAATGCTAGAACGGAAGAACAAGGGATATGATTTCTTCAAACAGGAATTGAATGAAAACTGCCCTTTCAAGCAAAGGAAAAACGATACTGCAACTTTAGATGGAAAAGAAAGTATCTTGCACTGATAAATATATTTAAAAAATATATGTTTATAAAGTTATTAATTTGTAAAGGCAGTGTTACGAAATGTTCAGTTTATATTGTTTTAGATTGTTTCATAATTTTGAAAGTGTAAAATAACATATTTTTTTCTTTATCAAAAAAAACTTATAAAAATCTTCTGTAGTAAAATGAATTCATTTTACTGGTATATTATTGCTTCATGTTTTGTACCATCATAAAATTTTGTGCAAATTTTTTTACAGAATTTTTTTATTTTCTATGACAATATGACACTTTTAAATTGTTATTTCAAAATGAACAGCGAAGCCTTAACTTTAAATGACGTTTGTATTCTCGGACACTGAGTAGCATTTAAAAAAGGGTGGGGGGGACACATAGGATTGAATTGTAATTTAAAATTTCCAAACAATGACTACTACATTCCAAAGAAACAGTTGAATTAAACATTTTCATAAAATACCCCATACCTTCATGACTTTTATTATGCTTACAGCTGTACTGGTTTTAAAAAACAGCTTGCCTTTTAAAAGCATCTTTTAACAAGCACAGATGTTAAGATTCTCATCTGCTAGTCTGAAAACTTGCCTGAAAACAGACTAAAACAAAGCAGCACTGAAGGCAATTCCATGTTCAAAATCCACTTCTGGAATGTCCCACATCACATTATGAAGACCGGCTTTAGCTATCAACTATTCAACTCAAAGTTCCTCACTGAGTGAGCTTGCCACAGATACCCCGGACAACACAATCTTTGCACTGAAACATTTTTTTTCTGTGCATGGATGAGCCTTTTGCAAAAGCCAACTGAATGGGAGAAAAGCAGACCACTGCCAGAACTTCCCATTTCATAGAATCAGAGTTAGAAGGGACTCCAAGGGTCATCTAGTCCAGTGCAAGAATCTTAGCTAAAGTATCCATGATGACAGATGGCCACCAACCTCTGCTTAAAAACCTCCAAGGAAGGTTGGTGGCATGGAGGTCCTAGCTGTCAGTCCCATAGGGATGCTGGACAGGCAGGCAGGCAAGCAAGCAAGTGGCTATGAGAACTTACCCTAACAGAAAATGGACTCCTCTTTTATAAGAGATAGGATCAGACAGCGGATGCTGGTCCATTAGGGAAACTGGGACACTGCCCCATCAACCTCAGGCAGTGCCGAACTGCCTGATTTCTCACTTACAACCAGCCCAGGGAGGTGGCACTGCCTGTCATCTCCCTGCTCCGTAGTCTCTGTGTTGCCCTTGTAGAACTTGGCAAGGAGAAGGATGGGCACACAAGTAGATTTGAGTTTACTCCACGCCTGACATTGGCTCTGGTTCCAGCTGCTGTCGGGCTCCTTGCCTTCCACCTCATCATTTCCAATGGTCACCATCCACCACTTGATCAGGTGGGACCTTTCTGGGCCTGTGAGTCACTGCTAAGGTGCTAAGTCCCAACAGCACTCTCCAGCCATTCAGAATGGCGGTGCTGAAGTGTAGCAGAAACCCAGGACGGCAACTCCTTCACATGACAAGCTGCTATACAGTTTGCTTAAATTTTGTTCCATAAAATAGCAGAGCTTTAATCCCCAGCTCAAGACCGCATGCACTTTACCACCGCAGCAAGAAACCTGCTCCATGCCTCTCACATGCCTTGCCCTAGCACAGGAAATTGAAATAAGAAGTTTGGGGCTATCATGGTCAAGTCACTCACACACATTTGGTCCATTTGGCTTGGGAGTGTAGAGCCTACAGATGCAAACACTACTAAGGAGATGGAGGGTATATTCTGGTGCAAACCCCAAGCTATTAATTTTACTTTTTAAATTGCACTCACACACGCCTTTCTATTCTCTTTCCAAGAGATCTTATCAGACATATTCCAGACAGGCAAAAGCACTCGAGGAGGGTGCAAAGCAGGGGCGATGAGGAAGTGGCCTGGAGAGAGTTCTGAGGGCCAGGTGGAGAGGCATTTGGCCTGCTTGCAGGCTTCCCATTGGCTCCAGGCTTGGCCACCTTGGGAACAAGATCCTGGGCTAGATCAGCCATTGGCCAATCTAGGCAACATGGTCTGGGGCAATGAGAGAAAGATGGCAACCACAATCTCTCTGCTCACAGGGCAGTGTGCCTTCCGTTTCATAGCCACCAAGAGTTTTTGCCACTGAATGTCTGCTGCTCATTGAGGAGTTCCTATGTGTGTGAGAAAGGGCCACTGTGAAATGATCAGCTACAGCTATCTGTCCGCTCCTCTAGAGGCAGATAACTGATAAAAGATATATTCCATTATAATTTAACTAATGCTAAAGTTTCTTTTTTTAAAAAAAAAAATGTGGTCGAGGGTAACCAGAGGCATGAGATACAACGGAGAGGAAGAAATTAATGCTTTAACAAATCATTGCTCTGAGAGTCGACACGCTAGTAGGCACAAAGAGCAGGATACAGTAATTATGAGCTGTAATATGAATTAGCTGGACTGCTGGGATCAAGTACCATTCATGTTACTAAATTTAACACTTATCTGACAGTCAAAACCAAGTTTAGAAATTGTGACTCCAGGGAAACTAAAACTGCAGAACGGTTTGGGTTTGTTTTTTTTTAAGAAGAAAGAAAAAAGCCAAGTGAAGCAATTATGAATAATAAAAGGCAGACAAGGATCAGATTTAAAATAGCACATGTAGCGACAGTGATTCATACCTTCTTTCCCAGACTATGACAGAACTGAAGCTATATTAAACTAGGTATGAGATAAACCTTGGTGTCATATTTGAGGTATGGAGTAGGAGAAACCAAAGCAGAGATCTGAATGGGAAAGAACCAGAGACACAACTGAAGCTTTGCTGGCTTCAGCTCCCGTTGTTAAAGAGTTAAGCTATGATTTGCTAGATCATTTTTTTGTCTAACAATATATGTGAACCGCTGTGATGAAAACAGTGCTTCTCTCCTATGGGTTTATGTCTTTTTCTTGGATCCCATAGCAATGACCACCATCATCATTGCCAAATGTATTACCTGCTCTTCACCAGAAAGTCCCAGGTTACAACAATTCAGAGTTCAAGATAGTAAAGAGCAGATTGCAATCACAGCAATAGGGCGGGTCCCGAAACACATACAAAGTGTCAAAGGCCAGAGTAAAGTAGTACATTATTATTATTATTATTATTATTATTATTATTATTTATATACCGCCCTATACCCAGAGGTCTCAGGGTGGTTCACAGAAAAGATCACAACATATATAATCAGAATGAAAACAACAACCCAGTAACACCCACCCACCCTTTTAAAAGGGTATAGGATGTCAAACACATCAACCAAAGGCCTCGTTAAAAAGGAACGTTTTTGCCTGGCGCCTAAAGGTGTGCAATGAAGGGACCAGGTAAACTTCCCTGGGGAGAGCATTCCACAGACAGGGAGTCACTGCAGAGAAGGCCCCTTCTCATGTTGCCACCCTCCGGACTGCTCGACAAGGCGGCACACGAAGAAGGGCCTCAGAAGATGATCTCAGGGTCTGGGTAGGTTTATATAGAAAGAGGCAGTCCTTGAAGTATTGCCATCCTGAACCATTCTTCAGAAGTTACCAAAGGCTGTATAGTGAAGAAGCCACTATACAGAAGAAGCCTCTATGAGAAGGGAGATCCACAACTTAGGGGCTGCCACAGAGAAGGCCACAAATACACCCATAACTTCAGAGGAAGTTAGAATGATCAAGAGAGCCCCTTCTGCTGATCTTAACACCCGGGGGAGGCGGTCTGTATGGAAGAAGCAGATCATTTCTGAATCTGAATCTATACATATAAATCAGTGTGTGCAAATTTAATGCAAATCTATATCCTCTTTTGTGCTGATACATTTCCTCTTTTGGGGGCCATGTGTCATGGCAACCCAACTTCTGGTCTCTAATGTAGGATTGCGGCACTCAATTTAGGATTGTGTAAAGCCCCAGGTATTGCTGCTGCTTTTGCTAGTGCTACTAGTGTTTAACATTTTGTGTCAACAATGTACCAGGATCTCTAGAGAACCACTGTCCTTTCTGTGAGTTATTGATACTCACAAAATATCTAAAAGAAGAATGAGCTGGATTCCAATTGGAGGTCCAATTGGAGACAACAGCTGGCACCATCCAGCATTTATGCAAATTACTTTTATTGGCTCATCAAGCATCGTGAGCAATTTCCTTGGAAGTTAATTCTCTTGGTTTCAGTGGAAGATATGACAGTCTAGAGCACGCCTCTGAAGGATCAGAGCAATGACTTCTGGGTCAACGATACTTTGGAAAATAATTCTTGGAAAAACTTGACAGAGCTTCAGAAAAGGTCATCAGTTTATAACTTTCCTAGAAGATCTGAGGCCAGCAGCAATTTGTTAATGTGCACATGGGCTTCATCCAAAGGTCCTAACCAGAGAACTTCCACACCACATACAGAAACAGAAACAAGGCAAGAATTTGAAGCACATCTGTATGACTTGGCGTGAAGTCAATATGGCACAGACAACAAAATTACGCTGTGTTACGCTGTAGACTTGGCTTGACAGGAATAGCTTTTGACAGCCCTTGTCTCTTTAAATTCCCCTTCAGTCACACACTAATTAAACTCTATGCAGTTGCTAGAAATCCAAATTAAACTTTGCAATTCATTACTTTTGATTTGATGTCAAAGATGCATCCATTTTGTTGTTGATGTTTCTGCAGAGTTTCCTCAAATACTCTGACCCGTGCCATCAAAAAATGAAAGGTGGCAGTAATCTTTTAATCTGGCGTTTGTAGGAGCTGGCTTGTCACAATGAGATTGTCACACAGCTGATGAATCAGGGCCTCTCAGCAAGAGGGAAGAAGGATCTGGGTTGAGCCTTTTACAGTCAGTTGGCCTGCCTGTGGAGTTAGCCTAAGGAACAGGTGAAGGAAGGTCAGAGGTAGGAAAGGTGAGATGAGATCAGCTCCCCAAAGGCAGGCCAGGTAGGAGGAGAGCAAAGCAGGCTAAAGAACCAGGGGAAAGGCTTATAGGAACAGGCAAGTACAGAATGAGGAGCAAAGGTGCTGAGCTGTTGTACTGTAAAAAGACCTGGTTCTTACAAAGAGCCAATAAAATGGCAAAGCTATGTTTGGGCTCGTGTAATTGAATGCTCTCTCTCTCTCTCTCTCTCTCTCTCACACACACACACACACACACACACAAACTATGTACTGAAGTTCTAACCCAGGGCCAGCAGAGGGATACTGTAGATAGTTTTCACTCAGGTCCACATATGCAAATAAGGAATTAAAAGTGACATTCAGTGATTGGGTAGTTACAGAAAGTTGTTACTGTTGCTTTGTAGTTGAGCTCTATATAAGCAGGTTGGCTGAACCCTTCAGCCCAGTTCTGTTCTGTTCTGGCCTGTGAATAAACAAGAGCAGTCTGAAGAATTGCTGTGTCATCTGATATGTTCACCCACAACTTAACAATGCACACACAAAATCCTGGCACTGAAAAGTTAGATGTTAAGGTGGACTCTAGCCTAGCCTTTCCCCTGGCATGCTAGTTTTCCATGTTTGTGTGTTCATATGAGCTCCAGTGATGCAGTCTTATCAAGGACAGCCCAGACACAAGTTGAGCATCTCATCTGGTGTTTGTGAGAAGTAGGGAAGACACATTTAGAGAGGGGCAGGAGAGGAGAGTGGCCAATAACAGTTGAGATGGAGTGAGGAAAGGCATGGAGCCAATCAAACAACTAAGGCCTAAGGAGACCCATGATTTCCCCCAAGAGATGCACTGGTCCATGGATGAAAGCTCCAGTCCAGTTCCTGGAAGGCAGAGCCAGCCCTATCATTAGACAAAATGAGGCGGTTGCCTCAGGCACCTGATCTGAGGTGTCATGAAAATGTTTTATTTGGTTCTTACTCCCAGGCGCTTGTGGCATTCTTCATCTCAGGTAGCAAAACAACATGGTCAGTCTTGCACTCAATGCAACTTGACTCAGGCGTGTGTGTGTGTGTGCACGCGCGCGCGCTATTTGCTGCTTGCTGCATTAGGCAGCAAAATAACTCAGGCTGATCTGCTGGAAGGCCTGCAATTCGACAAAAACCATGGCAATGTGTCTGAACCTACCATATGAGGCTTTTCCTCAGTTGTGAGTTGCACAAGTGCTTTGGAGTACATAGAACCATAGAACCATCCTTTTACTCACACTAAAACTGGTGGCCACCATGAGCCCCAATCCCTAGTGTGAGGCATGTCATGAACTTTAAGGGAACATCCTTGGAGCATATCCATGTGTGCACTGAGATTGTGGAGGAAGATTCCCACAAATGGTTTGCCATATGCGCATTCAGTTTATACTGCAAAGAAGTCTGCGCGGTTTAAAGAAAGTGCTTTACCAGGGGCCTCGGCCCTCAATTTTATTAATTTCCCCTTTTCTGCCAACTCATGTCTGTATCTTCTGGCTCTTTTCTTCCTCATCTGTTTTCTCTTTTTAACCTCCAGACTCTTAAAATCATGCAGTTAATAATAGCTGTTGGGGAAATATTGGAAATCTTGACTAGCTGGGTAGATCAAGCATTCCTGACTCCCCACGACTTGACCACAGAAATCTAAAGGATTTATTAGTTTCTGAGCCTGAGAACAATGGAATGACTCTAGCAATGATACAGGTATGACAGGCTCTGCGGAGAAAATAAAAGGAGGGCTGTCTGGGCTCCCCAGCAAAGAGATAACAGAAACAGCTAGACCAGATCCACAGTCAAGATACAGCAAAGTTACATGCCTAGAAGTTGGAGCAGAATTAACTCCGCATGGTAGTAATGCCTGTGTGAGACAGATGGAGACTACATAAAAGGGCTGGCAGCATCAGAGGTTGTTGAACACAGAGGAGATTGGAAAAAGCGGGGATGCAGAGGGCAGATGGGGCTGGAGATCACAAATTGTGAAACTCTGCATTTAGAAGGGAACAAAAGGCCTTCTAGTCTAACCCTGTTCAGTGAGCTAGGGCCATTCATTCACTAAATGCAGCCCCTGTAAGTCAGAGTATGCATACAGTACTGTACAGCAGTGCATTGCAAAAAGGAATAACAGCCCTGGGTAACTTAAGAAAGAGAGCCACACACTAAATGAAAAGGCATGAGAGGAAGGAAGGAAGGAAGGAAGGAAGGAAGGAAGGGGAGGGAGGGAGGGAGGGAGGGAGAGAGAATCTCTTAGAATCAGGAGAGGCATCTGAGTCCAGGAACTCTGCTTCCATCACTGATCCAGCAACATGTGTAGGAAGTATCACATTGGCAGGACCAATGGCACTGTGCCTTTCTGTGCAAATGCTGCCCTTCATTTTGGGGGTGCAGCACCTGTGCTAGAAAGGAGACACCCACCACCCTCTGGGGAAGTGAAGGCGGAAGACGCAACTTAAGTTTTGCTACACGGGAAGTCCAACTTCTGTAAAAAGATTTTTTTTAAGGTAACAAAAGACATCACAGTGACTACAACTATGCTCCACCCCCAGCAGCAGAGCCCCAGACTTGTGCCCTAACAAAGTTGACTTAGATGTAGTCTTGAGGCTGCGTGTCCTCAGCACGCTTAAAGAGCGCCGTGTCTCAGGATCAGGGCTCCCAGATTGTGGCACTCCCTTCCACAGGAGACTAGGCTGGCCCCCAATCTGCCTTTGCTTTCATTGGCAGGCAAATACTCCTTTTCTTTTCTTAGAGAGGCCTTTGGCCACTAAGTGGCTGTTGCAGCAAGTCTTTTAACAGTGGCTGTTGAATATTTCCTTGCCACTTTGTTGTGCTTTTAAATGGTTTGGTTTTGATTCAGTGCTGTTTTTAATATTTGGGGTTTTTTTATACTAATAACTGGTTGTTGTTGTTGTTGCTGCTGCTGCTTCTGTTTTAGCTGCATCCCTTTTTAATTTGTGTTGTGAGCTGCCTTGGGTCCTACACTGGGAGAAAGGTGGAATAATTTAAAAAAATACATCCCGCCCACAAACAGAATTCTGTGAACCACACTTTACCCCACACAATTCCCAACACTCTACGGATTCCATTATTTTTTTGTTGGGGTGGAATAATGTGTTTTAAATGTGTGGTGTGTATGTATGCAATGGAAAAGTCCATATGTAGTAACGTGAGGCTCTAAGCTCCTTTTTCTCTCTGCTCCGCTACTCACTCCCCTACTCTGGAGAATAGCTGATTTCAAGGTATCATTTAATATCTTTGAGAATATGGTTTGCATCCATCATCCTTGAGGGCTCTGGGAAGGGAGGAGGGCAAGATTTCCAGCTATTCCAGAGCTCCCCCCATCAATTTAGGCCTCCAACAGGTTTACAGCTATTGCCAGAGCAGTTTGACTAGGTGAGGATGGACACGGACAGAGTCCTCAGTTTAAGGTCCAAGGCACACCGGAATGATTCATCTTTTCAGAACTGCGCCATATGTTTTTCAAGCCTCAGCCTGCATAATGCCAGAGCATTATGAAACTCATTTCCCACTGGCTGGCAGGAGATGCACAATTACTCCGAGGACGGTTATTCTCAACGTGAAATGAAGCATGAGCCCAAATAAAAAAGAATGTCACCTGTGGCCATTTTAAAATGTAATCAATTTTTATGCTTCTGGGACTTGCCAGAATCCAGCAGCTGAAAGAAGCAGGGTGAGCGTAACAATATCCTTCGGCGAGAGTTTATGCATCCCTGCAAAACTTCATGGGGAAAGGCTTTGCCGAAGATTATTAGGAGGAGGAATTCTCAGAGCTACTTTTCATCCCAAGCGTTCCAGCATCCACTTGCTCTTACACACAAAGGCAGACGGTAAGCAGGCTCTTCCTACTGCACAGTGGAGAAATAACAGAGCTCCCAGCTCCCAGAATTCCCATTTAATAATTGGGAAAGGGAGCAGAGTGTACCCTTTAGGCCAGACACCTGGGCCTGGAAATGCCCTGGCAGCCAGAGAAGAGGAGAAAGAGATGCCATGATATGTCTGTAGCAATGCCCTGGTGCCGGCCTGTCATTCCTGATCTTCTTCCACGGAATCCCAGAGTTCTCCCGGATGCATTTTGAAAATCGCTGTCCTAAGGACAGGATCTCCGGGTGCTTGCCTGACTTCTTCTAAAACACACATCGTCGCTAGCAGCTCCCTTTAATGTTAATAAGAGAAATACACACACACACGTGTGTAATGGAAGAACAGAGCTTTTACAAAAGAGTGTGTGACAGCTAAAGTGCCTCAGTCAGCGGGGGAAACAAAAGAGGTCATAATTTATGTGAAAGGTTGATTAGGAAATGCCCCCAAAATGCTGTGCTAACAGGTCTGACCCCCCATGACATTTGGCAGCTTGAAATAAAAGGGGTGAAACATTCACTGCTGGCAGGTGACTGCATAATGGGGAGAGATTGATTTAAAATCCTTGTCATTGTCATTTTGCACCTGCATACATAATGATCTTCAGCTCCTCATTAAGGGCTCCTTGTACTTACAGAGCTTTGGGGAATGGAGAGCTGGGTGTGGAAGGGGAGGGGGGTGGAAGGGCCTGGCAGCTTTGAAATGATATTTCATTGTTACGGGATTTTTGGCAGCTAACTCCGCTTAGAAGGTATCAAAGCCATTTTTACAACAGATAGTCTCCGCGCTGGCACAGTCCATGCATATATTACTGCCCTGCTTTGTGAGGGCTCAAATCTCATTCGACTACTGAGCACAAGTGCCAACTGCAGGGCATTACATAATAAAACATGTCACTGGGCATTAGAGGAAACAGGGGGATGCTAAATGGATCCAAACTAAGACAATGTACTGAAAGAAGGGGGGAGATGGCAAAAAAAAACCCAAAATCCTTGTATTAATAGGGTTGCCACCTTTGCCCTGGCTGGGCTCTTCTGCTGATGACAGGTACAGGGCAGGTGGGCAATCAACAGGTGAAGCTTTTGCTCCAAGGTTGTAAAAACACATGTCAGAGTGCTGTCTGCTATGCAGCAGCTTAAAAGGACAGAGCGTCTGCCCTCTCCAAGAATGGTGACAGCCCTGTCTGGAAATCATGTCTGCAAAGGATTGCTGTCCCTGCACTGCAAATTGGCAGTCTTTTTACATCATGTGGGCTACAATATTACCCTCAAATCCCCTGAGGCAGAGGTTATGGGATATTTCATACAGCAATCTTCGCTCTAGATCTTATGTAACATGTGGACCTGGAATCCACTATGGCCATGATTTTCAGTTACCATCATATTTCATGAATCTGTCTGTACCTAACTATGGCAGATTATTCACCATAGCCAGACAAAATGTATTTCCATCAGAAGTACTAAACGGCAGGTTGTCTGGCATACCCTGCCAGAATAGGCTCTGCTTATGTTCTCAGGGTGTCAACTCTATGAGGCATATCCCACTACACTGTGAGCAGTTCAAACAAGCCAGGGATCAATTAATTAAACCCCTATTGGTAAACTTAACTGGAAAATCCGAAACCTTCTACCTTAAGTACCTCCTTGGAGATATGTCAAATGATACTATCCTGGCCCTGGCTAAGTTCTTCTCGGAAGTAATAAGAAATAGAAACCTACATGCTCTGGATAAAACATAGTGACTGCCTTGGAATCCTTTCCCTGCATTTCTGTTTTATTTTGCTTTTGAGAATGCTTTTGTGGGTCTTCAGACCGAAATAAAGAAGGTATGTATTAGCATATATTTAGGTGTTAATAGTTCTGCCTACCACCCATGCCAGACAGGCCCATTGAAGGAATCTGGAATCTTTAAGACTGCAAAGTTTGTAATTGCTTAGTTACAGGGAAAAAACCCTGTTCTGTGGAGCAGGTGTTGGGGTGCTGCTTTCAGGTGTAATTGCTAGGGTTACGATGGATCAATAACGTAGTCACATTTTGGGACCTGGGTCATATTAGGCTTTCCCCCTCCCCACAAGAGATGCTAAGAATGCCATCTGATGCTAATTTCCTCATGAGAAATAGTGAGTGAAAAAGAATCATTTTCACATTGACTGCACACTTAGGCTGCAGTCCTATCATTTCTCTGGGAATAAGTCCCACTTAACTGCATAGGAATTACTTAGATATGCATGGGACAGAGCTGTTTGCCAAAGTAGGTTTCGCAAGGAAATTTTATAGGCGCAGGAAATGCATTCCTTGTGAAAACTGTTTTGCAACTTGCCTCTGTACCATCACAAAAACTAAGATGGAATGGTCAGAGTTAGGATCCTAATCCTTCCACTGTGATGAATCCAAAGGCAGGTGTTACCCACGAATGGCCTTCGCCTCTATTTTGTCTCACTTGCCTTCCATGCATGAGAATTAGGAATCTCATCCGAGCATTCGTTTTGAATTAGCCCTGACACACTTCGAGGAAGACACTGCACAGTAATGACTGCGTCGCTCTCGCTCCGATAGACATCAGCTGCAGGTCAGAAGTGTTGAATGGATTACATTGATAAGGTCACTGTATGAACAGCTTATTGTCATTTGACATTTCAAGAAGCAGTCTGCAGAGCACAAATGAGGGTTACAGGCAAAAAGCAGGGCTTCCAGGTTCAGTCACAGAGGCTCTGCCCGTTGCCTTAGGGATGGAGCGCCTCCAAAAGTTGCTAGACTCCAACTCCAGTCAGCTTCAGCCAGCATGGACAAATGTCAAGGATGATGGGAGATGGAGTACAAGCTCTGGAGGGTCACAAGTTCCCCAGTAGGTAGAAGTAGTGAGAAACATTTTTTTGCCTGAGGGCTACTATTCAGAGGCAGACTTCATCAAACAGTGAAGGGACAACATATTCTTCACTATGAGAAGTATGGTGAGAGCCTGTGTGGTGTAGTGGTTAAGAGCGGTAGACTCATAATCTGGTGAACCAGGTTCGCGTCTCCGCTCCTCCACTTGCAGCTGCTGGGTGACCTTGGGCCAGTCACACTTCTCTGAAGTCTCTCAGCCTCACTCACCTCACAGAGTGTTTGTTGTGGGGGAGGAAGGGAAAGGAGAATGTTAGCTATTTTGAGACTCCTTTGGGTAGTGATAAAGCAGGATATCAAATCCAAACTCTTCTTCATGCCACTACACCATGGTACCCAGGAGAGGCTGTTTTTCGCTATAGTACCCAAGATTTGGAATAGCCTCCCAAGAGAAGCACACCTTTCCTGCCTGCTTTTAGATTGGTGGAGGGAACATATTCATTTATTTGTCTCTGGTTTTGTTTTGTTTACTTTCAAAAATCTTACATTGCTCGCTGGTGCTTTAAATTTCTTTGTATTTTGTGGTGACTTGCTTGGTTTATTCTGAATTTTATCTTATTGATATTATCTTATTTTTGTATTGCATCGCTAATGGTCATCAGCTACTTTGGTAATAAAAAAGTGGCACTTTTGCAAACTGTCGCGAGTATCACAACCAAGAGCAAGCACACACCACAACACAACCCGGCCACCCCTTTGACAACCCCAGCATTAGGCAAATGTTTCCCTCTCATAAGAACACTCCAAACGAATAACCTAGGCTTTTAGTCCACTGATTTGAGAGATACAAACAAAAACACCTGTAAGTGGCAGCCTATTTCATTCTTTCACAGCTAAGAAGAGAAACGCTGTGCAGATGAGTTTATTTTTAAGCTCTGGAAGAGCGAGGTGGGCGGGAGGAAGAGTTGGGCATATGTTCTTTTGTTGTTAAATCTTGTGCTTTTCACACCTATTAAACATCTGCTTGACAAGATGTGTTCGCACTTGACAAGCATCTTCAAGGAATATGAGCATTTGCTACAAAATTTCTGTTCCTTGAAAAGTACAATCCAAGCATCAATATTGTCTTGTTCCTATTTGCTACTATGCCCTGATAACTGCCATTATGGAAATAGGATAGTCATTCAATAGCAAGTGGAACACAGCTAAAAAACAGCTTCACTATACTATGAGTCAGAAGAAACACTACCACCAACTGGAAGTCTTAAGTGGAGTAGCTTAATACCATTGGCTCTGTTGGGATAACTCCTTAGACTCACCCTGACCCCTTATTTACTTACAGAGTGAGAAGTCAATCAGAAGTTCAAAAGTGCATTAAAAAGAATAACAGCAAACCACAGCAACACCAAAGCCTTCCAGTTTGTCTCTTTTTCATCCTGGGATATGAAATTGTGTAAATATTACCATAAATATTCTCTCTCATATTTAGAGATAGTTGAAAATGTCCATTTTTGTTTCTTTCAGTTTCTCATTTTTCCACTCTTCAGTTCACCACATTTCCATTAAAAAAAAAGTCCTCATGAAAAGTCATCAGCAATTCAGTGCAAATTTATCCTGATATATACACATTCTGCTAATGCACACATTTCTTAAAGCAATTTCTCCTAACACACTGTATTTTTGTATGTTCTTCTGCCTAATATATGCATCTGCAGGCACACTTTACTCTGTTATAGGCATTTCTGCACAGAATACTTGGCTGGAGAACTGCATTGCAAAATTCAGAAAAGTGCGAATGTCAAAGGATAGCTGTGTTTCGTAAAATGTAAATTAGCTAAACTCATTGTTAAATGCAAACTGAATTGAATTTCTCTCCAATCTCTGATCATTAGTGGATCTGTTCTGTAAAAAAAAAGAAAAAGAAAGAAGATGGAGTCAGATAACCACTTACAAAGTTAATGCTGTCCAGCACAGTCAAGAATTTCAACACATATCAAGTGCAGAAGTTCTTGGATTCCAACTCCTATAAGCCTCAGCAACCATGGTCAATGGTCATGAATAATCAGAGGTGGAGTCCAACATCAACTGGAGGGACACAGGCTCCCTAACCTGGGTGCTAAGTAGTAAGAAGAACGTTGCTATTCATAGAGGGTATTGCTGAAAACAGATTTGAGCAACCTGCATTAGGAAGGCAGCTCACGTTCCAGAAATAAATGAAAAATTCAATGTGTGATGAAATAGCCCATCTGCGTCCATTCCAAGTGCCCGGTATAGGAGCCGTGATAGCCAGCAGTGTGACGGAAACATCCTGGAATACTTTCAGTGTTTGCCTACGGGTTATCTCCAGATAAGAACCCTGGGAATAACAACTCTGAAATAACTGGGAACCTTGGTTGCAAGGTTGCAAGGGGACGCAGGTGGCGCGGGGACGCAGGTGGCGCTGTGGGTTAAAGCCTCAGCGCCTAGGACTTGCCGATCGAAAGGTCGGCGGTTCGAATCCCTGCGGCGGGGTGCGCTCCCGCTGCTCGGTCCCAGCGCCTGCCAACCTAGCAGTTCGAAAGCACCTCCGGGTGCAAGTAGATAAATAGGGACCGCTTACCAGCGGGAAGGTAAACGGCGTTTCCGTGTGCGGCTCTGGCTCACCAGAGCAGCGATGTCACGCTGGCCACGTGACCCGGAAGTGTCTCCGGACAGCGCTGGCCCCTGGCCTCTTGAGTGAGATGGGCGCACAACCCCAGAGTCTGTCAAGACTGGCCCGTATGGGCAGGGGTACCTTTACCTTTACCTTTTTGGTTGCAAGAATGAGCCCATCGCCCTCTGCCTTGTCAATTCCTGTTGCTTCAAGCCACCAGACAGCTGTTAGGAACCCAAGCTCCGAGGATCGACAGACCTTATGGCGTCTTCAGAGATAAAAGCCGCTGCGGAGCTGATTATCCAAACCCAAGGCGCAGCCCCTGCCTTTCAGCGGCCGATCAATAACAGTAATGCATAATCGTCAGTGTTCGCATTATCTGTTGTCAAACGGGCAGTGTTCTTCTGTTGTGGTTATCTAACTGCCTTCAGGTAATACTTACAGATGGAACTTGAGGGTTGCTGGTGATTTTAGGAATGAGATAGAGAGCACCATCCGACTTTTTTTGTTGTGCACTGCAATCCTGCTTAGCACACCCGCCTCAGAATGTAGACTTTGCTGTTATCTTTATGTTTCAGTGTGTTAAGTTTGCCTCTCTTCCTGTGTGTCATGAGCCAAATGTGTGTGTGTGTGTGCATAAACCCGTCAACTCGCGTACGTGACAAAGCATATTTTTGCCTACAAAAGCTCCTGCCATGAATGAAACGTCTCTCTGGGCTAGTGTGGCGTAGCAGCTAAACCAAACAGACCCAGGTTCAGATCCCCCCCTCAACCATGAAGCACATTAGATGCCCTTGAAACCAATTTGCCATCTGCTAGCCCAATTTACCTCACAGAGCTATTGTGAAGCTATGCACACCACCTCGCACACCTTAGAAGAGAAGCAAGATTTTAAAATGTAATAATAATCTGAGCCTGAGGTGGGATTAATCAATCTTTCTTTCTTTCTTTCTTTCTTTCTTTCTTTCTTTCTTCTCAGACTTTCTGCAGGGATCAGCTGCATGATTGAGTTTTCCGTATGACAACAGGTGTGGCACAGGAGCATGTCACATGGAGAAAATGGCTTTGCGGGCCAAATTGAAACAGATCAAATTTTGCCCATAGGCCAGACCAATAAAACCATAAATTGATATGGTGTTCAAAACAAAAAATCTAAGTTCCATAAATAGGCGTAGTACAACTTCCTTAAGATGCCGGGTGAAACAGAAAGGTCTTTGTCATTGTGTTCAGTCTATGGTGATTACTCTGTGAGGGTTAACTCACATTTGAAGAGTACGGTAACTACTGGGTGTCACAATCAATGAGCAACAAACATGCATTCATCAAGCTGCTCTGTTCAGTCATTCATATACAACTAGAATCATGGGAGTGTGGAGTCAGCAACCTCATCAACTCATCCACTCACTGGGGCAGAAGTTCTTCTAAAGAAGGACGCCTACTCCATTCATGAAGGCACACTGTTTGATTTTGAACCCTGACCACACAGGGCTCCAACGTCACACGGAGGTCTAAATCATGCAGGAAGGCTGCACATATACAGCAGGTTCCCAGCTTCACATCCTCCTCCTCCTCCTCTTCCAACGCATGAAAAGTGTTGAGGCCAGATGATGAAGACGCAACACAATCAGGGATTCTTGAAGCAATTATAATTGTGTGAACTCCCAAATCCAGCCTGTGAGTCTCTAAGAAGTTGCAGTACTTTTCTTTTGCTACCACAGATCAAAATGAGCTCTTATCTGGAATTTCCTGATCTTACGCCATCCTCTCTTCTTCTACATTTCTCCAAGAAGCTATTTTCTAGTTTAACCCTGCTAATTTTAATTTCCTGACCTCCCCTGATACTAGAAAAAAGCTTCACAAATCTATTTAACAGCACAAAAGCATCAGACCTGGCAGCACAATCCGTCTCTTTTTGTTGTCAGCCAGACAGCCCAAAAGAAAGCTGTAAGCAGTTGTGTTAACAAGAAGGACACAATTGCCCCCTTTTTTCCCAGGAAAAAAAAGGCAATCAAGCACTGTTGTCATTTGAAAGTATACAGCTCTGTTCCTGATGTTAGATGCTGAAAGGGCTTTTAAGACTCTTTAAGCCATTGATTCACCTGCAAAAAAAATAATAATAACCCCATGCCATGCCACAGATCTGAAAAATATGCACATAAATGCAAGCAACTGGATCAGAGCGATGCTGAAGAACAGTTTACATCAAATCTTTAACCTAGTCTTCAGATTTTAAGGCTTATATGCAACTAAGTCCTAAACCTCTGGAAATCAGTGACCCTGAGTTAGTCATGCCCATTAATTTAAATGGGTCTACTCTGAGTAGAATGGGACACAACCACAGAGCCTAGGGCTTGCCAATCAGAAGGTCAGCAGTTTGAATCCCCGCGATGGGGTGAGCTCCCGTTGTTCGGTCCCAACCAGCATTTGTTCATAGCAAAGTCACTGTTATAGCAATGCATAAAAAGGGGGCGGGTGGACTGGGAAATCTGGCAAGGAGATGAAAGGAGGAAGCCCCCCAGCCGTGCCATGGTTTAAACAGCCCATGACCACGCCCCTGGCTGTGACAATTCGACAGCCGGGCACGTGGCAGGGCCAGGAGTCAGTGCAATGAGGGTGGCATTCCTCCACCTCCCAGTCGGATCACTAAGAGGTCCCAGATGCCCAGCCGCAACACCACCCACCAGGAAAGGTAAGCGGACTTGTGGGACAGCAGTAGTTGGCCGACAATGCTGCAGGAACAAGGGGAAATTAAAGGAGGCACAAGGGGCTCACAAGCCACACTAAACCAAAATATGGATGTAAGAAATCTGTGTGCAACACATATTTCCAAACCTCTGTTTTTTTCTTCTGAGATCTACAAAGAATCCACCATTTGAGTTGCATCTCCAGGGATGGGAAACCTGTGGCTCTCCAGATGTTGGACTCCACTTGCAGCAGCCCCATTGGGTCACCTGGACTCATTGACTTAACATCCCTGATGCTTGCAGGCCTTTGAGGAACCTTGACAAACTCTCCTAGGGTTGACTTCTCCTAAGGCACAGCATCACTTGGTTTCTTGCATGGTGGGTGACTGATGGATGTGAAGAAGTCCAACAGTGAAGCAGTAGACTGAAGTGATCACCTTGTGAAATATGCCATGTCAGATTGCAGGAACACAAAGTTGTCCTTTGAATGCTCTTCATCTTAAAACTAAAGCTCCCTGAATAGGGTAAACTGCATGGGGTAAACATTGGAGCAAGAGAAACTATGCTAAAACCTTCTCCCTGGTGTACTACTTACTACATGCAGAGTGGTTGCTTGAGTTTTTACGTGGGATGCGGGTCGCGCTGTGGGTAAAAGCCTCAGCGCCTAGGGCTTGCCGATCGAAAGGTCGGCGGTTCGAATCCCCGCGGCGGGGTGCGCTCCCGCTGCTCGGTCCCAGCACCTGCCAACCTAGCAGTTCGAAAGCACCCCCGGGTGCAAGTAGATAAATAGGGACCACTTACTGGTGGGAAGGTAAACGGCGTTTCCGTGTGCTGCGCTGGCTCGCCAGATGCAGCTTTGTCGCGCTGGCCACGTGACCCGGAAGTGTCTCCGGACAGCGCTGGCCCCCGGCCTCTTGAGTGAGATGAGCGCACAACCCCAGAGTCTGTCAAGACTGGCCCGTACGGGCAGGGGTACCTTTACCTTTACCTTTACTAGAATTCAAAGAGATGAATCGCCCGCCCACCTGCAGCCTCCAAATAGATCTGTTAAATTAAAAGCCATACCTACTAAACGTTTACTGTTAAATTTGTTCTGTTCAGGTGTAATTCTTTGCCTGATTAAATCTTTAAATTGCAATTTCTCCGATTCAGTGATTATGCTCTTTCCCCACAAAAGCACACGGCCGCACTTTGAAACAACTATAACTGCAGCGCACAAAGCAGAGTTCACATCCCACTTCAGTCAGGACTCATGGGCTGCTTCTGACCTACAAAATGCAAAAAATGATCTCATCTCATCTCATCTCTCTCTCTCTCTCTCTCTCTCTCTCTCTCACACACACACACACACACCAGTGTTGTAAGAGTGAACAAGGCATGTAAACAACTTTGTAATTAAAAGTAATTTATGCCTGATTGGAAAATACTGTTTAGTCTTTATACAACACTTATTTATACAGTTATACAAACACATTCTAATGCTTGTCAGGCATTAGAATTACTACAGTTAAATATATTTCATTGTGCTTCTTAGATCTCAGATTTGAGCAAACATATTTGAAAGAATCTTTTACAAAGGAAGCCCTCTTGCACTTGAATGTGACAAAAACTATTTATCAGGATTATAATCTCCTTTTTTTAAAAAAAATGATATAAACGAGTCACTCAAGGTGCAGCTGGAGAAACTCTGCATAAGGAAAATCCAAATTCCCTACAGTGTCCAAGAGTGAAACCTTTAAAGAGGGGGGGAAAGCTGGTTAGACATTTGCAATAACCAATCATGTAAAAATATCTCATGCAATGACATTTTACCTTGCGCAGTTGAAGACCACGGTTCAAGTCTCTTTTGTGCTTTATTTATGAGTTCAGGCACCACTGTGGTGTTCCGAGCTTCTTTATGAGGGCAAAAGAAAAGATCAGACTTCCAGTTCTTTATCTTCATTCTCATTGTGTTCATCCAATCACCAGTTGTGGCCATTATTTCTTAGGCTTCTTAAAAAGCAACTTCTCTCCTGGGCTGACGCATTTTTATTTTTATTTCTTTAAAGGAAGGTTAAATGAAAGACTCAGATATGAGAACTGAATTTCAAGAATCAAGATTAGCTTCTTTTAACTCAACAGCTCCCTGCTACTTTCAAGTTAACCTTAATGTTTCAGATTCAACACAGCTTTGAAATATATGGGCCACTAACAGTATTACAGTTGCTTGAATGTCAGGGGGTCTTGCTGGTAATACCGCCATATTTTCCTCCATTTTTGGCCATGTTTCTAAGGCCCCCTCCTCTCTGGCATTTGCCCAACCCTTATCAATCCAGCTGCTCTTGACAGAAAATCCTCATACCACCCCCAGTCCTTCCTATACATCCATATGGAAAGTAAGGTAGCAATATTTCATGTTCAAACAGTATGCTATGCAAGTGAGGTGAGGTCACCAGATGGAAAATATCAAGAACCTATTGTGTCTTTTATTGTTGCGTAGGAGAGAAGAATTTCAGCAGGTGCAGCTTCCATGACACCTGCTTAAACTCCATCTTTTACCCAACTGTTAAAAGTGCAAGAGCACATCCTTCTTTTCCATCCAGATTCTTTTTAAAATAATAATAATAATAATGCTGTTTTCCCTCCAGCAAAACACAATCATCCTAATTTTTGTTTTGGCCTGGAATATATTCCCTTAACTCACAACTTCCTTGCTCGCCAGAACATTTAAATTAAGGTTTCACGTGTATCGTTTCACAAACAGATGTTTGTGTGACATTTTTATGCTCTCCCAAAGCTTACATCTGCAGGGCTTAATAGTTAGAGAGAGAGCCTCAGTTGGCTATATAAATCTAAGCTACTTCGAGCATAAGCACGGGAAGGTGCAGAAACACCACACTCTCTTTGATACTAATTTTAGATTTGTTTGCCTTCCTTCCTTCCCGACTCTCCTGCCTAGGAGGCCATCCTTTACTGTCAGTTGTATTTTGACTACGACTTGCACGCCATCACCTTTTCATGTTTTGTCATCAGGGAACAATCAGCAAGCCCACGGAGGAGCATCAAAGGCATCTCTACAGGAAGGCCTAACTCATACAGTGACCCGTTTCCTGCTTCTGGCTACCAATTGGCTAAAGAAACCAAAGGCTTTGCGGCAGAGCGTAAGTGGGTCACACAAAGGTCACAGGAAGGGCAGCAGCTAAGATAGTTAGGGAATTATTGTATTAGCTGTTGAACCTTGAAAGGCAGCCTGGAGGGCCACAAGTTCCCTATAAGTGTATATCTCTCTTCAACCAATATAACAGGTGAGAAAACTGCACCGCTGCAATGGGTTCTGTCTATATGATGCATTGTATGTGCTTCAAATGACACTATCTCCAAAACTCCAAAACTCTTTGTCCAATTTGTTAAGTTGTGGGTGAACATATCAGACGACACAGCTATTCTCCAAACAGCTCTTGTTTATTCACAGGTCAGAACAGAACTGAACTGAAGGGTTCAGTCAGCCTGCTTATATAGAGCTCCAGTACAACGTAACTGTAACAACTTTCTGTAACTATCCAATCACTGAACATCACTTTCGATCCCTTATTTGCATATGTGGACCTGAACTATCTACAGTATCCCCCTGCTGGCCCAGGGTGAGAACTTCAGTACATAACACAATTCAATGCCGCTGGTACAAAACATGAAGCAAGCTTGGCCCTAAATGTGCTTGCAGCATGTACTCCAGCTTGCCCCAATGACATATCCTTGAGCAATAATGAGCCATGATTTTCCATCGTGTGCAGGTGACCAGCAACGAAAGATATAGGTGGCTCACCCTCACATACACACACATGTTCTATGGTAGCTATTGAAAAACAGCACATTCTGAGGGCAAGGCAATCCCTTACTTGACTTATCTTTCTCCCCTGTCCACTTCCCTCTCAGAATGAATTGTGACCTCCTAAGTCCCTTTAACTGACAGTCCATCATATGAGCCTTATCTGCAGGGCCGGCCCACCCATGAGGCAAGGAGAGGAAGGTTGCCATTTGGAGATCCACCTCAGGTGCCAAAATGTATTGGGCTGACCCTGCTTATCATGGGGAAAGGACTAGAACATGGGTAGGCAAACTAAGGCCCGGGGGCCGGATGTGGTCCAATTACCTTCTAGATCCATCCCATGGACGGTCTGAGAATCTGTGTTTTTACCTGAGTAGAATGTGTCCTTTTATTTAAAATGCATCTCTGGGTTATTTGTGGGGAATAGGAATTTGTTTTGTTTTGTTTTTCAAAATATGGTCCGCCCCCCCCCCCAAAAAAAAAGGTCTGAGGGAGAGTGGACTGGCCCCCTGATGAAAAAGTTTGCTGCCCCCTGGACTAGAACATACCTTCTGACAATTCTCTGATGAAAATAGGGACATTGCATTCCATAATGATAATTTTACCATTTATAGCCCACACATCTTACTGGGGTTGGATAATTCCATACCCTCCAACATTTCCCCAATTAAAATAGGGACATCCTAAGGAAAAGTGGGACATTCTGGGATCAAATCAGAAACCAGGATGACTTCTCTAAATCAGGGGTGTCCCTGGAAAATAGGAGGGTCTGCTAGAACAAAGCAAATTCCAAAGCAATTTGTGGGTTGCACAACGCATACTTGCCCCCCTGCCAGTGCCAGCCTCTTTTCAGCTCCTGTTTCCACATGCCACAGTACCTGCTTGACAGGTACCAGATGCAATGGAGCTGGAATTTCTGCCTGGGCTCTGTTGTAATAAACCAGAGAGAACAGCTGTGCTTTTAAACATCACCCCTTCATTTTTAAAGAACTTGCATATGAGAAGCTCTTCAGGGGGCATGGTTATTGCCTAAGGATAGTTAATAAGTAGTTAAATACGCTGAAACGCAAGCTGGTGGGGGAGAAATAAGAGGGTCCATCCCCATCCCCATCCCCATCCCCCCCCCCATTTCTTAAAATTTAACTTAATGTGCATCCTGTTCTATTCTGACGTTGTGGACTGGATAACCATAGATGAGCAAAAAAATATATACTGTATGAAATAGAAAGCCGCACACCTAAAGACTTAACCAGATGCAAAAGTACTAATAACTCTTGTTCAAAGTGGAGAAATATTCATACTAAATAGGACTAGAATATTAAATCACTGAAAACGTTCTTGTTTGTAACCAAAGGTGGTTCCAATTGCTGAACAAAACATGTTACAAATAAACAGTGATTTGGCAATGTCTTTCAATTGCACCATCAAGCAAGCCATTTTCAGTTTACTCCCTTTTACTTGGCTGTTTTTCATCTGCATTTTACTACTTACTTTATGACTTTTCTAATGTGACAATTTAAATATTTCTCCATGGGATGCTTCCATTCATCATTCTGCAACTTACTGAATTTGCGCTGAAAGGGGAAAGGAAAAAAAGGCAGTGAACTTTAGAGAAAAGAGTTGCTCAAGTCATTCAGACTGCTTTGCTATATTTCAATAATAGATTAAATTATAAATTTTATCTCATTTGGTTTACTAATCTCATGCTAATAGCTGGTCTTTAGTTAAATATAGTCTTTTATTTATTTTATCTGATTATTAATTTTTAAATTCTCAGCTAGATGTTCTACATCTTTTGGAGTGAATTTTGATTGTGAGACTTGCAAGTGCTTTATATATAGATAAATGTAGCGTAATGAAATATCATACTCATCTTCAAATCTGTTTAACTATACCTTCATTCATTTCATAGTTTAACTGTGCATCTATCGAACTGAAGTAATTCTGTTAATAAATATTAGTAGTCTATTCAGTCACAACCTGCTTGTGCCCTAACATGTGTGTATGTGTAAAAGAAGTTGTGGAAGTGGAAACCTGGGACTGGGACCATGGCACACACTGCTGTTTCAAAGGCAAATGGGAGTGTGGAGTAATGTTCAGTGGGAAATTGTGCAGAGGAAAGAGTCAGACCCCATCTCCCAGGAATACTGCAGTCCTGATCCAATTGGGCTCCACCATGGCTGGTATTCATTAAGTTACCTGGGAATACGTACCACTGAATTTACTAGGACCTACTTCTGAGTTAGGATTGCAAGAGGGGGACTTTGGTTTTTCAGATTTCAGCAGCACCCTGTGCAAGGCTGGAATTTGGCGCGCGCGCACACACACACACACACCACCTTCTATTCTGCTCAATTCACTATGTCCTAGTTGCAATGCCCTGTGGCGCCCCCTAGGGTCAGAACCCAGTGTAGTGGAACCAGTCACACTGCCCTAAATCCACCTATGGGGTAACGCACTGGGGAACAAGGTCAGAATTGCTCCGCACTGACTTTAACTATGTACTACTGAACAAATTTAGGATCTGGCTGTGGTTTATTTTAATTCAGTCTAGTATAACCTTTGTAAGGTACTAAACAACAAACTGGATGACTGAATCACCCTTGTTTACAATTTGGGACAAAATAAAAAAAAGACCCTGTCTTTTTAATCTCTGTGAAGGTGGGAAAATATATTTGGAAGCGACTTCTTTTCAGGCTGGCTTAGAAGGTTTATTGCAATGCAATTTACACAGTTGGCAGGTCTACAGGTGGCTCAAAATGCATTAGAGAAAGTGACTTGATTCTGCAGGGGGGGGGGGAGACAGGAAGTCTCTCTGGGATTGAGGTTGTGCCAGGCATTAACACAGCTGACTGGATAGCAGGTGGCTGCAAGTATAAATTTCATGCTAACATATTCATTAGAGCTCCCTTGCCTCTGTCTTCCTGGAATTGTAAAGTGCTGCTGATATCACCCTAAGCAAGCCCGTGCAAGGACACACTGCTTTTCTCAGAACAGAGGGGAAAGCGAGCCCAGATGAATATGAAAAGAATGAGCACTTCCACGGTCCTCATCCCTTTTTCGTCACCTCTGCAGAGCATTGCTTTAGGGTGAGACTTTCAAATGCTGCTTAGGTATGCAAACCTGATTCCATTCGGAGCTGAAATGGTTTGGAATATCTCAGCCTCAATTAATTTATTTATAAGAACCCAGAAGGTGTGACTGTGTTCTGCTAACTAGCCAGTCTCTTCAAATACCAATTTATAAACCCAAACACCCAAAAGGCTTAAGAGACATACTTTCTGTAAGGGTTTATTAAATAGAAGGGGGGGGAGAGATGAATATATCAGTGATGTTTGCTTTTAATTTGTTTTTGTTTTTTCATTAATAAATAAACATATTCCATAAATGTGCTGAATAAAACAAAAGCAGAAAACACACTTCAAGAACAGTGGCAGGAAAAATTTGAACTGATGCCCGAAGCATAAGGTTTCTCTCCCCAACCCTGTAAGCTACACAAGACAGCATCATAAATCTTCCTTTTGACCTAGTTTAGCATATGCTACTTTCCTTGCTAAAATATTCACACACAATTAAATAGCCATGGGAAGGCAGGAAAGAGACAAGAATGTGGGGTGCCAGGGCTAGAGGAATCCATAAGGAAGACTGTAGCTCAGTGGTAGTGCATCTGTCTTGCATGCAGAAGGTCCCAGGTTCAATCCCCAGGGTCTCCCGATTGGGCTGAGAATGTCTGCTGTCTGAAATTGCTCTGAAATACTGGAAATTTGCTGCCAGTCAGTGTTGGCAGTATTGGGCTAGATAGACCAACTGGTCCAAAATTGCGGTTTCGATCTTTAAACCCGCTGAATAGCTTGGGTTTTGGTTTTTTCATGGGACATTTCATCTCATATAAGATCCCAGCCCTAAATCCATTGAGGTGGCCCTGCCCAAGGTTTCATTTTATGTAGAGACCCGGGCAGTCTCTATAAGGAGCAAAGCCTTCTCTGTGGTGGCCTTTAATACTCTGGCACTTCCTTTCAAGAGAGGCTCATTCCGCCTCCCCTTACTGTTTTTTTCAGAGTGGAGGAGCATTCTTTTTTGTTCTGATTGATTCTTGCTCTTGTTCCATTGACTGAGCTGTCTTTACTGCTGTTTTACTACCATTGCTGTTTTATTGAAATTGTCTTGTGATTGGGGGGGGGGTTGATTTGTGCTCTTTTATTGGATGTTGGTTTTATTCTTCAAACTGCTGTGACATTTTATGAACAGCGGTATAAAAATCTTTTAAATTAATACACCCTGGAGCTTGTGCTTGCTAAACATGTGCTCTGTCACTGAGCTATTGATTTAAAGTTCCCAGAGAAACATGAGATGTGGCTGCCATGCCTGCTGCCCGGGCCTCTGCCATCTGTCCCTCCTCTTCCCTCACCTGTTACAACAAGCAAGATGCCAGGTATGCCATATAGACGCTGGTGGAAGAGGGCAGATGAAAGGGCGAGGTAGGCCAAAATAGGCAGAGATACCAAGTGGCAAGAATCACATTGCATTTTGAGGAAGTGCCATAGCTCAGGGATAGAGCATTTGTTTTGCAAAGACAGCTTCCTACGTTCCTATATATCCAGTCAGGGACTGAGGATCATTCTCACAAATGATTCCCAAAATGGAACTAGTAATATATGGGGTTCCAATACTTTGGCCACCTCATGAGAAGGGAAGACTCCCTGGAAAAGACCCTGATGTTGGGAAAGATAGAGGGCACAAGGAGAAGGGGACGACAGAGGACGAGATGGTTGGACAGTGTTGTCGAAGCTACTAGCATGAGTTTGACTAAACTGCGGGAGGCAGTGGAAGACAGAAGTGCCTGGCGTGCTCTGGTCCATGGGGTCACGAAGAGTCGGACACGACTAAACAACTAAACAACAACAACAACAATATATGGGGGGAAACGGGCAATAATTCAGAGGAGCCAAGTGTGAACACTCAGAAAACCTACTTTGACATCTGGCCTCTTCAGTTTCTCACACAGCAGCTCCCTACACCAAAACTATTTCCTTTTCTTTCTTTCTTTTTCATTAAAAGTAGGGCTGAGAACTATGGCAGGGAGCAAGAAGGCAAATCCAAGTTCACATGCTGACATCTTCCACTCGTGCATTGCACCAAAACTAAACACCTGCATGCCTTTTCATGCCATATACTCATATTTAATGGAATTATGAAGATTTTGTTGTTGTTTAAACAGAGGAATAATCTTAATCAAATAAATACATAATTGATATCACACGTTTGGAATGAGTGAGAACTGGACAGTGGAAAACTGACTTCTGTAACCGCTCAAATCCCCATGAAATATTTTTTTATATGTCACATATGCAAGAAGCAACCTGATCTTGAATGTCATCTGTTCTGAATTATACATGCAATTATGGTAAAATCTATACCAGATCGCATGTTATTCCTTAGGATTATGGTTCAATCGTTATTAAAAACTTTTAAGCACTTTCAGTTGGCAGATTTATGAAGTCCTTCATTCGGAGGCCACATTCTACAAGTCTGAGGTTCCCATCGTTTAGTTAGTCTTCTGGTATGGAGAAACACAGGGAGATTATAATTGGACATCTCACTGAAATCTCTTAGTAGAGTAACATTTGGCTGTATTCTGGAGAACCCTGGTGTTTCTCAAAAACTTATTGGGAGTACGTCAAAGAAACCATCAGTAATGACAACAACCCAATGAAGTTTTGAATATTATTTTTGCTGTTTTAAAAATATGACCTGCCCTTCACCAGCAGGCCCCAGGGTGGGTTACAACAATTTAAAATACAGAGTTGAAAACAGATACCTGTTCTAGGACACAACTCTGTCAATCACAAACTAGATGTGACTGGGACAGCTCTGTTTTGTTTTGTTTTGTCTTCTTCTTCATCATCATCATTATCACTTTTTACAAAATGAAAAAGCCTCAAAATGACAAGCAAATACAACAGCTGAGAAGTTAAAAAGAATAATTGTTATGTATTGAAGTTCTCACCCTGGCCACCAGGGGGTATTGTCTATATAGTTTTCACTCAGGTCCACGTACATTATTTTAGGCGGGAAACCCTGGGCTGTTGTTGTTACAATGTTGACAGCCGGCTGCCTATAAAAGCAGGCCGGCTGAGCTGTTTGCTGTTCAGTTCAGTTTCAGCTTACTTATAAAGAAATACAGTGGTACCTCGGGTTAAGAACTTAATTCGTTCTGGAGGTCCGTTCTTAACCTGAAACTGTTCTTAACCTGAAGCACCACTTTAGCTAATGGGGCCTCCCCCTGCCGCCGCAGCACGATTTCTGTTCTTATCCTGAAGCAAAGTTCTTAACCCAAGGTACTATTTCTGGGTTAGCAGAGCCTGTAACCTGAAGCGTATGTAACCCGAGGTACCACTGTACTTGGAGAAATCTCTGTATCATCTGCTATGTCCACCCACTAAATAATAATAATAATAATAATAATAATAATAATAATAATAATAATAATTCCAAAAAATGTTCAATAATTCAAGTTCCTACCCCAGAAAATGGTGGGCACCATTTTACAGAGGCCAGCTAAGTTACCAAAGGCCGTAGTGAATAAAAATGTATTAGGCCTGGTGCCTGTTTGCACCTGTATCTCTGTGTAAAGTGTGAGGAATGAGATTTAATTTTATCAGAATTTAAAGATAGGGTGTACATTCCTGTAAGTACAGGGTGTTCGTATTTGTCAAGGGAAAGGTTTAACACCTCCATTTCCTCCTGATCAAGATCCATCCGTCGCCATCTTCAGTGCCTCTCACCAGAAACTGAAGACAATTCTTTTGGTGGCCTTTAAATTGATTTCTCTCCCACCCCACCTCCTGACCACTGCTCCTTTAAATGTCATTGCATTTGATGTTTTGTATTAGTGCTTTTTGGTTCTTTTGACTATTTGTACTTTAATGTATTTAGGCTACACTAAATACATGAAGATGAAGAAATACACTAAAAATGAACAGTAACTGGTTTTATTTCTTGGCTTCTGAGGTACCGCTATCAGCCTGGCATCCATCTTGCAACCATTCACCAGAGGGGGAAAAATAAGCCTTGAGGGTGTGCAGTTCCAACTTTTTTCTTCAAAGAAACACTTTTGCCCTTTGGTCACTAGGTGGCAACCACATAAACATATCTTACATACTGTATTTTATGATATTTGCATTGGTTCTGCTACCTAGATTTCCTGTAGGCTTCTAGAGACAAAAACAGAAGAAACACTTTGCTACTGCTACTACTACTCCCACTTCTGAAAGCATAAAATAAGTCCAAGTTCAATATATCAGGACAAGCATTGACATAGCTTTGAATGAATTAGCAGTTATGACAACAACATTTCTGCTGAAGCAACTTCAGTCAGGCTCCTTGGGTAATGTGAGTAGGAACTAAAGGTTTTTAGAAATGGTTGCACTGGGGGGAATCAGTTGTGGGACGGGAAAGAAAAAGAAGGGTTATCTGACTAGTCTGGGGGCTTATTCACACTTTTCTTTTCTCTTTCCAAGCGTGGTTGGTGATTTAAAGCTCCCTGTCCAAGCACCAGGTTTGAGGGGTTTTATTGCTCCAGAGCTTTCCCTATGAAAACCCACTCTTTAAATCTCAATCAGATCAAACGTCAATCTGCAGAAAATTGATGTTTGCTCTGATTCAGCTTTAAAGAGTGGGTTTTTGTGGGGAAAGAAAAAAAGGGCCACTCTGATACAGAGCATTAAAGCTGGATAGAGTGGGGCAAAAGGTAAGTGTAACTAGGCCCTAAATCTTGTATACTGTATGTATTTGCAGTAGCACTAAGTGAATTTTGCTGCTCCTTCAGTCTTTGTGGGACATTTATAATCTTGCCAATACTATGAAAACTGAACATAAGGCAGAGAAAAATGGACCAGCTTCCTCATTCTGCTCTCCAGGGATCATCTCTATAATCCCATCCCAATGCTTCTTGCAAGGAAATGTCTCTACATTTTTACTATTAACCACTACTAGAAATCTGGTCTCTTTTAGAATATCTTAAAGCAAGAGATATCTATATAGGGTAACATCTTGTGTAAGCTATTTCATATTCTAAGTAATTATTATTTTTTACTTTTGAAGGGTGAGTGAGAGTGACTGAACAAATGAGTGGAGCTGAACAACTGTCACTTAACCTAGTATTCACATTCTCCCTCTTCCTCCTCCAGGTACTTTTCCCCCCAGCTTGCCTTGTTGGAAAAAGATGAAACTGGGAGGAAGATGAATGGAGATAAGAAGATGAAGAAGGGAGGTAAGGTGTGATTCGGCTCATTCACTCGTGGTTCTTTTGATATTAAAAGTAGACCTTGGTGTCTACCTTAACGTGAATGGGACAGATATGGAAATGAGAAATGTGGCTGTTCCATCACCACCATTCAGGTCTCAACAAGCTTTTCACCATGTGAATAGTGGGCGAAGTAAACTGCACTGAAACCTGTAGAATTTACTTCTGGAAGTCCAGTCTTTTCCCTATATGTATGGGCATTCCACATATTGTGCATCAGTGGTAGCAAGCACATCTTAAGATGGTCATAAAAAGGAATACTGTAAACCCAACAACTATTAGTTTATCTATGTATCACTTCTCACTATAAAAAGTTCTAAAGCTATTAAAAACAAATCAAAAAATGAATAAAGGAATAAAAATACATAAACATAATTAAAAGCATAACTAACTAACCTACCTACCTACCTGTGGCCATATAGAAGATATTGGACTACAACTCCCCTCAGACCCAGCCAGCATAGCAAATGGGTTATGATTTTATTTTCTCCTTTTTCCTATGTTGATAGGAATGCTTTTAACATTTTTCTTTTATTGTACCTCTGATATTGTATCTGATAAAGGAGAGGCTAAACGTGTGTGTGTGTGTGTGTGTGTGTGTGTGTAAGTAAGTAAGTAAGTAAGTAAGTAAATGGGACTTGAATTCCAGCAATAACTGGAGGCCCATGGATTAGCCACCATTGGATTCTTCCTGGGTCTGTCTTCCCAATTATGCAGAAAAATTGGGTTAATTTAGGGCTGCAATGTGTAGATCACAGATTCAGGACAATTAAAGGAAAGTACTTCTTCACACAGGGACGCGGGTGGCGCTGTGGGTAAAAGCCTCAGCGCCTAGGGCTTGCCGATCGGAAGGTCGGCGGTTCGAATCCCCACGGCGGGGTGTGCTCCCGCTGCTCGGTCCCAGCGCCTGCCAACCTAGCAGTTCGAAAGCACCCCCGGGTGCAAGTAGATAAATAGGGACCGCTTACTGGCGGGAAGGTAAACGGCGTTTCCGTGTGCTGCGCTGGCTCGCCAGATGCAGCTTTGTCACGCTGGCCACGTGACCCGGAAGTGTCTCCGGACAGCGCTGGCCCCCGGCCTCTTGAGTGAGATGGGCGCACCAACCCCAGAGTCTGTCAAGACTGGCCCGTACGGGCAGGGGTACCTTTACCTTTACCTTTACCTTTACCTTTACTTCTTCACACAGTGCATAATTAAGTTATGGAACTTCCTCCCACAGTGGAGGCAATGATGGCCACCTACGTGGGATGCCTTTAAAAGAACTTCAAGGCTGTTTAGTGTGTTTTTACAGATACACCTATGTATGCCTTAAGGGAATGATACTCTATATATTTCTATAAATTGTCTTGTACATATTCAGCTCTCCTTTTTTCTTCCTTACTTTTTAAATTAAAAAATATATAGCACTCAAATATATTCTAGGTAAATAAAGCAGAGAATAAACAACATATATCCACATTTGTAGGTGGAGGGGGCCACATAGTGGCCAAACGTGGGAAAAAGTCAACCCTGCAAATCAGGATATGCTTAGTAGATTTTCCTGGTAACCTCCCAATCTGACTATCTGTAGGGTTACCCTTGAAAACTGGTTACGAGTATGGCATCTTGGCTTCCATCAGAAACTGACAGCACTAATATCCCTCAATCTCAGTTAATAAGCAGGTGTTTCACTTCACAAGGTTCGACTTTTTATCTTTAAATTCCTAAACTGGTTCCGGTCATAACTGTCAACTTTCAGATTTGAAAATAAGGGATCAGCAGCCTCACCTGTCCCGGGGACAGTCTACGGGATATCTAACAATCTGGGATAGCAGCAGGAAGCAGCGGGAAACGGCGCTGGAATAAGGGAATTTCCCGCAAAAAAGGGGAAGCTATGGTTCCAATAAAACTTAGGGAGCTCCTTCTCACATCTATACACATCCAACTGGAGAAGCTTCATGTGCCACCACTTTTATTTTTTTATTTATTCACTGCACCATATCAGACAGGGATGGGGAGGCAGCAGTAAGTCAGCACAGCACAAATGTGAAATGGAACATGGGAGATCAGGTAAGCAGCCCTGCCCTACCAACTGTGGCTGATCCAGAATATAGGAAAACTCAAACAGGAAATTAGTCCAGGTAAAAATGGGGGAAGCAAACTTTTCTTCTCTCAGTGTTTGTTCCATTACATTACACAGTTTTGTGAGATGATCCCCTTCATCATGCCTGAGGGTGGCTGCTCCTACAAAGAGCTTTTTTTTTTTCTTGTGGAAATAGCCATACTATGAAGAGCTCTCTGAAGGGACAATGAAGTAGCCTACTGAATTTCACATGGTTGGTTAAAACGTACGTTGGCCATCAAGGAATTATTTGAACCCTGGCCGCTTTTATTTTTATTTAGCTTATTTTAATTCCTGACATGCTAGTTTTAAAAATGTATTTTGTGACTGCAGACACATACTAACTTGTTGTTGTCGTTTAGTCGTTTAGTCGTGTCCGACTCTTCGTGACCCCATGGACCAGGCACTCCTGTCTTCCACTGCCTCCCGCAGTTTGGTCAGACTCATGTTTGTAGCTTCAAGGACACTGTCCAACCATCTCGTCCTCTGCCGTCCCCTTCTCCTTGTGCCCTCAATCTTTCCCAACATCAGGGTCTTTTCCAGGGAGTCTTCTCTTCTCATGAGGTGGCCAAAGTATTGGTGCCTCAGCTTCACGATCTGTCCTTCCAGTGAGCACTCAGGACTAATTTCCTTAAGAATGGATGTGTTTGATCTTCTTGCAGTCCATGGGACTCTCAAGAGTCTCCTCCAGCACCATAATTCAAAAGCATCAATTCTTCGGCAATCAGCCTTCTTTATGGTCCAGCTCTCACTTCCATACATCACTACCGGGAAAACCATGGCTTTAACTCTGTGGACCAACTTAACTGGGAATAATTGTCAAGTGGACTTACTTCTATATATAGGATATATAGGATTGCACAGTAAGTAACTGGTTGGCTTTACACCAAATTTGCAAGCCTTTGTGTTAGCCCATGAGGAAACAACTTCAAAGTGGTACCTCGGGTTACAAACGCTTCAGGTTACAAACTCCACTAACCCAGAAGTAGTACCTGGGTTACAAACTTTGCCCCAGGATGAGAACAGAAATCATGCGGTGGCAGCGGGAGGCCCCATTAGTGAAAGCGCGCCTCAGGTTAAGAACGGCTCCTTGTTAAGAACGGACCTCCGGAACGAATTAAGTTCGTAACCCAAAGTACCACTGTAGTTGCTCCTAATAAATGTTTGCAGTATTTTATACCAGACATTATTTTGGCACCCTCTCTTTCCCATGCTTAACACTAGATGGCACACAATAGCTACAGTAGCTCTTTGACACAGAAAGTCACAAATATCCAATCCTAGTGAGGATGTCTATGGGAAAGTTTTAAGCTATATTGATTTTAGAAATTCATGTTTTTGAGCATGTTTGCTTACAACTCAACCTTTAGCCAGCCTTCACTAGCCAAAGTAATTTGCTAGAAAAATGGGTGATCTCAGAGAATGAGAGTGAAAGATGTCTTTGAATTCTGTGGGATTCACTTTTGAGTAAGCATGCATAGGTTTGTACGTTTAGTGTGTTGCAACAAAACAGCAAAGAGCTTTGCAGTATTGTATAGCATAATACATTTAGGAGAGTTTATGCTATAATAAATTGTTTCAGGGAAATGCAAATAGTGGGTGCCTGTGGCATTTCGACAGGATTGCTGTCCAGCAGAACAGCGACAGCTACAGTAAAAGCCCTGCTCTGAGTTAATGTGAAGCAGTATCTTTGTTACTTGCAGAAGAATCTATCTTGCACCCTACAGCAGAGATATATATACTGGATGGATAAGGAATAAGGCAAACTCTCAAGTAACCTGGTCCTGAGCTGTATAGAGCCTTATATGTTAATACCAAAACCTTGAAGTTGGCCCAATAGCAGATTGGTAGCTAGTGGAAATCCCACAAGCAAAGTGTTATATGCTGGTGGTATTTTGCCTTCCCAAGCAACCTAGTCACTATGCTCTGCAGTGTCTTGGCTTTTGTGACATGTTTGCATGTAATGTGCAGTTAGAGATTGTTGGTTTTTTATCAGTGTAAGTTATTTGCATCAGGTATGCCCAGCCATTAATGTTTTTGTACCTTTTTTTATTAAATAATTTTTATTAACAGGCCAATCACATCACATTATTCAAATCACATTAGTTCCAAATTATACAGCCAAATTTTAAATTTTGTTAAGGGTACCCATACACCAAGCTCGGCACGAGTCCAAAATTCCGGATAGCTCCAGACATCACATATTTTACTGCTTTAAATTAGACAGTTCTATCCAGTTCGATCCGGATAGTCCTTTATTACTTTCTTTCTCATCTTGTTGTTATCATATATTCCTTTCTTTGCGATCTCTGATGGTTCTCACAAGCAGACTGGAAACTGGCATCTCTGTGTGGGTTTTGTACTCTTCAAAAACTATCTCTCTCAGGGACAGCCTCTGTTCGTCTCTTCCATAAACAAAGTTAACCTTTGGTCTGTCCTTTATTTTTCCTCAGGCTAGCCAGATATATCAAACAAATCAGGGGGCTCTGTCAGGTCAAACTTACATTCCAACATTCCTTCTCTTTCGAACGATCCTGATTCTCCTCCCCCCTGTCCTTCTTTCTCCAGCAAGCCTGTCTTGGCAAGACGCCATTTTTTAACTGCGTTATAAAAATTTTCCTCTTCCTCACCGTTCACCAGTCTTCTCTTCTGTTGTAATCCGTCCCCACACAGTTCTTAAAATCCTGCTTATGAAAAACACGGCAATCTTATTTCTTTCTGGGGTGAAGGGTTATTAATATCACATCGTGTAAAGAAAAAAAGGTTTTTTCCTCCACCACCACCCCTTCGTTCCAAACATACAGTCTCCTAGTGGTGATTCATCAGAAGATTTACTTATCTGTCCGTCACTCCCGGTCACAGAGATCCATTAATCAGCAGCCTTATCTCGAACTTTACTTGATATATGTGCTTCAACTTCCTTTCCAATCGTATATTTCCAATTATAGTTCCAAGCTGAAGCAACCAGCACGCGCTAATTGGAATCGGCGTCAGGAAGAGCTGACTTCACTGAGGGCTCGTGCCAAGTGTTCGGCACCCCCATCTCTCGGATCAGGGGGTGCATTGTGAACACCGCTGGCAAGACAGGGTCCTCCACATCCTGGGGGGGGGGAGGGAAGGCTGTATACTTCCCATAGCAGCCCCTTAATTACCTCGTATGGGTCAGAGAGATGTTATTGTTGGCCATCTTCCAACGCGCCACCTGGTGGGGCCCCCCCATTAATGTTTTTGTACCTTTAGAAAAACAGGCATCTTTAAAAATACAGATTTAGAAATACACCTCTCTCCTGACATTTCCGGGTATGAATTCAGTTATTTAATTATTTCCCAGTGCTGCACATATTTGTGGTTGTGAACAGGTTGATCTACCTGTACATTCATCTGTTTGAAACACAAATGATTGCATTCTACTCTTCCTGTCCTGTGGTCAACAGACCAGATACTATGTTTACCTTTGGCAAAAATTAGAGTTGTGCGCCAGTAATGCACACTTTTTAGATAGCATTCACACAGAATTGAGAAAATATGCATCAGCTAGACCATTCAAATAAAATAAAAATGCATTCAATTTTTCTCAATTTCACGACACTGCTCTATTAAAACTATACTGTTAATATTCATATTTAACCTTTTATTTAGCTCAAACAATGTGCTCAGTGAAAGTGCTGAAAGTTCATAACAATTAAAATGACAAAGAGTCTGATATTTTTAATAGTGGCTGCTCTGAACAGTAGCATTGAGTGGCTCAATACTGCAGTGATTTTGAATTCAATATGATGCTAACGTGTCTGGCACAATCTGAGCATTGTGTAAAAATGCTCCCACTGGTATAAATACCCCTTCCATGCACAATAGCTAATGAGTATATGAAAGAGCTCTTTCAAGACAACATTAAGTCATTCAAAGAGATACAAACCCAGCATTGAGAGAAGAGCTACAGTGCATTTGCTCTAATGCGGTATATGAATCACTTACTATCCTTGGCAATGTATCAAAGCCTTTAGATATATGATATGATCCTAGTGAAAGCCAATAAAATTCTCGAATCATCACACCTTGGAGAGAGTGTAGTTCTTTTTTTATTTTAAGTACCCCCTTCGGAAAGTTCCTTGTTGTTGATTTATAGCAACAACATATGAGTATCACAATTTTTAAATGTTTGGCAGGTAGTCCAGTATTTTTAAATACTCTTTAAGTCACTTTGAGACATTTATGTAAAAAGCAATGAAAAAATGTAATAAACAATTCTCCTAGATTATTTACTACTGCATTTTATCCAATATAGTTTATAATCAACAAGAAATGGTAGATACGTAGCTACTTTCCTTTTGTGTGATGCTGTTAAACTGGAATAATGGAGATATAAACTGAAAGTAACACTGTTACAGATATATGTCAACTGTTTAAAAAGGCGAGGAGGACCTAATCATAACAAAATACTTTCATTGCAAAACCCTTGTTGCAGTAAATGGCTGAAAGGGGAGGTTTTTTCCCCAATAAAGCCTAACTCTGTGTATTATACCACCCTGAATATATCCCACAAGGAGAAGAGGTTGTATCAGGAAGAAGTATGTCTTAAGGACTTCTTTGCATTAACTTTTATGGGCATGATTAAAACCAGGGTCATTTTTGTCAACTTTTATACTGCTCTGTGGTGTGAGTATTTGTGAAAACATTAACCATGTGCCCAGTTTCCTTTGTAATAAATATAACAAGTTCACTATGATGACCCACAAGCTCAGTTAAACAAAACTGTCATTATGCTCAGAATACATGTTCCTCATGAGCAACAATTTAGGATTTAGGTACAGAAGCTGCGGTCTTCCAGATATTGTTGGATTCTGAACCCCATCAGTTCCAAACAGCTTGGCCCATTATTAGAGGCCATGGGACTTGAAGTTCAGCAATATCTGGAGGACCTCAGGTTCTCCACCCCTTATTTAACTGACAGAGGGAAATTTGCAAGGCTTCTGAAAGGAGAACAGAGAAGGAGGTGGCTTTATGAATCACTGGAAATCTAACACAGTCATCTTTCCATGCAGCATCAGCAATCGTCCTGGGAACATCTGATATGATTATAAACGAGACAAAAGAAATAGATTTTTTAAAATAGGGTTTTGTTTAAAATAACCGCACATGTATTGTGTGATCTGGAATGGAAAAGAGTTTGTGTAACCACAAACTAAATATATCAAAAGGCAAAGTCTTTACCATAGCTGCAAGCTATAATACTTGTTTCTCGCCTTCAGAACAGGCAGATTTAGCTAATTCCACGGCTTGACTGGAGTACATGCTTTTTACCTATAATGGGACAATCACAAAATAAATCCCCTTGGATTATTGAGCCTTTAATAAGCTTTGGTTATTTGGGCATGGTAAAATAATTCATCCTCCCTCCCTCCCTACTTTTTCTCATTAAGAGTGTGTTTAAAGGATGAAGTAGAAATCCTAACCCACAGTGAAAATTATAGGAACATTCAGGATAAATTTGGCTAAGAAATTGTTTTAAAGGGATCCTATGTCTAGAAGGTCTTGGGGTTTTTTTCATGAGGAAGCTTAAATGTGCTGAGAGTGGCAGAATCCATCCTTTTTTACCACTACACTGCACCATGTGTGGATTCCCCCCCCCCATACCCTAAGGCTATTAATGGGTTAAACTGGATCTTTTTTTACCTCTATACATTTTCTCCTTAGAGGCATTCTGCAAGATGAGTTAGGCTGAGATCTGTAGTGAGTTTCCAAAGTCCCCCAGTAATCCACCCTCTGTTTTAACTGAACGCTAATGGGTGGTACCAATGACTAAGTCAATGTACTCCACCCTGCTTCCGTCAGATGGGTGTCTGTGGAACTGAAATAGAGGACAAAACATGGGTTTCTCAGTGTTCCAATGGATACTGGATGTATAGAGTTAAAAATGAACTGTTTACTCTAAAAAGAGGATATCTTATTGGTGACTGGGCTTCAGTTAAGAGACAGCTTATGCTCAGATTCCACTTCTTTGATAGGTGGCTCTGTCCACTTGTCATAGTTGGCCTGTGAGGTGGAGAGAGATAAAGATATGGGCCAAAGAGGTTCCCCACCCCTCACCTAAGGGTACATTTTATCTCCAAAACACCTTTTTTCAAACACTAATGGAAGACAGCCAATCACTGGCCTCATTACAACCCCTGAACATTACACCACTACAGCCTGGACAGCAGATTTCTATTACTGTCATTAGAAGTGCTCATTTTTTAGAAAATTCTTCATGCGCTTTTTCTGATGAACCTTTCCTTTTAACCAAAATATTGTTTTTCATAACACTATTGCCAAGGAGCTTGGTGAATGTCTGGGGTGAATCTGATTTATAATTATTCTTCCAAGTTGTCAAATTTTTGAAATATTCTAGTGGAAATGGTAATTCAGAACAGCTTTCTTCTTAGAAAATGCAGGACAGATTACCCATCAGTTTCAAAAGATGAACAGATATGGACCCTGATAGATCTTGATGATGGCAAGCTCTTGACCAAACTCTTATGGCAGCATGACATAAAATTCCATTGTGTTTTGCCAGCCAAAATCGTCTATTTTTGCCTAGCATCCTAGGCAAATATGTTTGGCATTTCACTATGTATCAGTGCCAGACTTTCTGGTGTGTTTTCAAGAAAGGAATGAAAACACCAGGCCACAAACTGCTGTAGTATATTAAGTGCTCGGGAGGATTTCTTGGCACCAACAACAGATCTTAAAAATCACAGAAATAGTTGCATATGGTAGTTAATAACAAAGTTACTACAGTATATGTGACGCCCAAGCCAAGGAGATACCGTATTTACTCAAATGCACACCTTTTTTTTGCCAAATTACATTGCAAAAATTAGGGTGCACATTAGATTTGATGGTGCATTTACATTCGCCAGCAAAAACCTTTTTTGGTTCCAAGGTTTTAAAAATTGAGGTGTGCATTAGATTCGATGGCGCATTGTTGTTGTTGTTGTTGTTTAGTTGTTTAGTCGTGTCCGACTCTTCGTGACCCCATGGACCAGAGCACGCCAGGCACTGTCTTCCACTGCCTCCTGCAGTTTGGTCAAACTCATGCTGGTAGCCTCGAGAACACTGTCCAACCATCTCGTCCTCTGTCGTCCCCTTCTCCTTGTGCCCTCAATCTTTCCCAACATCAGGGTCTTTTCCAGGGAGTCTTCTCTTCTCATGAGGTGGCCAAAGTATTGGAGCCTCAGCTTCACAATCTGCCCTTCCAGTGAGCACTCAGGGCTGATTTCCTTAAGAATGGAAAGGTTTGATCTTCTTGTAGCCCATGGGACACTCAAGAGTCTCCTCCAGCACCATAATTAAAAAGCATCAATTCTTTGGCGATCAGCCTTCTTTATGGTCCAGCTTTCACTTCCATACATCACTACTGGGAAAACCATAGCTTTTACTATACGGACCTTTGTTGGCAAGGTGATGTCTCTACTTTTTAAGATGCTGTCTAGGTTTGTCATTGCTTTTCTCCCAAGAAGCAGGCGTCTTTTAATTTCGTGGCTGCTGTCACCATCTGCAGTGATCATGGAGCCCAAGAAAGTAAAATCTCTCACTGTCTCCATTTCTTCCCCTTCTATTTGCCGGGAGGTGATGGGCCCAGTGGCCATGATCTTCATTTTTCTTGATGTTGAGCTTCAGACCATATTTTGTGCTCTCCTCTCTCACCCTCATTAAAAGGTTCTTTAATTCCTCCTCACTTTCTGCCATCAAGGTTGTGTGATATGCAGATATCTGCGATTGTTGATATTTCTTTCGGCAATCTTAATTCCGGCTTGGGATTCATCCAGCCCAGCCTTTCGCATGATGAATTCTGCATATAAGTTGAATAAGCAGGGAGACAATATACAGCCTTGTCGTACTCCTGTCCCAATTTCCACCAATCAGTTGTTCCATATCCACTTCTAACTGTAGCTTCTTGTCCCACATAGAGATTTCTCAGGAGACAGATGAGGTGATCAGGCATTCCCATTTCTTTAAGAACTTGCCATAGTTTGTTGTGGTCGTCACAGTCAAAGGCTTTTGCATAGTCAATGAAGCAGAAGTAGATACCTTTCTGGAACTCTCTAGCTTTCTCCATAATCCAGCGCATGTTTGCAATTTGGTTTCTGGTTCCTCTGCCCCTTTGAAATCCAGCTTGCACTTCTGGGAGTTCTCGGTCCACATACTGCTTAAGCCTGCCTTGTAGAATTTTAAGCATAACCTTGCTAGCGTGTGAAATGAGTGCAATTGTGCGATAGTTGGAGCATTCTTTGGCACTGCCCTTCTTTGGGATTGGGATGTAGACTGATCTTCTTCAATACTCTAGCCACTGCTGAGTTTTCCAAAGTTGCTGGCATATTCAGTGTAGCACCTTAACAACATCATCTTTTAAAATTTTAAATAGTTCAGCTGGAATATCATCACTTCCACTGGCCTTGTTATTAGCAATGCTTTCTAAGGCCCATTTAAATTCACATAAATACAGTAAATAACTATATATAACAACCTTTGGAAGACATCTGAAGGCAGCCCTGTATAGGGAAGCTTTTAAATATTTAATGTTTTATTATGTTTTTATATGGTATGTTGAAAGCCACCCAGAGTGGCTCAGGCGACCCAGTCAGATGGGCGGGGTATAAATAGTAAAATTATTATTATGGAATAGGATGTCCCCAGGCCCAGCTACAGCTAGCAAACTGATAACGGGGAACACAATGATCTCTGGTGTATGACTTTTGCAGGCTGATGGTAGGGCCTTTGATAATAGCTTCATTGCTGCTCCACTGAGCTTTTCACATGCCCCCACAGGGCTTTTTGTAACAAAAGGAATAGTGCAAGTGTAGATAGACTGATGGATGTTCAATGGGTCATGAACAAATGGTAGATCTAGGTTTAAACATGAGCAGCAGCAACAACAATTTTATTATTTATACTCTGGTCATCTGGCAGGTTATTTTAAAACTAAGAGGGAGTTTCAGGTTGAATATATGTTAAAGTGCAATATTACTGAATTTAGCTATTAATTGTTAAAACATAATTGATCACAACAACTAAACTTTTACAGTGACTACAGTGTATTCCAGAGGCTCAGAAACTGACAATATTTTATATATTATTCCTGACAGCTTTTAAATCAATTTCACAGGTTGCTGAACTTGTGGTTTTGAATTAAGGTAAAGGTAAAGGTACCCCTGCCCGTACGGGCCAGTCTTGACAGACTCTGGGGTTGTGCGCCCATCTCACTTAAGAGGCCAGGGGCCAGCGCTGTCCGGAGACACTTCCGGGTCACGTGGCCAGTGTGACATCGCTGCTCTGGCGAGCCAGAGCCGCACACGGAAACGCCGTTTACCTTCCCGCTGGTAAGCGGTCCCTATTTATCTACTTGCACCCGGAGGTGCTTTCGAACTGCTAGGTTGGCAGGCGCTGGGACCGAACGACGGGAGCGCACCCCGCCGCAGGGATTCGAACCGCCGACCTTTCGATCGGCAAGCCCTAGGCGCTGAGGCTTTTACCCACAGCGCCACCTGCGTCCCCGTGGTTTTGAATTGGGAGCTGGCAATTATGCAGTTCTGCTTTCTATAGAGCCCCATCTATACATCTGACAGCTCCTTTTGAACTTCCCTTTGTGTTCTCTGAAAGCCACACCATTTCCCTTACTAACATTGTAATGTGTGACTATAAATCAGGGGAAATCTGAATGGTCATAAGAAACCATAATCTAAATTTATACAACTAACTGTGCAGGCAATGCTGGAAAAGATATATAAGGGAGGAATATGTTTGCTATTGCAGTTACAAGGAAAGGCAAACTATTATTTTAAAGTAGAGAGGAAAGCTGGACAAGGGTATATTTTCTAAAAGCATTGTGCATGGAATCACCGCCTAATTTATTATTGTAGCTGTTGTTACTGTTGCTGCTAAAGTCTTATAGACTAACTAAAGTATTAAAGATTAATCAGGTGTTACACAATATGTAGAAATATTTGTCTAACTAAACTAAACTAGACTAACTAAAGTATTAAAGATTAATCAGTTCTTACACAATATGTAGAAATACCTTTCTTAAGCCATAAGAAAAGGCGAGGCAGAGGAAGCTGGCTCAGTCCCGCCACCGACTTCTCGAAGCCCCCGGATAAGGGTTGGGGAGGAGCCCAAGCTCAGCCGCGGCCATGGCACAGGTAGCGGCAGAGAGGAGAGGCAGGCAAGGGGGGGTCTGCTGGGGGGGGGACAAAACAAAGCCTGGGCGTTGAGAGTGTATCTTTTTGTGTGCGCCTTAAATATTTATTTGTTATGACATTTGGTTTTATAGACAAGAACCAATTCCATGCATAGAATATAAAAGTCAAAGCCCTATGAGATCATTTTATTATTTTAGATGTGATGCTGGCAGTGAGGTGAAATGAGCAAGGACAGTTATTGTGTATTCAGAACATGTGTGGATTGTTTTAAGGGAAAAGGCACATTGACTCTTATCCCCTTGAGTTTAACATGTGATTTATTTATTTATTTTTAGTTAACTATTGAAAAACTCACACACTGTTTAATCTTATTAACTATGTTGTGTTTAACCCAGTTCTGTGCACTATAGATTGTGTTACGGTTTGAGGTTTATTTGTCCTTGTCACCTACACTTTGAGGAGTTTCTCACTGCCCAAGTTGAAAGATGGCAGTGGGTACATATAGTATAGTACATCTCTTCCAACACCGGCCAAGAAGGCTTCCAAACATGTATAAATGGAAGACATTTCAGGTTTAATAATAATAATAGGAATTTTTCAAGGACTCTACAGTCGTACCTTGGTTCTCAAATGCCTTGAAACTCCAATATTTTGGCTCCCGAATGCCGCAAACCCAGAAGTGAGTTACTGTTACATGAGATCTGTGTGTTTGTCTCTGTTTTTCTATGCTGTGTTTTTCATGCCTATTTCTGATCTGTAGAGCTTTGCTTCCAGGAGGACAGAATACAGTATTCATTCTCCTCTTACTGTAACATTTTAAACAGTGACTGTATATGTATAACCTTTTTACAGTGCAGTTGACAGTGCTATGTATATACTTTTGACATAAGTGCTTGTAACAAAGGAATAGAAATAGTTAACTAGTTCAATTATTTATATTTTATTTTACAGGCAAATTTCAAGTTTCTCATCTGGATTGGATTATTAAGCTGCTCTGTGGTCTGCGGATCTGCCCAACAAGGTAAATGGAAATATGTACAGGTTTAGAAAACGTAGACTGATTTTCTATTCTACAGTGCAGGTGACCTTTTAATTCCAGAGCTATCCAGTGTAAGCTTGCTATGCTTGTTTTGAATTGATTCAAGGACAAATGCTGCCTGTTTCACTTTCATACAACATTAATCCATATTGGTTTAACCTCTTTGCTCATGTCTCTGAAACTGTTGGCAAAGAGGACATATGAACAGGAGGACTGTTTGCCCTGGAGAAGAGATTGAGCTGTATCTTCAGAACCACACTCTTGTTTCTCTAGTGTAGCCACATCTGAAGGATGCTGAACTGCATCTACAGCTTGAAATTGTACTCTTGTCCCACATCAGGTCATTTGAAATGTTATGCACCTCTTATTCTTCCAAGTAAGAAAAACCAAACAGCCTTTCCGAACATGCAGTGAAATAGATGCAGGTGCAATTTCTCTTGCAGAACGTCTTTACGTTCCACCGTTTCATCCTTTATGTTTGGAATTCACCTGCATCTATTTTACTGTTTGTACATACATTGGAAAATCTTGATTAGCGTCACCTTTTCATCATGTGTGTGCAGTGCAATGAATGCATGTGCAATTTGTCATTCATGACTGTTGTGGTTTTCATGGTTTTTCTTATGTGGAGGATTGTTCCATGGCATTTGAAGCATTCCTAATTAACGAGTTATGATTGGCACAGAAGAACTGTGCATTCTCTTGCGGGGGCCCAATTAGTGCCATTGCCTTCCGTTAAGAGTTTGGGTGTAATCCTTGATGCCTCCCTTTCCAGGGAGGCGCAAGTTACAGCAACAGCCAAGGCGACCCCTCCTCACGGGGTCTCTGCCACGGGAGCATATTCACCCAGTACTTTTCAAACTGCACTGGCTCCCGGTAGAGTACAGGGTCAGATTTAAGGTGCTGCTTTTGACCTTTAAAGCCCTTCACGGCCTAGGACACTCATACCTACGGGACCGCCTCTCCCGGTATGCCCCACGGAGAGCCTCAAGGTCCATAAATAGCAACACCCTAGTGGTCCCGGGCCCTAAGGAAGTTAGATTGGCTTCAACCAGAGCTAGGGCCTTTTCAACTCTGGCTCCGGCCTGGTGGAACGCTGTGCCTCATGAGACCAGGGTCCTGCAGGATCTGATTTCTTTCCGCAGGGCCTGTAAGACAGAGTTGTTCCGCCTGGCCTTTGGCTTGGAGCCAATTTGATTCCCTCCCTCCCTTTCTTTCTTTTTTCCTTTCCTTCTCCTCCTGCAATGAGGCTACATTTTAATATTTTAATGTTTCCATATTTTAATGTTGCATTTTAATTTTGTTTTTAAGTTATAATCATTCAGTTTGTTTTTATTATTGCTTGTAAGCCGCTCTGAGCCCGGCCTTGGCTGGGGAGGGCGGGGTATAAATAAAAAATTATTATTATTATTATTATTATTATTATTATTATTGGTGCTCCAACTTTCACTCTAGACTCTGAGCACTTGTGGAATTGATTGTTAAGCAACACTTGCAATCATATGTTAATTATAGATATAATGATTAGTTTGAACCTCTGTTTATGGCTAGTAAGACATTTACTTATACAGTACATTAAATTAGGTATGTGTTGTCATTTCTTTTATAAAAAAAACCCTTGCATTTTCTTATAGGTGGGAGCAATTGTATAAAAGCTAATGCTAAATCATGTGCTGATTGTATACAGGCTGGACCAAATTGTGGATGGTGCAAAAGTGCAGTATGTATTTTTAAAAAATATATTTCATTTGCAATATTTTGTTTCCTATTTCATTTTATCTGTAGCTATTATGCATTCAATAACTTTTTATGATTCACTCCTTTACATTGATAAATAAGCTGCAAATGAAAGCTACAGGTTTCTTTGGTCAGTGTTAGACTCTACAAAGTGCAGAGCAGATGTGAACAATAAGTCTGCAGTTAAAATTTTGGTGGTGGAGAAGTGGAGGCTGTCATGTATGTTTAAGATTGGCTTTGTGAATAACAATTCCTAGCATGGGGGTTAAGTTTTTATTGTAGTTGTTGTTGTTGTCATCACTGTTATTCTGGAACTGGTAGGAAACAGTGTTGGCGGCAGCATCAAGACCAGCAAAGATTTTTTTGTCAGAAATAACCTTCCTTGTTTTAATGATCCCTTGGTGCCTTTGGAAGATGCTTTTGTGCACATGGAAAGGTTTTTGAGAGCCAGTATGATCTAATGGTTAGTGCTGGAATAAGAATACAGAGACTCTGTTTCTAATCACTACTCAGGCCATAAAGCTCTGTGGGCTACCTTGGTTATGCTACGCACTCTCAACCTAATTACCTTTCAGGACAATTAAATGGGTAGCAGGACTCCTGTGCTGCTTTGAAGTTCCTGTAAGGTGCAAGGTGAAAGACTGCTTTCTCCATGACAATACACAATAGGAAGTAGCAAGAGCAAGACCTTCTCTTAGTGCATCTGAGTTTCCCTGTTTGTATCTGGGTGAAACACCTTTGCCTTATTTCCCAACTCCTCTGCATGTGCCAGAGGATTTGGAGATGGAATGGGTCTGTTTGTTTCACACAGCAGAATAAAAAGACCCTGGTGCAATTTGAGGGTAAAGAGATTCCTCATTTGGTGCTTTGTCCACAAATTCAATTTGCAGGGAAGGGATTCCACCTCACCCGTGACCAGCAGGAGAGAAAGTGCAGCTGAGTTGTACACAAACAGGCAGATTTGCAAGGAAAGATTCCTTGCCATTTCTCTCTTTTAATACTCCACTGAGCATAGAAATAAGTGTGTCCCTTATGCATCAGTTGAAATATATTGACTTATTTACAAGTTATCTATCAAATAGCATGCTGTCGCTGTTCTCCATTTCTCCCCGTCCCAGCTCTTCTACTTTCCAACTGTAATGATCAGATTGGCACTACTGGCTGTATCCATATATAGCTTAGTTCACACTGCTGTTTTTCCATGCCCCCTTCCCTACACAGGGGCAGGGGTATTTGTCATGTGGACATAAGTAGTTGACTTGTATGCATGAAATAGTCTGAGGTCTCTTGAATGCCAGGTGAAGGAGGTAGAGAGGCGAATTCTCTGAAACGATCCACGTTGCCCTGATTAGCTAGAAGCACTTGCTGTCTGCAGTTGGAACCAGGCGAATGGGTAAATTCTTCACTCTGTTGCTAAAATCTTTTTTTATTTTAAGAATGCAGTCTCCTTAGGCTTTGTCCTCTTCCCTTTGCCAGTGGCAAGGACTCTGCCCCCTCCCAAGTTCTCCCTCATAGTTATTTAAAATCATTCCACTCCGGAGTCTCTCTGTCTGGATTTAATTATATTCTCCTGGTGATATTAGAAGGGCAGTAACTTTAGCTGCAGACAAAGCAGGTGGACAGGGAAACAGAATTTTCTGTGCATTTTAAATCCAGTTTTACTTCTGGAATGTCCTGAGTCCTAAGTTCTGATACAATCCTTAGGCCCAGTTTCTCAGAGGTGGTTAAACCTCCGTACGGAATGTACTATTTCAGACTGCAGATCGGGACTTGCATGCTTGAATATTTCTCCGAAACAACAGCAGCAAAAGTAACAAAAATCCATGCACAGAGATAACTGAAAATGCCTATCTTTTACAGGCCTTTTGATTCATGAGATACAGAGAAGACATAATGTACATAACTTGTTTTTTTTAATTGTGATTGATAGTTTTGTTTTTGATTGCCATAACCTATCCTAAAGTCTACAGACAAAGAGTGGGATATAATTTTTTTTAATGATAAAAGCAAAATGTTGAAAAGAAGACTAGACTAGAGCCCTGCTTCTGACAGCTACAGTTTCCACTAACAGTGAATAGCTTCCTGTGTTTCTAACCTCCAAAATAAAATATCTGTATTCTGCTTTGCAACTTTGCCCTGGCCTTTGACACCTGAGGTGTATATTTTCAGGACCCACTCTACTGCTGTGAGCATAAATTGTTTTAAACTGTTGAATCGTAAATTCCTGCAGCCTGCCTTGGAACCTTACAGTGAAGAAGTCAAATAAATTACAGTAGTATGGTATGTTGTAAGTTGAAGCCAGAAAAGGCAAAACTTAACTTGGTCCCTTTTTGTTTTTCCACTGCTTGTTAATTCTAATAGTTCCTTTCTAGGGCCATTGCTAGTTTGCACAATTTGTACTTGGTTTGCTGTTTTGTTCACTGGTGTTTTCCCACTAAACTTCAGGGGATAAATACAATGTATGAACTGGGCTGTCTGACAGATACAGCAAAGAGCAGTTCCTGTCCTCCTGGTCATCCTTTTACAGAAATTACTTCCAGCCCCATCCATGTGTGTGAAAGTGATAAAACACAAATTGCTTTTGTGCTGTAGCATATAATAATGGTTCTTCATTGGATTTTACATGCAAAGTGTCAGGTATTGGCTGTTTGGTCGTGTAGTCATGTAAACCAGCAGACAGCAATGACTCACTGTTCCATTCTGGGTCTCGGATGGGCTGCTTTGAGTATACTTCCTCAGGAACCTGTCTGGCATCTTCCTCTGGGGCTCCTATATATTTAAAATAGGGTGAACGAGCCATAGCTGAGTGGCAGAGTCCTACGCTTTGCATGGAGAGGGTCCCAGGCCCAGCCCTTGGCATCTCTCGTTTAAAAAGGTCAAGCAGTAGCTGATGTGAAACACCTCTTCCTCAGACCCCAGAGAAATGCTGTCAGCCCAATGGAAAGATAATTTAATGGAGAATGTAATGCAAAAAAGATTGTTCAATTATCTGTATTCTGTCAAAAGTTATAGCCAAATAACCAGAAAAAGGAATTTTTAGAGAGCCAGTCAGGTGTCATCTTCTTTTGGCAATGATGGTGGATAACACCACTTTTTTTTTGGAGTAATACCATAAAATTATATATCAATGGAAAGACAATTTTGGCCACTAGTGTATATTCTTATCAAGATGCTACAGATGTGTATTGTGTACTTATTTCCAAGAGGAAAGAATCTAACTTTGGCATCCTCCACACTTGAAGGTACGCATACATACATACATACATACATACATAATTTTGCTTGTATGCTGCCTTTCATCCTTCTAACCATGCTCAAGGCAGCTTACAGCATGAAAAAATACATAACAACATTATAACAAAAGGAGTCAAAAACAATGAATAAATCAATTTTAAAAGAACACAACCAAACAGAACAGTTTCACATATATCACAACAATATCTAAAATAAAGATACAATAAATCAACAGCAACAACTCCTTGCTCCCCCCGCCCCAAACCACCCCAACCCAAGATTCTGTTCAGCAGCCTCAGCTTTTGTAACTCTCAGGCCAGGTGAAAAAAAGGCTTTCAAGGCAGGGGGCAGGTCCTCCAGGACTGAGAGCTGTGATGGGGTAGCTCTACATCAAATGAATACATTACTCCCTCCCTCCCTTCAGAAGTGATCTCGCTAAAATTATGTATAAAACCTTCCTGGTTTTGGTCTCTTCCTCACAGTTGCAGGCACACTAACAATGACAATGTGCAGGGCCCCCCCCAGATTTGCTGTTCGATCTTTCTTTTTCGTGCTTGGACTAAACACTTATTTTTGTCCCGCAACTGGGCTGTTTTTCTGGCTGTGTTGTCTCTCGAGTTCAGTTCCTGCCATGTCTCCTCTGCCTCTCTGGCACTTGGCTCCTGGCAAGAGCCCAGCTGGTTTTGGCTTTACTGCTCCATCACAACCCCTCTGCTGGAAGCAAGAGCCCTTTCTTTCAAATGCCAGGACTTCTTCCTCTCTGAGTCTGCCTCACATCTCTTTCATTCTCCTCCTCTCCTTGTAGCTTGTGGTTGCAACCGTGACCCACGCCCACACCGGTGTCATGACTCCTTTTCTGAGTCTGTGCCCTTACAGTCTGCCCTGCCCATTCTGCAGCTGTCTCCTGTTTTTGCTAGCTCTGCTAGGCCCTTGCATCTCGACCCTTCCCCCAGGACTTCCTTGCAGGGACAGGTGATAGCTTTGAAACCTACCAAGCCCGCTTACAGCATCTTTCTTGAAAACTACTGCCGAATCAACTGTCATTGCTGCTTTCAATCATCTTCCAAGGAGCTATTAAAAATAGTAAGACAGCTAAGATAACATTTGGAACAATATTACAGTTTAGTACAAAATTAACAATTAGACTTTGCTGTACCCTGCTGTGTGTATCTTTGCATTTCTGAAAACATACCTTTACTGAAGGTGATCCCCTCCTGCAACTAATACAGCAATACAAAGTGAAAATCAGATTTGGTTTTTAAAATGTCAATGGTGTTTTGAATTGTATGCGGAATGAACCACGGTGGTAGTATAGTTGGAGATGAACCTACTGTGAACAATTTAGAACCTGATTTTGTTTATGTTTGCTAGATCTTCTTTGAAGAAGGAGAATCTACTTCAGCACGATGTGATGATTTGGAAGTTTTAAAAACTAAGGGCTGCCCTCCAGATGAAATAGAGAATCCCAGAGGCTCACAAGCCATGCTGAAAAACAAGGAAGTAACCAATCGTGTCGAAGGGGCTGCTGAGAATCTTAAACCGGAAGACATTACTCAGATTCAACCACAGCAAGTGCAATTAAAGCTGCGAATAGGTAAGGATGTCAGGTTAACAGTGATGTCTTTTTCCTTATGTTCTCACCATTATTCAATAAATTGACTAGAAATGTCAAAACATTTAGATGATAGATAGATAGATAGATAGATAGATAGATAGATAGATAGATATAGATATAGATATAGATATAGATATAGATATAGATATAGATATAGATAGATAGATAGATAGATAGATAGATATAGATAGATAGATAGATAGATAGAGATCGATCCAGTTTCAACTGAGGTGGGAAAGTTGTACCTTGATCAAGCCATTGTACCTTGATTTTCTAGTAGTTTCCCCACCTTAAGTATATTGCCTTGAGCAGCATTGGTCAGAACAGCAACTGAAATGCCTTTCGACAGACACTTGCACATGAACATTCCACTTACCCTATTCAAGAAAAGCATCTGAAGATCTTTAAATGACCAGTCTTCATGAAACATGGTGTGGGATAATTTCCAGAATATTGGGGCTTTCTAAACAATTTTGGAACATGCATAAATGGTTTAAGATTCATTTGGGGTCAAAAATGCTTTTCTTCACCCTGAAAGTGCTTTGGAACTCCTCAGAAGAAACACAGAATGCGCCCCAGGAATTGATAACCGTGATACATATTTTGCAGTCATGGCTTCTCCCAAAGTATCCTTGTTAGGAGATGCCAATGTCCCTCTCAGAGCTATACTTGTGTGGCAAGGCCACGAACCCTCCCCTTATGTTGGAATAAAGGGCCATCTTCTGGGGGCCACGTGCCAGTGGTGTGCAGGGCCAAAGGTAAATGTGGGTGGAGCAACAGGTGTGACTTCGTACAGTGGACTATTTTCCAACAATGCCCAAGAGGTTTTAAAATAAGCTGACACCTCACACACAAATCTCTGCCCTCCATCCAGGCAAGGAAGAGGCGGCTTCACAGCTCAAGGATATATTCTAGCAAGACAGAGGCACTAAGCATTGGTGGAAGTGTCAGTGCACTTGTATGTTTAGCGTACTTACTGTCTAGTGCCATTATGGAATTTTTGCTTTAAAACTTTTATTTCTTTTTCTGGGATTAGGGGAACCACAGACATTTTCATTAAAATTTAAGAGAGCTGAAGATTATCCCATTGATCTTTATTACCTTATGGATCTCTCCTACTCTATGAAAGATGACTTGGAGAATGTGAAAAGCCTTGGAACTTCTCTCATGAGTAAAATGAAGAATATAACTTCAGATTTTCGAATTGGTAATAATTTTGTTTAAGATCATTATAAATTAGGGCTTGCTTTTCTTTACAAACAAAGTTCTGTTTATCATGTCACAATGTAAAGAGAAATATACATGTGTAATATGCATGTGCTCAGAAATATAAACATGATTTAGTAAGTTTGTACTAGGAGAAGAAAATGCATACCTTAATAACATAGATTCTGTATTAGATTGCTGCTGGATAAAAACAGATATGGATAGAGCAAACCTGAGAGCCTATATGCAAGCTAGTGGAAGCAAGGATTATAATAAAGGTAAAGGTAAAGGTACCCCTGCCCGTACGGGCCAGTCTTGACAGACTCTGGGGTTGTGCGCCCATCTCACTTAAGAGGCCAGGGGCCAGCGCTGTCCGGAGACACTTCCGGGTCACGTGGCCAGCGTGACATCGCTGCTCTGGCGAGCCAGAGCCGCACACGGAAACGCCGTTTACCTTCCCGCTGGTAAGCGGTCCCTATTTATCTACTTGCACCCGGAGGTGCTTTCGAACTGCTAGGTTGGCAGGCGCTGGGACCGAGCAGTGGGAGCGCACCCCGCCGCAGGGATTCGAACCGCCGACCTTTCGATCGGCAAGTCCTAGGCGCTGAGGCTTTAACCCACAGCGCCACCTGCGTCCCCTAAGGATTATAATAGGTTGCATCAAATTTAAGGCATACTCACAGTAGACTAATTGGGATAAGTAGACTTAAGTTAATCAAGTTTATTGTCAATGCTTTTGTTCTGAAGATAACTTAAGTCATGTACAAACTGAACACATAGTATTCAAAGCTAATGAGTAGTTTGAGTAGATCTACTTTTAAGTAGGACTTGGTTGAATACAACCCAAAGTTGATTGGTTTCTATGTAAACATTGGAATTCCTACTGGGTTTCATATACAGCCTCTTGAGAAAGTAAAGTGTCTACATGGTCCCAGTTCATAGCACTCCTTCCAGGCAATATGTCCTGCTTCTTTGGGATGAACACATGCACAAAAGAAACCCACATGACAGCCAGATAGCCTCTCCGGGTTTCCAAACATGTCTGCTGTGTAGAAGACATTCAGTATAACCCTTGCTAAGGGTGAGTTCTGACCCTTCAGAACCACTTCCTCCTGAACACTTCATTACCTGGTAGACCAAGCTTCCCATTGTTTCCTGATGAAAAAGAATGTCTTTTGCTGGAGTGCAACCTGCCCTGAAACTTGGTGGCTTCTCTATAGGGCTTTCTATTGCTCTCAGAACTAATAGAGTTCCATTGTATGTCCTCTCTCTCTTTCTCTCTTTCTCAGGTTTTGGCTCTTTAGTTGAACAAACTGTAATGCCTTATATTAGTACTACACCAGCCAAACTCAAGAACCCATGCACCGCTGACCTTAACTGTACAAGCCCTTTTAGCTACAGGAATGTACTCAACTTTACCAGAGATGGAAATCTGTTCAACAAGTTTGTAGGTGATCAACAGATTTCTGGCAATCTGGATTCTCCTGAAGGTGGATTTGATGCAATAATGCAGGTTGCTGTTTGTGGTGTAAGTGTATTTTCATTTCTTTTGCATATTACTATAAATGCAATTGACTTGTAGACCCTTGGCTGTTATTCAGATTTAATGGATCAAAAGTGTTAATTTAACTTCTTGGACACAAATATTGAAAAGGTACAATGATAAGCCAGTGGGGATCCTTAAAGGGCATTCAACCACATGTGTACTCGTAAAGGTTTATTTGTTGCAGCTCTTGCACAGGAAACAAAAGGCGTAGTCATTGTGTACTCTCTCTCTCTCTCTCTGTTCAACAACAACAAAAGGTTTCAGTCACCAGTCTATGATTTGCAGACCCTCTCTTCTACTGCTTCTGGTCTTGCTCCTATAAAGTCTAGCTGCTGATTTTCAGTTCTAGTAGTTGTTAGCCAGCAGTGTATTTTGAGGGACCCCAGCTCATACCCCCCACCCCACCTCACCCCAGACACACTTAGCTAGTAAAGATATAGAGTAAAACCCTGGACCAAAACTCTGATCTGGATGCCCAAGTGACTGGTGCCAGCAATTTTCAGAGGGAATTGGGAAGGCGACTTCAGTGTACAAGTGGAATCCTCCCCCTCTCTTGCTTTGAAGCTTTCTGAGTCAACCTCCAGTTGCAAAGGTTGCATGGTAATTTCTCCATGCCTCTTGACCATAAGCTGGAGCAACTGTATCCTAGTGCCAACACATCCCAGCTGTCACTTCCGGGTGTGTTCAGGTGGCTTCTTCCCACATTGTTTTTATGTCATGCACATGTTCCTGAAGCTACTATCAAAACTGTACAGTAGTGATGGGAGGAGAGCTTATATTTGCTAAAAAATACATGGGGATACTGATCACTCATTTTTCAGTTTTCTCTGCTACCATATTCTTTCACAATGATCTATGCTTTTATTTATATATATATATAAAATTTCTTCTCAAGTCAGAACTTATTTGGAGAAATGTCACTCGGTTGTTGGTATTTTCTACGGATGCTGGATTTCATTTTGCTGGAGATGGGAAACTTGGAGGAATTGTCTTGCCAAATGACGGGCAATGTCATTTAGATAACAATATGTACACAATGAGCCATTATTATGTAAGTATGCTTAAGAGAATGTTTAATTTTGTGTTTACATGTATGTTACTGTGTATATGTGCCCCCCCTCTCTCTCTCACACACACACACATGCAAATATACACACGTGTTGTAGAAATGGGAGACAATCCCAGTATACTCCCCCCCCCAATGTAGAAGAATGCTTTGAGAAGAACACCCATTAAGAGTTTAGCTTATAATTTTAAAATAGCAGGCACTGTAAGCTTTCATGGACCAGTGCTAGCAGAGCTTGTATGTAAAAACATGTAGAGATTTTTAATTTTGTTATAGTAGCCCTCACATTTTTCTTCATGGAGGAAGAATGCCAAGTTTGGTTTGCCTATTTTAAAACCAAGTTATCCTACTTTGCTAAAACTCCTTTTCTGAATCCAGAAAGAAACCCAAGAACTGGAGAACATTTATTTAACTGGCAAAATAGAAGAAAAAGCCTAAGTAATGCTTTGATAAGAATGAAGAATCTGAGAATTAGAGGCTTCCGTTAATGAGAGTTGATGGATTGCTTTAAAAAAAATGTTTTTGACTCTTATGTTTGCTCTTGCTTATGTTTGTATAGAAAATTGTATATAAGACTGTTATTGTGTGTGAAATTCAAGTATATATAAAAAGTAAACTCCATTCTTCAGGATTATCCCTCCATTGCACACCTTGTTCAGAAGCTAAGTGACAATAATATTCAGATAATATTTGCTGTTACACAAGAATTTCAACCAGTTTACAAGGTAAGAGCAAGTGACAAAAGCTTCTATAGAGTCCCTTCCCTCACCAGCTGAGATTCCCCAGCCTGAAAATGCCTCCACCCACACGACCAGTGGTGCTCTCTAGGCAATAATGGTATTTACCCCCACCCACCCTAGGTGGGAATGTAGAGAGAGTTGATGGGTTGCAGTTGTCCCACCCCTGTTCTATGCATGTGTTAGAAACTTGAGCAATTGAATTCTGTATAACTATGGTTTTCTATATGGGACACAGGTGGCACTGTGGTCTAAATCACTGAGCCTAGGGCTTGCCGATTGGAAGGTTGGCAGTTCGAATCCCCACAACCGGGTCAGCTCCCGTTGCTTGGTCCCAGCTCCTGCCAACCTAGCAGTTCAAAAGCACGTCAGAGTGCAAGTAGATGATAATAATAATAATTTATTATTTATACCCTGCCCATCTGGCTGGTTTCCCCAGCCACTCTGGGCAGCTTCCAACCAAATATTAAAAACAATACAGCATCAGACATTAAAAACTTCCCTAAACAGGGCCACCTTCAGCTGTCTTTTAAAATAAATAGGTACTGCTCCAGCAGGAAGATAAACAGCGTTTCCATGCGCTGCTCTGTTTTCACCAGAAGCGGCATAGTCATGCTGGCCACATAACCTGGAAAAACTGTTTACGGACAAATGTCGGCTCCCTCGGCCAGTAAAGCGAAATGAGCGCCGCAATCCCAGAGTCGTTCACGACTGGACTTAATTGTCAGGGGTCCTTTACCTTTTTTATGGTTTTCTATAAATGGCATTTTGTGTATAGAATTAATCTATCTGCTGCTTATGATTTTAACTGAATGGTTTTCTCACTCTTCTCATGTAAAGGAGCTCAAGAATTTGATTCCAAAATCTGCCGTGGGAACACGCTCTTCAAACTCCAGTAACGTGATTCAACTGATAATTGATGCCTACAATGTGAGTTCACCAGTTTTCATTATCGCCACATACACCCAAAGACAACGTGTTTTGTATACAATAAAGGATGTATTTTGTTGAAGACCCCAGTGGGGATCCGGACCTGGCCGCATATACATATACATCTACATCTACATCTACACACAAGTCAAGTTTGACAGGTGGACAGGGCCACCCCCTTGTCAATCACCTGATGTTGCAATGGCAAACTTCACTTGCATGGTTTGAAATCAAATGTATAAGCAAAAAATGTGTGCAGTATTGCCATCAGTCAGCTGATGGTCAGCACTGAAGAAACCCTTTGTGCAGTGCTTCTCCAGCACTGATGATCAGCTTCAAAGCACCTTTTACCAAGCCCTGCCTTTACGTGCCCCACACTTGTCACATACAACATTAGGTGTAGGGCAGGTAGCCATGGCTTGGACTCTTGTGCCAAATGGGGAGGCCTGGCTGGAGGTTCCCCATCCCTTATTTAAGCAGATGAGGTTCTGAGTTGTATATGTAGTATAAAAAGAGTTGGTAGCTTCCCATTCTAGCCACCCAGAGACCTTGCTAACAGGGCAAGACAGGTTTGAGCAGATTACACTGGTGCTGGCTTGACTGCACTGGCTGTCAGTTAGTTTCCAGACCCAGTTCAAAGTGCTGATTTTAACCTATAAAGCCTTAAACAGTCTGCAGTCCTTTACAATATGTTTCTGTGTGGTTTTTCGGGGGAGGAGTTGGGAGAGGAAAATAGCAGTGCTGATCTTATCAGCAATACAATTTTATCAATCTCTTTTATCCGTTTTGTAAGCTACAATGATGCTGGCTGCACAAAACCCACAAGAAAATGGTAACACTAGTTCAAAACTTGCTGTGTCAAGATACAGAGAAAACTAATACAGTGGTACCTTGGTTCTCAAACTTAATCCGTTCTGGAAGTCTGTTCCAAAATCAAGACACACTTTCCCATAAAAAGTAATGCAAAATGGATTCATCTGTTCCAGACTTTAAAAAACAACCCCTAAAACAGCAATTTAACATGAATTTTACTATCTAACGAGACCACTGAACCATAAAATGAAAGCAATAAACGATGTCACACAATAAATCAGTAGCTGAACTGGGTTCCACACAGTAACAAAAACAAAACAAAAAAGAGCCACAAAAACAAAAATGCAAAATAAATAGCAAAAACAGACAAAACTCAGCATAACTCTCAAAACGTAAGTGTGGCACTCAAAACGAAGCACGTTCAGCTTCCGGAAAAAGTTCACAAACAGGAACACTTACTTCCGGGTTTGCAGTGTTTGGGTTCCAAGTTGTTTGAGTACCAAGGTGTCTGAGAACCAAGGTACCACTGTAGTCCCTTCAGAAATGCACGTTTTAAAAGGACTAGATAGAATCTGTTGAACATGTATCTCTTGCAAGAGAGTATTTTCCAAGTGTTTTTAAGGAACTGTTTGGACATCTGGGAGACCACAGAGTAGAAAAACCTGTGGCTTTCCAGATGAAGTGGGGCTGCATGTTCCATTATCCTTCACTAAACTACTTGACTTTTGTGTTAGTCATTGTCTTCAGAAGTCATTCTGGAAAACAACAAACTACCAAAAGAAGTCACAATTGAGTATAAATCTTTTTGCAAGAATGGAGTGAATGGTACAGGAGATGAAGGAAGAAAGTGCTCCAACATTTCAATTGGAGATGAGGTAACTTTCTGCATTCTGGAATCGGTGTGCTATTGCTTCACACACACACCCCTAATCAGTGTCAAACAATTTACCTATGTACTCTTTATTTTGCTTACAGGTTAGCTTTGAGATTAAAGTAACAGCCAACCAGTGTCCAGAAAAAGGGCAGGGTGAAACCATTAAAATCAAGCCACTAGGTTTCACTGAAGAGGTAGAAATTAATCTGGAGTTCATCTGTGAATGTGAATGTCACAAGGACAGAATTCCAGACAGCCCTATTTGCTCCTATGGAAGTGGAACATTTGAGTGTGGTGCCTGCAGGTAGATAAATATTAATGTTTTTTCTCTCCCTCAGATAAATCTGCTAGGAAATAAAATATCCCTTGACTGTAAATGGCCAAAAAAAATATCCCAGACTATACACAAATGTAGTTGGAATACCTTTCCCTGATTCTTCTTGGGTGGAATCAGCGCTGAAGGGAATGTGCTGTCCACCAGCTCAGGAGAACCTCTATGTATTCCTCACATGCTTCAGGGTTGAGCCTCGACACTGAAAATAGATGCTTTGGAGAACTCATGAGAGTCCCTATTCTCTGCCACTCCCCTTTTCCTCCTACTTTAAATGGCCCTTCACTCATTTTTTTCATTCATCATTTCTATCCACCACCTGCCTCTCTTTCTCCAGACCTCAACTTTCTCCCAATTCCTACCACATACCTCATTTTCCTTCTCATTTTCCCGTCTCCTGCTATTTCTGCACTGCGTCTTGTTTCTTTCTTAGCCTCTTTCCTTCCTGTGCCACATAATCCGTACTCAAAGTGAAGTTGTGTGTCCTTTCTCCTCAAAAAACATATGAACAAAGGGAAGGGAACCCAAGTCAGCTCCTTAAGCAAGCATGAAATTTGTATTTTAATGCTGGGCCTTCAGGTACCTTCAGTCATCCCATACTGGCCCCTCCTGCCTTCCTTTCCCCCATGAACACCGGCAGCTTATTCCTACCAGGATCTTTAAATTCCCATGTATTTCTAAAAGTAATTTTGACCACACTGTTTTTTTGTTTCATTTTCGTTTTTGAAAAAGCTAGGTACTTTATGGGTGTGGTTTTTTATCTGTTTGAGTCCTGTGGGGAATAAAGTGGGCAGTAAACAAATATATAACTATTATTATTATTATTATTATTATTATTATTATTATTATTAAAGTGGTGAATATTAATACTGTTGCAGGCTAATTGGGCCTGTTCTTAAGTGCAATTGTAGCAGACCATTCTTCAAGACCTTTCTAGCACAGAAAAATGAATGTCTGTTGTGTCAAGCAGGCATGTGCCACATTTCACCTTTGAAATAAATTAGCATTTATATTATTTTTACAGCAATTAGTAGCAGCTGCTATATTAATGAACTTTGTAGAAGAGTCATTCAGCAGTTTCCCTAAACTGCTGCTCTTCAGTTTCGGAACATCTGCCTCTAGGATGAATCATGCTCTCGTGAAAGAGACTGTTTCCTGTATCTATGCACCAGTATCTCATCTCACCCCCTTCTCAATATGTATATAAGGGAAAAGAAAGTTTTAACAGTTTAGTAATGAGAACCATTTTCTGTTTTAGGTGTAAACCAGGACATATTGGAAAGCTCTGTGAATGCAGCATGGATGAAGTAAACAGTGAAGATATATCAAGCACCTGTAGACGAGAAAACAGTTCAGAAATATGTAGTAACAATGGAGAATGTATTTGTGGACAGTGTGTGTGCAGGAAGAGAGAGAATGCAAATGAGATCTACTCTGGCCGGTTTTGCGAATGTGATAACTTCAACTGTGATCGATCTGATGGCTTGCTTTGTGGAGGTAATGAACTAACCCTTTTAAACTTTAAGGATTCAGAAGTTCCTCTGGAGGAAGGGGGATGCTTGGATGCAGTCCTGTACTTATTTCTAAGCATGAGAGCCTAACATTTGGGAGATCTTCTTGGCTTGCGATACTCTGCTGTGCAACACAGTACACAGTAATACTATTAGTAAAAGGAGAGAGGCTTTTTCTGAAGAGAATCATACACTGTAGCCCTTATATGCCTTCACAAGACTTTAATTTATAAATTTACGAGAGACATCAAGTAAAAGGCAGGAGGTATGTGGTCTAGAGTTCAACCACCAGATCTGGTCCTATCTTACCCAAGCCAAGTTGTTCAGCTGCAGCTCCTCTATCTACAGTGTGTACTTCCTTTGGCCCTTTTTGTTGGTGTTTGTTATTTCCTACTCCTTTTTCTGGATTATTCCTTTTTGCCTTAACAAACAAACAAAACTTTTATTCTCCACTTTTGCTTTTCCTCTTATTTTCTGACTCATGGGGCCAACTGGGAAATGAGTAATCACTGAGCCTACAACTAAGTATTGTCAAAGACCCTAAAGCGAAGACCCTATACAGCTGCTCTGGCCCCCACAGGGACTTCCAGTGCCCACAGTGTCTCCAGTTCTTATGATCTAGAGGCAGTGCATGCTGGCCCTTGCTGTGGTGGGAGCCATTCAGTGGGAGTGCAACTTGATAGATTACAGAGAGAGCCAAAACTGTCCACTTTGGACAGTACAGGTTAGGAAGATAAAATGGGGAGGAACCTGCCAAACACCATTAATCCCTTACCTTTGTGCCAACTTTTGACACCATTTTGAAAGGAGAAAATTCTGATTAGGAGCTCCAAGTGACAGTGCAATCTAAAATCAGCACTCTTTGCAAACTGCCAGTGGACATAGCAGAGTGAGTGGTTAGATAATAGCATGCAAGATGAACCTCAAAATTGTTCAGCAACAATTATTTTCTGCCCTTGCTTTCTAAAGGCACATTGTTCCCAGGTTTGCTGGCCTCTGAGGCAGACCAAGGTCTTATACTCTACTACAGTCATGTGGTCAAGTCATGTATAGCCACAACATGCAAGATCCAACTTTTACCAAACCTCATTCTATGAAAGCACACTCATAGCAGTTCTCCACCAATTTCATAGAAATTTGTAGGGCTACAATGTGGACCTCATATCCTGCAGACAGGACACCATTGTCTCTATAGAGTTGGCCTTTGGAGATTAGTGCTACAGCATGTCCTCTCATTGGAACTGTGGAAGAGACTTGCAGTACGGGATCTTGTGGTTGAAATAGAAGTCACATGATCTATTCCTTTACCTGGGTGGTAGGAAATACAATCAACTTTGAATGCTTCTGTCAAATTAAATCAGATTATGGCAGTTGTTGATGTTCAATTTCATGTGCTTTATAGAAACTAAATACCTGTCTTTTTATTGCAGGACATGGTGAATGTAAATGTGGTGAGTGTGAATGCACAGAAAATTACACAGGCTCTGCTTGTGATTGCTACATGGATACCGCCCCATGTGAAGCTGGAAATGGGCAAATCTGTAATGGCAGAGGAATCTGCAAGTGTGGAGTCTGTAACTGCACAGATCCCAAATTTATGGGGCCAACATGTGAATTGTGCCCAACCTGCCTTGGATTTTTTGCAGAGAGCAAGTAAGGCTTTTGGATTTTTAAATAATAAAATAACTTCCTGCTGGGATATTTGCAAATTGCTCCAGGGGAAATTTTGTGTTCCCCTTTGTAAAAGGAGCTGTTTCTTGTGGCCCATGTTTTTGCTTTGCTTTCTCTCTCTCTCCCTTCCCCCCCCAAACAAAATTCTGAAAAAAAAAAATATTGGTAATTAGTGTTTTATTATATTGGTTCTCTTGTTGTAAACTGCCTTGGGTTTTTTTTCTTGTGTATACTGAAGTGTGTAACTTTTCAGTTTAAAAAATAAATAGTACCTGCACTTGCAGATACCATTTAAAGCCAACTAGTATATCCTAAGGGGACGCAGGTAGCGCTGTGGGTTAAACCACAGAGCCTAGGACTTGCGGATTAAAAGGTTGGTGGTTCGAATCCCCGTGACTGCCAACCTAGCAGTTCGAAAGCACGCCAGAAGCGGCTTAGTCATGCTCCCTCGGCCAATAAAGCAAGTTGAGTGCCGCAACCCCAGAGTCAGTCATGACTGGACCTAATGGTCAGGGGTCCCTTTACCTTTACCTTTTTAGTATATCTTAAATCTGTGCAAAAACTGCACTTGAGTGCACCCAGTTATTTCACAGCATTGTAGTTCAGTTGTTGAATACCTATTACTAGAATGTATTAGCAACTCATTTTAAATATGCTAATTGATGGAGCCCGCGCACGCGCGGTTTCAAATGCCAGTGAGCTCAGGAAGAAGGAGGGAAGGGACTGGAAACAGCCAAGAAGTGTTTCGTCTGTCAGCGCCCTGGACATTTCGCGAAGGTCTGTCCCCAGAGAAAAGCCTAGCAAGGTGTCAGAGCTGCCCCAAGGTCCCAGCTCACAGAGGACCAACGCCAGGTCGTCGTTATGTGCAAAAGTCTTTATTAAAGTTCAGTTTCCATTTCAAAGCCGTAGCGCGCAGCTCTACGTCTTAGACCCTAGACCGCCGAAGCTCCGTCTGAGTCTCCGCCCCCTAGACACCAGTTTAAGACTCTAGCCTTACTCCACCTCTTCCGTTGTTCTTTCCTCCTCTGGGTCCGTCTGCCCGCCGGGGTGTTGCCCTTTCTGGACTCTTCTGATGCTGGAGAGTCCCCGGATTCTTCCCCCTGCCTCCGGCGTGCTTTAGGACCTGGCTCCCAATCCGAGCCCCCTGCTGTCCCGCGCGCCTGTACATTTGAACTTGGCACGCGCGCCCACCCGGCCACCTTTCTCCTGACCGTTACACTGCTCCTGTCACTGCTTCCCCCTTCGGGGGGGCTAGCTGGATCTGACTTCCCCTCTGTTCCCTCACTCAGCGATAGGGGCGTGGTCAGCCCTGACTCATCTTCCCTCCCCACTGGAGGGGAAGCCTGCCCTGACACATGGGACTCTTCCCCCCCGCATGGTGGGGAAACTGGTCCCGATCTCCAGCTGCTGCTTTGGGAGTCGCTGCTGGCCCCTGGCTTCTGGTGCGTCCCTCCCGGGACCCCCCTTGCCCTGGCCATCGGTGCCCCCTTCTGGGAATCTTCCGAATCGCTGGAGAAGCTCATGGAATCTCTCGTCTCACTGTCATACTCTCCTACGCTGCCCTCGGATTGTTCCCCTTCGCTCTCCTCTTCCTCTCTCCCCTGTGCCTCTGCTCCTGAGCCCCTGACACAAGGCATGAGAAGGTGCAGGTGCAGGGAAACGAAAAAGCGACCAGTAGAAGAGCCCCAACCAGACCCTCCCAAGGCAGCCATAGCAGTTGAAGTGGTGCTAGAATTCCCAAATGGGCACCCAGTACAAGTGAATGCTCTGCTGGATTTGGGTTCGTCGTGTAATTTCTTCAGTAGAGACTTTGCTCTGGAGCACCAGCTACACCTGTTGCCACTAGATTTCCCCTTGCAGGTGACCACCATTGATGGCAGGGAGCTACTGGGGGGGGGAGTGACACACCAGACACCACCAATGAGGATGAGGGTTTCTAGGCACACTGAAACCATTGCCTTTCACGTGGCCACACTGGCAGGACCCCCCCCCCCATTATACTGGGAATGAGCTGGCTGGCACTCCATGACCCAGTGGTGTTGTGGCATCAACGTTCACTCACTTTTGTGTCAGCTCACTGCTTGGAACACTGCTGGGAGGGAAGGAACCAAGAATGACTATGACCAGGGTGGCTGGGGTGACTCTGGAGGAGAAGGGGCGCGTGCCATCGCAGTATGCAGATTTGAAGGAGGTGTTCAGCGAGAGACCATATGACTGCCAAATCAACCTGCTTCCGGGGGTCCAGTTGCCGGTGGGTAAGCTGTATGCCATGTCCGACCAGGAGATGCATGAGTTGAGGCAGTTTCATAAGGGAATCCAAGGCTGTAGGGGGAAGCCCAGTATTCTTTGTGGACAAGAAACAGTCTAACCAGCCTCGTTTGGTAGTGGATTATAGGCTCGTGAACAGTAGAACAGAACCCGTAGCCTTCCCCATGCCCAGAATTGACGATGTTTTAACGCGGGTGAGGCAGGGCAAAATGTTTACCAAGCTGGACCTCGGGGGCGTACAGTCTGATCAGAGGGAGAGAGGGAGACGAATGGAAGACGACGATGTTCACCCCCCTGGGGGCGTTTGAATATCTCATCATGCCGTTCGGATTACAAGGGGGCTCCGCCTGCTTTCAAGCCTTTATGCACCACGTGTTGGGCCCCCTGCTGTACAAGAATTGTGTGGCCTTTTTGGATGATGTTTTAATCTTCTCTGAAAATGAAGCACAGCACGTGAAAGACGTCAGGCAGGTGCTAGAGAGATTGAAGAAACATCAGTTGTGGGTTAAGCTGGAAAAATGCCAATTCCATGTCCGGGAGGTCGAGTTCCTGGAGTACCGACTGTCGGACAAGGGGCTGGCCATGGATCTGGAGAAAGTGAAAGCAGTGCTGGAATGGAAGACCCCAAAACAAAGAAGGATGTGCAGAGGTTCCTAGGGTTCAGCAACTTCTACAGGAAGTTCATCAAGAACTTCACTCACTTGGCAGCACCCATAACGGATTGTCTTAGCAGCAAGAAGTTTGCGCGGACCAAGAAAGCGCAGCAGTCCTTTGAAAGGTTAAAGAAGGCGTTCGCCTCTGAGGAGCAGCTCCTGCACGTGGATCCGGGGAAGCCACTGAGAGTGGAGACGGACGCTTCAGACCGGGCCATCAGAGCAGTACTGCTGCAACAAGGTTCAGGGGAAGACTTGTGACCTTGTGCGTTTTTCTCCAGGAAACTGAGCAAGTCAGAGCAAAATTACACTGTTTATGACAAAGAATTGCTGGCCATTTATGTGGCCTTTCGGCTGTGGAGACACTTTTTGATTGGGGCACGGCACCAGATCCAGGTCTGAACGGACCACAAGTACCTGGAATACTGGCGGACAGCGCGCGTGCTTAACCAGAGACAGGTCAGATGGTCACAGATGTTCTCACAGTATCACTTCAAAATACAATACGTACCTGGGGGGGGGGGAATGTGAGGGCAGATGCACTTTCCAGGAAACCTGAGTACATGGAAGGGGAAGGACCTCCTGTGGCCAGGCACGTGTTCCCAGAACACTGGTCGTGTGGGGGAGCACTGGTAGGGGAGCAAGAACTGGTTGGGCTGACCAGACACGATGAGTTTGCTCAGACTAAAATCAGGGAGCTCAGAGATGGAAAGGGGGGAAATGGGGGGGGGGGTTGAGGAAAAAGGAGGGCTCCTGTACTACAAAGGGGCACTGTATGCGCTGGGAGAGACATTGAGGGCCAAGATACTTAGGCAGCTCCATGACAACCCAACAGCTGGGCATTTTGGGCAGCATAAGACCATTCTACTAGTCACCAGACAGTTCTGGTGGCCCAAGGTAAGGGAGGATGTACGAGAATATGTCCGGGGGTACAACAGGTGCCAGAGGGCCAAAGGGGAAAGAACCACACCAGCAGGGTTACTGGAACCCTTACCAACACCGGAGAGGCCCTGGGAGGTGGTGTCCATTGATTTTATGACAGATCTGCCCAAGTCAAGGGGGGAAACAGTGGTGGTGGTGGTCGATCTACTGACCAAAATGTGCCATTTCGTGGCCTGCTCTCATGCGGTGTCAGCAGAGGAGACAGCCAGGCTGTTTGTGGACCACATTTTTAGGCTGTGTGGGACTCCATTGAGGGTTGTAGCTGATCGAGGAAGACAATTTACCTCGCGGTTCTGGCGGGAACTCATGAGCTTGCTGCAAGTAGAGGTGAGCTTCTCGACGGCAAGGCACCCAGAAACCAACGGCCAGGCCGAAAGGGTGAATGGAATACTACAGCAGTACCTACGCTGTTATGTCAGTGAGAGGCAGAACGATTGGGTAGAGAAAATGGCGCTAGCTGAATTTGCGTACAACAACGCTGAACACATGTCCACGGGAATGAGTCCCTTCATGGCCAATTACGGGTGTCACCCCAGGGCCTTCCCAGGGTGTGAGGAGGAGGAATGGAGTGTGCCCGCGGTGGAGCAATTTGCAGAAGAGATGGAGGCCTTGCACCAACAACTCCAGCTAAACTTGGAAAGGGCTAAAGAAGTCTACAAAAGGCAGGCAGGCAGGCACCACAGGCCGGGGGAGGTCATACGGGTGGGAGACAGGGTGTGGTTGTCGTCCCAGGGTTTGCCCCTAAAGGGAGGTTGCAAAAAGTTGCAGCCTAGACGGCTGGGGCCCTTTGAGGTAATACAGCAGGTTAACTCAGTGGCCTTCAGACTGAAATTGATGGACAGCATGAGGATACATCCGGTGTTCCATAGGTCCCTGTTTTTGCATCACAGGGAGAGGTGGGGCTTCCCGGAGAGGGAGGGAGGGGTGACTACCCATCCACGGGCAGAGGAAAGGGAACACTGTAATGAAGCAAGGGAAATACTCGATTCTAGGTGGAGAGGGCACCAGGTAGAGTACTTGGTGGCCTGGGAGGGAGAACCCAGATCCAAAAACACGTGGGTTCCCACAGAATCCATCACAGAGGGTTATCTGGTGGAAGAATTCCATGGTTTGTTCCCACATAAGCCTAAACCAATAGCTAGGTTCCAGGAGGAGGAGTTCAGACCCATGGACGACGAAGGGGACTTCATAGGTTTCCCTGCCTCAGAAGAGGAGGGCGGGGAGGTGTCCGAGGGAGAATAATCAGACTGGGAGGTTCAAGCAGCGGGAAGGGACCCGAGAGGATGGGAAGCAGCTTTTGAATCCACGGAGGATGATGATGGTTCTTTCCGGGGTTTTCCTACATTGCCGGCTGACGATATAGAGGAGGAGACGTTCAAAGACCTCACCAGGGGGAGGGGGGTCTTGAGGAGGGGGTGGATGTCAGGGAACTGCCATTGGCTCAGGGGGGAAAGGGGAAAAGCCAGATGGATTACAGAGAGCCCCCAAAGATCGTGGGAAGCAGCTCCTCCTCAGCGGAGGAGAGTAACCACGCCTCCAGTGGAGAGGAGCTTCAGGGCTCGGAGGAGGCGAGGCGGTGCCAGGACACCTTGCCTGGGGAATAAGCTTCCACGCCGAGAGGGGAGGCGCAGATTGGGCATCAAGAAACTACTCTGCTGGGAAAAGTTTAAGGACCGGCCACTCATGGATTCTGCCAGTGAATGAGCCAGCCGTGGGAGAGTGGCGCTCTGGACAGATAAAGTTTATTTTGGCATCGAAAGCAAGGCTTCACAGCCGAGCAGGGAGGCATTTGCCTGCTTACTCTCGAGCAACCCCTTGGAAACCTAACAGGTACCATTCCCCCCCCCCCAAGAGATTGAGATTTTTCTGCCTCCAGTGCCTTGTGTCAATGAACTGTTAAACAGATAATGAGCTATAGCCTAACCTCATTTAAATCACAGTGACAGAAGAGTTGCTTGTATTCCTTGCCAATCTGCACTCAAGAATTGCTGAAGGCCTTAGCTGAAACCAAGAAGCAGGAGTGAACTCCTTCCTCAGACAGAACGGCCTGGTTTATATTTAAGTAAATTATACATATGAGGCAAGAGGACATCTTTACTGAGTTAAAATTCAAAATCTTGCTCCATAAACACATCATTTGTACATGACTTGAACTCCTTATCTAAGACAAGGTCTCACTGGCAGGAAAAAATGCTGCAAACTCAGAGCAGCTGCATCCCAAAAATGTACCTGGATAACAAATGGCTGTAGAAAGATAGCTTAAGAAAGTGAGCCAAGCCAACTGCACGCTGTGGATGAAGGCAAATAAATAAAGGACAAATGTTTAAGAAATAACTTGTGAATATTATGATTTATAGTGGACCAAATGAGTGCATAAGAGATTTTGCTAGCATGAGGTTCACAGAAAAAGAATGGTTTCTTAGCAATCAAATCATGTCAGATGAATGAAAAAAACTCATATTACAAATATAGTGGAAGAAAGCAGTACAAAAGCTTCAATGAAGAATAATTTGATTCAGGAAGTGCATTTGTGATAAAGGCTACAGAATTTAAACCTTGCAACATTAATCAGATTTAACGTCAATAAATGTGGTGTCTCAGATAAAGGACTGCAAAGAATTACCGTACATATGGCACTGTAATAAATTGAACAGAATATAGAATTGTCTCTTGGAGACCTACAAAAGTTGGCTGTTCTGTCATGACACTATAATTGTCTCTTCATGTACTATTTTGTGCATATGTGTGGGTGATGTTCATACACCAGGCAGCAGGCAGCAGCAGAAGTCTACTTTTAAAAATCACATTAGCCAATGTACCGTAGGTAGTTTAGTCCAGTATCAGACACAGAGTGCTTTTTAAGTGGCACGTGATAACAGCCTTAGTTTGTAATCCTAAACATACTAATTTAGAAGTAATAAAGGTACAAAATTCCAAGTAAGCAATTCTTCTTATCTAAACCCATCCTGATGTCTATGTCAAAAAGCCGACAGCATCTCAGAGCTGCATTGTTCTGTAACATCCATATTAAGAGGTATACAGGCTGCATTAATGTGGACACATATGCTCCCTCACACAGCTGGTTGTTCTGGTACATCCACATTAAGAGAATCACAGTTTCTCATAATACTGTGCATATTTTACTGCACACAGTTCTGATGCATTCCAAGATATGACCTTATAAACAGCAGGTATCAATTGCCTATGGCTTGTAAGTGCATTATCTAGAATCATTCCATTTGCATGAGGAATTCAGTCATTCAAATACAGTGGTACCTCGGGTTAAGTACTTAATTTGTTCCGGAGGTCCATTCTTAACCTGAAACTGTTCTTAACCTGAAGCACCACTTTAGCTAATGGGGCCTCCTGCTGCTGCTGCGCCGCCGGAGCAGGATTTCTGTTCTCATCCTGAAGCAAAGTTCTATAGCAAAGGTACTATTTCTGCGTTAGCGGGGTCTGTAACCTGAAGCGTCTGTAACCTGAAGCATATGTAACCCAAGTCTTGTAGGCAATATGCATGTGCTTGAATGTACCAGAGGTTTCATGTGACCAGTCTTAGAATTCAGATTCTGCACTTCCCATTAGCATTCAGCTAAGCAAAAGATCCACAAGAGACCCTGTCGCCTCATTCTCACACAGGGTCACCATGACATCAGAGCAAATGAGCCAATGGCCTCACCAGAATCAGCAGAAAAGTCAAGAGGTCAAGAGAGAGATTGCAAAAGTGAAAAGGTCAGAGAATAAAAAGGGGAAGCTCAACAGCACTCACAGAAAGCATTACAAAGGAGCCAAAAAGTTATTTTTGGAGTTTCAAAATTCCGTCTCAGGCAAAAGTATATTCCCATTAGATTCCCTTGGGGTGGGGGGGGATAGTAACAACAATTCAGTAAACACACAAATTGGCTGACTATAAGCATTGAGGTCCGAGGTCATTTCCAGTTTCTCAGAAGAAAAAGAATGTCAAACATATGGGGCCTTTGGCTTTGGAACCCTCCTGGATACTTCTGTCATTAAATCAAAGAGAAAAGGAGACGCAGCCAGCTCCTCAGTCAGTAGGAATCAGGCCAAATCTAGAGGAATTCTAAGGATTTTTTTTCTTTAAATGGGCTTGCACATTTAAGCTGCTCCCCAGCCCCTCCTGCCTGCCTGATTGATTTCTCTCTCACACTTGGACTAAATCATGGTTGATTTTGCGTTGCACTTTAAGTGGAGAAAAATTGGAAGTAGCTGTGTTGGTCCATTGAAGGAATGGGGAATCCTTAGTAACAGTAGTGTGGTGCTGTTGGAATCAGCTGAAAGGTCACAAAGAAGTGAGCAAGCTTCCAGATTTGTCAGCTGTCGCCAGGAGGCTGGATCTTAATCATAAACGGGGCGGGTGCTGCTGCCGCCACTGAGCAAGACCAAAATAAAAAGGTCTCATCTGCAGGAGAGTTTCAAAGCACAAACTCCAACTGCACAAACTCCCTATCAGACACCTCACACTAAAAAAATAAAGGCAGGACAAACACAAAGCGTCCTTTGTTCCTTGCTTATCCCCTGTAACAGTGGTGGTTTCTCCGTAGGAGCCTCTAGTTCTTATCTCATTTCTGAATCTCACTTTGTTCAATAACTAACAGGTGCAAAACCAGGAATACTTTAAGGGTATTTATAAGGATGCTACGCCCTCTTACAATGTCCCTGGGCAGGTGTGGATACAAACACACCCATTGCCCAGGCTGCTGTTTTCTTCTGTTTTCAAATGGACACACCGCGGGGTAATGCAGAATCAGTCGGCAATGAGTTGTTATGTTCCCAAGAAGTCCTTTTCCGCAGGGGGTGGAGATATTCAATAGAACTAGATTATACGTGGACTATATAGGTGATGGGACACACCAAGTATTCTGTCCCCAATGATTTTAAAATAAAATGTGTATACATAGCCTTATTTCTTATGAGGGATTTCTAAAAAAACAAAGTTTGCTTTAACCAAAACAAGGTTTGACAGTCTGGATAAGAAATACCCAGTGTGGCAGGGCTAAACTTAGAGAGGGCTATTCTGAGAGAAAAATGACCTGTAAAGGAAGAGATAAGCTCCTCTCCCCACACTCCTCAACTTCCGATCTAGATTGCAGTTCTGCACAGCTGCTTTTGGTTAAAAACAATGTCACTTGAAGAAAACAAGTTGATCCTGAGGGAGAAAGAAGTAGACTGATGGCCCAGAGTCACCCAGAGGCTAGGCAGGGATTCGAACTGAGCCTTGTACTTCCTAATTCTGCATCTTTTCTATTTGTTTCATTTGGCTAGTCCTATGCTTATATCGGATTTCATGTGCTGTTGTTCCTCATAAATGTACATTTTTTTATTTAAAAAACACATCAGTAGCTATTTAAAAGCCAGAAAGGAATCCGTGAAAGGAATTCTAAGGCAGCATTTAGTAGTAAAGCAGCTGAAAGTATGTAGCAAAGGAATCGCATACCATTGTGGTGTTAAGTGTTGGACAGGGTGCTGGGAGACTAGGGTTCAAATCTGCACTCAGCCATGAATATCACTGGGTGACCTTGGGCCAGTCACTATCTTTCAGCCTAACCTACCTCACATGGTTGTCGCAGGGATTAAATGAGGTGGGAGAGAACCATTTTGCACTCCTTGGAGAAAAAGCGGGGATATACATGCAATAAATAAATAAATAACACCCCCCACACACACATTACAAGTGCAGAGTTTTCTTTACACATAAATGAGAGCTGTGAAGCCCCCTGTCCCTGTGGTGCTCCCTACACTTAGCTTGATTGCAGCCAATAATGCCTTTTAAAAATTGTATTGTTTCTTTCCTTTATCAGTTTTATTGCTGTGAAATTTCTCCCCCCAATTTCTTAGCGTTTCATAAAGACAATTAACAATGTTTCCCTTCATACACTTTTATTCCCATGCATATCATATTAATTTTACATTTAGCAATGGCACTGTACTAAAACATGCAGATAACGAATTTATGCAGATTATGATCGTCATAATGTCAGCAGTTTTTGCTGTGGAGTATCACGTACAAATTAGCACTGATTGTCTACCTTTCACCAATCAGGTAAAAAATTTAAAAGGGGGGGGGGGGGAACAGCCCTTATATTCATTCTTGGAAAATTGATCAGTTCTTTTCTGTGCCCCTATGCCATCTTGGCTGCAAATCCTGGAAGACCTGCTCTGTGCCTTGCAGGCCTTTTCCCACCTGGCCTGGGAAGTTGGGGCACTGAATGACTCCAGCTACAAAAGCTGAAGCTGCTGAACAGATTCTAGGGCTAGGGTACTGTTTAGGGGGTTTTGTTGTGGGGGAGGGGTTACTGTTCAGTTTTTTGTATCTTTATATTAGATCTCGTGATTTATGTGGAAATTGTTCAGTTTGGTTGTGTATTTTTTAATGTTTTCTTTATTGTTTATGACTATTTTTGTTATGTTTTAATTTATGTGCATATGGTTCTCGAATTTTTTTTCATATATACATTTTTAATCTTTTTTTAACATATCATTTTCAACAGTAATTAAACATACTTTTACATCTTATTCAAATTTTTGACTTCCATCAATCCTGTCTGAAAATTTTCCAATGTAATCTCTCAGTATGCATGTCTTATCTTCCCTATTACATTTCAAACTCATAACCAATATCTCTATCTTTTTCTACTTTGTAACACTTCGTATATTTCTCCTTACAAAACTTCTTGTAGTCCTACTAGCGTAATTTGTTGATTACAGTTGCTCTTCAAATAATTCATATACTTCTTCCAATTTTCTGTAAATCTCTGATCCCGCAGATTTCGAATCCTTCCTGTCATTTTGTCCAATTCTGCATTGTCCATTACTTTTGTCTGCCATTCTCCTTTCGTCAGAATTTCTTCTGGGCTAACAATACTCTTGCCACATATGGTTCTGGAATTTAATCAGAAGGAGTCAGAGACAAGGAAAAAGAATGCAGTCCTAAGTAGATTGGCTGAAAATAAGTCACACTGAACTCAATAAGTCACACTGAACTCAATGGGACTTCCTTCCATGTTTGCACATTTAGAACTGGGCTGTACAAATCCAAGAAAGATGCCAATGAAGGAGGGAATGTACCAAGTATTGGAGACTATAAATGGCATATGCAATCATAAGGGGGTAGGAATCCCCAGACTAGGGATCCAGCAGTTTAGAATGATTTCCACACTGTTCTTCGCCACCCATGTGATTCCTGTATTGCAGGGGCTGGATGATGCTCGGGGTTCCCTCCAACTCTTTAATTCTTTGATTCTATGAAATGTACAGCTGTTGCTCGTCTGTTTCCAAGACCCTGAAGAACTTTCCTCAAAGGACTGGTTGTGCTGCTGTTTTCACAGTACTCAAACTACATTGTTTTGTAGTTGTGATTCAGGAAATGCTATTTCCCTTCTCTCCACGGCTATTGTGAAGGCTGCACTGAATGTGGCTTTATGACCTCCACACTCATCCATGTGCTAAAACATGCATCATGTGATGCTAATTCCTTCCACACATGTGTGCTATTATGTGAACTTTTTAAAAGCAAGTTTTCCACATTGTATCACTCATGAATGAGAGCACTCCTACGGCTTTTTTTAAAAGGTTGAAAACTAGCAAGGTTGCCCACTCCCAACACAGGAATGCTTTATGTTTTTATAGGCATTTCTTTTGCTTTTTAAAAATGTAATTGTTAAAACTGGCTACATGTTTTCCCCTCTCCAGTGTTTGCCCAGGCTCACATTCCCTCACTGTTTTTATATAACGGTGGAGAAACAGAAGTTGATCTATTTCTTCTGGAGCGAAGCTATTCCATTAAATGTACAAAGCGATAGGATCAATCGGCTCTAGAATGTATTTGCCACAAGGAGAAAAATGCAGGATTTTAAATCATTTGGACTTAACAGGAAAATTTGGGCCAACTACCAAAGGCAGAGGAGACCTTAAAATTATCAGACTGTGGAACACATTCAAGAAAAATGATGTGTCTCATCTGTTGGGTCATTTAGAACAAAGCCCTGGAGAGAGTCTTCTCTGTGCAATAATCCTGCTCTGGCAAATGTATGGAAAAGATGACCTAATGCTCAGGAATCAAAGTACCATAGAGAGAAATGAATTATGCTGTATTATTGCAAAGCACTCAAGACGTCTGTTGCATTCTGCCCAGGGATGGAAAAATTATGTGCTGTATAAATGCTTACCATTTAAGGCTGCAATCTCAAGCTGCATACTGTACTCTGAAACTGTTCTGCTGCCTTCTGTAGAACTGCTCTTGAGTTAGTGATTTGAGGTTGTCCCCTTAAGCCTAAATCTCACTGCCTGGCTTTTCTAGAGAGCTGGAAAGAGTCTTTCCCCTATGTAACCTGTCATATCAATGCCAGGATTATTCAGAGCAACAGAATTGAAGGAGTTACAGCCCGATATTATGGACAACAGTCTGATGGCACTGTTGTTGTTGTTTAGTCGTGTCCAACTCTTCATGACCCCATGGACCAAAGCACGCCAGGCACTCCTGTCTTCCACTGCCTCCCACAGTTTGGTCAAACTCTGACGGCACTACTTCTGCTAAAACAGTATCCTGGGCAATGCAGCACAAGTTGGAAAAAACTTCATGTTCAAGAGTAGTAAACCTTTGACTCTGACAGAGGCATCAGTTTGGGCACTGTTGCAGATTTAATACTGGTCCAGTGGACCAGTGATTTAATGGTCTTATGTTCCTAAACAGCTCCAATGGAAAATGTAAACATTTACATGACTGGGCAAGTTCCACCACTGCTGATAATTTTTTGCCCGTTGATTTGTGAATGAGTGCTGCAAATGCCTCAGTGTAATGGTTTATAGCAGAGGTACCCAATCTTTTTGGGCCCATTGAGGGCACCACAAGATGCCCATTTCACAAAAGAAAAACTGGTGACGCTCAGAGCTGCTTCCTAACAGACAAAACACCAAGACACCCATCCAAAAAATACAACCCCAATCAAACAACAAGAATGTCAAAAATACTCAGTGTTAAAAATAAAAAACTGGACCTTAGTGGCTTCCAAGGAGCATATCTGAGTGTGTTGTGGTGCTTGCAGGCACCGCATTGTGGGCCCCAGGTTGATAGCAATTTCCCTTGACCTTTTTGTGTCTTAATTTTAGCACATACATGAGGCTTATTACAAAACTTAAATAAAAAGAAAATGAATTATGGTACTACTGGAGCAGCCCACCTTAGTTAAAACCCTGTTGTGGGTCACATGACCCACCAGTTGAAGCAAAATGGTTTAGGTGGTTGGTATGCTGTATTTTAAGGGATGCGGGTGGCGCTGTGGGTTAAACCACAGAGCCTAGGACTTGCCGATCAGAAGGGTGGTGGTTCAAATCCCCACGACGGGGTGAGCTCCCGTTGCTCGGTCCCTGCTCCTGCCAACCTAGCAGTTCGAAAGCAAGTAGTGCAAGTAGATAAATAGGTACCGCTCCAGCGGGAAGGTAAACAGCGTTTCCATGTGCTGCTCTGGTTCGCCAGAAGCGGCTTAGTCATGCTGGCCACATGACCTGGAAGCTGTACGCTGTCTCCCTCAGCCAATAAAGCAAGATGAGTGCCGCAACCCCAGAGTCAGTCACAACTGGACCTAATGGTCAGGGGTCCCTTTACCTTTATGTTGTATTTACTGCCATTGTATCACCGTGCTGTGTTCAAAATCCAACTAAAGCTTAGGCAAGTATAGATTAGGGCAGTGGCTGTCCATTTGGTCTTTGTAAGACCACAGTGTGGCGTCAGAGCATGCTGGCTGACTGAAGGTATAGCTGTGGCACAGTTATACACCACAGCTGTCAAGCCAGCTGTCACAACAAAAGTCCCCTTTGCCTCATATTTTTTCTTTCCTTCAAAATATGTGCGTTGCTTACTTTGAGGGAGAAAATATTTCAATGTAATACCTTTAGCTGTTCTTATCAGCACAACATGTCAAGGCAATTTCACCTTTTACGAGAACAGACTTGCTGGCCTGACTAATCTGCCATGCAAAACGGTTTATGTCTGCAAGCTGAGATGTCCTTCTGCTGCTGACCCACTGCCATTACGAAAGTACATTTTGGGATGTTAGCAGACTGCACCAGAAAGCACACCATTGTAAAGCAAACAGTTAATGTGCAGCCATCTGAAGGCAGACTAAATGTGAATGCCTGTTTTACAACTTTTTAAAGGCAGTTTTGTGACACAGCCATGATACTGGACAGTAGTAACACGTTCTCTTTTGTTTTTAAAGAAAAAGATTAAAACCTGTATAATCTGAAACCTATGTCAAAAATGCCAGTTCCAACCGTATGATCAAAAGCTTCCCTCTTAGGGCTGAACTACAGATTAAACAAAAGAGCCATGACTGGGTGCTGTGCATGTCATGTTGAGTTCCTTGCAGGAAAGGTTGGCTATACATGTAGTAATAAATAGGCAGATATTATTGCCAATAGAATTGGCAGCTGAGGCTTTGGAGGGAGAACATAAGAAGAGTCTGAATCAGGCCAATTTTCCATCAGACCCAGCATCCTGTTCTTAGAGTGGCCAACCAGATGCCAGCAGGAAACATGGAAGCAGGATCAAACTGCAAGAGCACTCTCCCCTTGTCTTTGGATTCCAGCTATTGCACTGGCATTCAGAAGCATTACTTGCTCCAATGGTGGAGTCAGAACAAGCCATCATAGCTAATAGCCATTAATAGCCCTATCCTGCATGAATTTGTCCGACCCTCTTTTAAACCTATCCATTGCCTCCAGTGGAACTGATTTCCATAGTTTTAACCATGCATTGCACAAACAAGTGCTTTCTTTTATCTGTTCTGGATTTTCCAACTTTCAGCATCCATGAATTCTAGTGATTTGAGAGAGGGAGAAACATGCATCATTTCACCAGCTTCTATTTCTCATTTTCCTCTCCACGTTTTACCTCGCCAAACACTGCAACCATTCCTCCCAGGGGAGTCAATCTGTTCCCTAAAACCCTAGGTCACTTTGGTTGCCATTTTCTGTCCCTTTTCCATCTCTGTAATATTCTTTAGAGAAAGGCCCTTAAGAGATGATAAGGTAAAGGGACCCCTGACCATTAGGTCCAGTCGTGGCCGACTCTGGGGTTGCGGCGCTCATCTCGCTTTATTGACTGAGGAAGCCAGCGTACAGCTTCCGGGTCATGTGGCCAGCATGACTAAGCCACTTCTGGCAAACCAGAGCAGCACTCGAAAACGCCGTTTACCTTCCCGCCGGAGCAGTACCTATTTATCTACTTGCACTTTGACATACTTTTGAAATGCTAGATTGGCAGGAGCAGGGACCAAGGAATGGGAGCTCACACCATTGCGGGGATTCAAACCACCAACCTTCTGATCGGCAAGTCCTAGGCTCAGTGGTTTAGACCACAGCGCCACCCGCGTCCCTAAGAGATGATAAACAAACACTTTAAAAGTAGGGTGGAGGTGTGAATGTTGTGAATGCCGCTCACCTATTTCAATCCGTTTGCTTCGCAGCTGCCAAGCAAAGAGATGAGTCTTTGCTCCAAAAATCTCACAGCCCTACCTACATGCAGTGACAGGAAGCAACAGGAAATGGACAGAGGCAAGAAAGTGATTCAGCATTTATCAGAATCAAAGAATGTTGAGGGTAAAGAAGATTTTTTTAATATACTGTAATAATAAAAAAAACCTGGAAGTTATTCTCTTTAAATTAGCAGGCCCTTCTTCACCCTAATGGTGGAACTTAAAGGCGTTAGACAGAGTGTAACTTTCCCTTTTCTACTTATATAATTGCCACAGGGATAAAGCAGCAAATCACATCAAATGCACATCCAGGTTTCCTTGCCAGAATGGTAAAAATAGTTGTTTTCAGGCACTAAGAATCTGTGAATAATTAACTTTTGCAGGGGATGCATTGAAGCTGTGACCTCCCCTTCCCTCATTAGAATACAGATAGAATATATAGAGAGAGGCAGGGTTCCTGATCATGTGCAGAGAGCTGTAGATGTGTACAGCTGGATGCTATGAAACTTCTAGTGATACATGTGGGGCTAGACCATCCCCACCCACATTTGTTAGCCTTGGATTTAGCATAGCTCAAGAGGGGCAAATATAGTGCCTTAAAGGCTAAGAAATTTATGATAGCCCACATTTTCCCTAGGCAACAGCCTGCTTCATCAGATGCAGCTGAGGAAGTAGGCTATAGCATAAAGGAGCTCATGCCACAATCAGCTGTTGTACCTGCAGTGCCCAAGCTGCAACAAACTGGCATGGCTCTGCTTCTGAAATAACAGGAAAATTAGTGCCAAGGTATGTGTAATATTGGGAAACCCTTGAATGATCTCCCAACTTTCTTTTTCAGCTAAACACTGCTGCAGGAAGAAGAGAAAGGTCCTAATTTGGTCAAGGAAGTGGCATAAAGGCTGGGTGTGTTTAATCCTCCCTGCTCTCTTTTCCTCGTGCTTCCTGGGAGGAAAAAAAAATACAGGAAGAAATTTAAACTAGCAAACATCAATTCTGAGCAGCAAAAAGATTCAGGGAATGTTAAAAAGCTCCATCCTCATTGCTCCTTCCCCAGTCCAATGAGCAGAGCCCCCCCCCCAACGGATATATTTAGCTAAAACAAAAAAACCAGAACAAAACATCAAGAGATCAGTCACAGATCTCTTCTGGCAAAACACATAGTTTGGCCCTGAGTTTCTAGCACACTAAAGGCTTTGCGTCAGGAGTTTGATTCTCTTTCCGCCCGTGTCAAATTCCATATACAGACATAATCTGGAGTGCTGCTTCAGGCAGAGAGATTCTACTGCCCATAGACTAGCAATGGAGAGTAAATACTCAGTGCACTCTAATTTCATTGTACTGTATCTTCTTGCTGAATTCTCCCCACAACCACCCCCAGTTCTGCTGGAAATCCTTGTTGGGTGTCTCCTTCCCCACCCCAGATAAATAAACTGTATAACAGATAGATTTCTGATCTGTTCCCTGCCTAAACTTCAGTTTAAAGATCCCTCAATTTTACTGGTACATTATCACCCACACATGTGATTTTTTAAAAGATTACTTAGATCATCCATCCCTGAAGATTTCAGTGTGACTTGAAAGTTTTCATTACCATTTTGTATGCTAAAAGGCCCTACTTGGAGTAGGACCAGGGATCCCCAGGTTCAAATCACCACTCAGCCCCAAAGCTGGGTGTGTAACCTTCAGCTAGTCACTATCTTTCAGCCTAGGCTACCTTGCAGGGTTGTCATAAGCAAAGAATTGGGAGAAGAACCATGAACTCCACCCAGAATTTGTCAGATGAAGGGCAAGATAAAAGCTGAGTGGGAAACCAATGAATTAATTGCTCAGTGAGCCTTATCTGCACTACCCTTTCACACTGGAGACTCCAATTTCCTCCTTTTGACATTCCTTTTGTCCATCTACATGTTTCCCAACCTAGCATCTGAGATATCTAGCTCATTCATCCCTCCTCTCGTTTTTGCTAATGGAAGGAGCAGCACAATAACTCACAGGCCTTGCTTTTACTCTGGGAAGTGAAATGTGGATTTAGAATTATGGTAACCTTCCTTGCTTGGCAGTCAGTGTCACTGTTTTGCGAGCTAGAGTCCAAAGTGATTTGGTTTGCTTTCTTTGCAGTTTATACAAGTTCAAGTCAAATTCTTCTCTAAGCTATGCAGCTCATGGGGGTGAGGGAGCTAAGTCATTCTGGCTGTGTCCATGGGCCCCCATCAAAAAATTAAAAATAAATACATAGCAAACTGAGGTTCTGCTCCCTCTCTAACAAAAGGCCTGGCTACGCCCATGGCTGTGTCTGTGTTTGTGAATAATAATGGATCTGTACAGCCACCTGCATTTTTGGTATGTGGCTTAGGGGGCAGCCATGATGAGTCTCCTGCACTTTGAAATTCACTATTAAACCACTGAGTAGTAGGATATGGTTGCAGAACGCAAACATGGGGCAGGATATTTGAACTCCTATCGTTTGTTTGTTTGTTTAATAAAATGTGCATGTCACTTGATTGTAGAAAAAAATCTCAAAGAGGTTTAAAAGAGAAGCCATGCAGGGACATGCTCTTTTCGATGATTCATTTTTTATTAAGATTTTAAACAAAGACCCTGCTACAGCTTACTTTATTCTTTGGCAGCACATTCAATAGTGCTGCCCTGGTTTGCAAGGTCACGATGACACACCCATTGGACAGAGAATGCCCTTGGGCTATTCTTTTTGTTTCCTATCTGCATACTTCTATATTGCAGAAACACCGTTATTTTTAAAAGAAAACCAGAAACAATTGATTCAATGGTTTAAAAATTGGTAACAGGGACATTATAGCTGAAGTTAGTACAGTATCCATTTAATAGTTTCCTCTAAAATAGATTTAGAATGGTGGTGCATTTTCTGATCCTTGTTCCTTTCAGTTCCTGGACATCCTCCCCCGTTACAGTAAAGTAGAAAACCAGTAACCTTATATTTGTATGTCTAACCAACATTAAGGAAGTAAAACATCTGGAAGGACTGAAACGCGTAAGTCATAGCTAACCTTTCTTCAACATTTGAGGAAACTGATCTCAAGAGCCCCTCCAAAACTTATTCATTTTTATTGGGTCAAAAGATAAACATTCGAGCTAAGCCTACATACATTGACCTGATGATAATAAGTCCCCACTGAACTGAATGGGGATCACTTCTGCATAGGTTGTGCTGTCAGGCACATATTGGCTAAATGAAGGGGTTTTCAGAACTAGTAAGCAAAACAAGCAATGGTGGAAGTAGTGAAGAATGCCTTCTGGCTTCTAATGTAAAAGTGGTCTAGAAAGGCCTTACTTCTGAGCAGACGTTGTCAGGATTATGCTAGTTACAGGTTTTCTGCTCACTTGCCCTAGGGACAACACAGCTGTGTTCACACTCCTGTTTGCTGTGCACTTGCTGCGTTTTCATACATCAAATGATGTTATTCAAAATGCATGTGTATCCTAACAAAATACAGTGGTACCTCAGGTTACATACACTTCAGGTTACGGACTCCGCTAACCCAGAAATAGTACCTCGGGTTAAGAACTTTGCTTCAGGATGAGAACAGAAATCATGCTCCGGCGGCACGGCAGCAGCAGGAGGCCCCATTAGCTAAAGTGGTGCTTCAGGTTAAGAACAGTTTCAGGTTAAGAACGGACCTCCGGAGTGAATTAAGTACTTATGAATACCTTTGCATAGGGTAAAAGGCATTTCCCCACTGTCAGGGACTCAGCGGGAGCGCAGGGAGGAGAGGAGATGGAAAGCGAGGGGGAGCAATCCGAGGGCAGCGTAGGAGAATATGACAGCAGCCCGATAGATTCCATGAGCCTCTCCAGCGAATCGGAAGATTCACAGAAGGGGGCGCCGATGGGCAGGGCAAGGGGCGACCCAAGGGGGACACCCCAGAAGCAAGGGGCCAGCGGGGACTCCCAGAGCACCAGTTGCAAATCAGGACCAGCTTCCCCACCAGAGCGTAGTGGGGGGGAGGAGTCCCAGGTGTCAGAGCCCACATATGCACCACCAGCGAGAGAAGATGAGTCAGGGTGGACCACGCCTCCATCGGAGAGCGAGTTAACGGTTAAGAGGAAAGTTGCAGGCTGGGCGCGCGCGCCAAGTTCAAAGGTACAGGCGAGCGGCACAGAAGGTAGCCCGGATAGGGAACCAGGTCCTAAAGCCCGCCGGAAGGAGGGGCAAGAATCGTCAGGGTCAGCGTCAGAGGAGTCGAGGAAGGATGAGACCCTAGCGGGCAGGAGGGCCCAGAGGAGAAAGGAATTTAGGAAGAGGTGGAGCAAAGCGAGAGTCTTAAACTGGTGTGGAGGGGGAGGAGACTCAGACAGGACTTCGCCGGTCTAAGCTCGGGACGTAGAGCTGCACGCTGCGGCTTTGAAATGGAGACTGAATCTCAATAAAGACTTTTGTACATAACTACAGCCTAGCGTTGGTCCTCTGTGAGCTGGGACCTGGAGGCAGCTCTGACAGTAAGTCCTGTCTCAAATTTCAAAGAACCTCGCAACGTGAGAGGACGCAGCGAGGGGCGAAGATTGGTGCTTCGCGAGCTCACAAAAGCAGCACAAGATGACTACAGAAGAACGACTGGCAGCTTTGCAAGAAGCCGTGGTACAACTTCACGCAGAAATACGAGCGGCAAGGAGGAGAGAAGAGGAATCAGATGCTGTCTGCAGGGATCTGCAAAACAGGTTGGAAATGTTGACTAAACAGGGGCCACCGGCAGCCAAATCAGAAGGGATCGGGCTCGGGAAGAGAGGGGGGAGCCTGGTGTCGCATTTCGATGGGAGTCTGCAGCAATATCCTAACTTCAGAGCAGACGTAGTTTTTGCGCTAAAGTTGCTGGAGAAGGACTTTAGAGATGAGCAGGAGAAAGTAGGCTTCATACTAACGCATCTCCATGGAGAAGCTAAAGCGTGGTTGCGCAATCTGTGGAGAGATAATGATCCAGCCCTCCAAAACGCAAAAGCCTTCATTAAGGCGATGGACGATTGTTTTTTATCGGAGATAGATGTCGATGTCGCTAGAAAAGAGATTCACGGTCTGAAACAAGGCAGAGCCACTGTAAGGCAATATCATTCCCGCTTTTTTGCATTGGTCAACGCGCTGGGATGGGAAAAAGACTCAGCGTCCGTCAGGGACCTGTTCTGGGAGGGGCTGAACGGGGCTGTGAAAGACGAAATCGCAAGGGGGGAGAGGCCACGGAGCACTCAAGAAGTGGTCCAGAAGGCGTTGACGATTGGTGTGCGGCTGGAAGAACGTCCCTGGAGCAAAGATGAAGGGCGTTGGGGACGCACGGCAGCAAGGGCACCTCCTTTCTTTCCCAGAGACTCAGCGCGCGCTCAATCCACGCCTCCACTGGGAGGGGGAGAGGAGCCGATGGAGATAGGTGGTGCCAAGGCTCAGTCAGCGACCAGAGCCCTCACACCAGGAGCAGCCAAGGTGAAGCCTCCTAGAGGGAACAGGAAGTGTTACATCTGCGAAAGTGCTCAGCATATGGCAAAAGAGTGCCCCCAGAGGCTCCACAAGCACAATGCAGCCTCAGCAAAAGTAACAGAAGCAGCTCAGCAGAGGGAACCGCAGCAGGGAAACGACGAAGTCTGGCTGGAAGCAGAGCCGCTGGGGCCCAGCCAGACGAATCAGTGAAGCAGTCCCCAGGAATCTTACAGCCCACAGACCCCCTCCCGCCCAAACCAGTGGTGCAGCTCACCGCAACACTCCAGCTTCCCAATGGGCTCACCATGGAAGTGCCTATTACCATTGACTCTGGTAGCAATGCAGACTTTATGGGGGTGGATTTCATCAAGCAACATAGCATAGCGCTCCTGCCTGCCACGATGCCCCTGAAAGTAGTGACAGTCGATGGAAGAGAATTGCTGGGGGGACAGGTGGTACAGCAAACGCCGCCAATGGTGATGCGCCTTGGAAATCACCGCGAAGTCATCAGCTTCAACGTCACCCAACTGTCAGACACGCCCATAGTGTTGGGCATGAGCTGGTTGGACAGGCACAGCCCGGCATTGGCATGGTACCAGCGTAAATTGACCTTCTGCTCCTCCTACTGCGCAGAACATTGCATCATGACTAACCAGGAGGACGAGGGGCAAGAGGATGACCCACAGCTACAACTGGGCATGCTGCAAGCTGTACCCGACAAGTACAAGGCGTTTTTGGAGGTCTTCTGCGAGAAGGAAGCGGACAAGCTGCCTCCCCACAGACCCTACGACTGCAAGATTGACCTCCTGCCGGGGGCAACGCTGCCGACCGGAAAACTGTACTCCATGTCTGAAGACGAACTGCAAGAGCTCAGGGAGTTCATAGATCACAATTTGAAGCGGGGATTCATCCGAGAATCCAAAGCAGTGGGGGGCAGTCCTGTTTTCTTTGTGAAGAAAAAAGACACGCCCCAGAAGAGGCTTGTAGTTGATTTCAGAATTTTAAATTCGAAAACCAAGCCCACAGCTTTCCCGATGCCCAAGATCGACGACTTGCTCGCGACGGTGAGAAAGGGACGCATCTTCACCAAGCTGGATCTACGAGGGGCGTACAATCTTATACGCATGCGGGAGGGCGACGAGTGGAAGACGGCCATGTTCACGCCCTTGGGCACCTATGAGTATAGGGTTATGCCTTTCGGTTTACAAAATGGCTCCCACTGCTTCCAAGCCTTCATGCATCACGTGTTAGCGGGGCTCCTATACAAGAAGTGCGTCTGCTTCCTGGACGACATTCTGATCTTCTCGGAATCGCAGGAGGCTCACGAGAGAGATGTCAAGGAAGTCCTGCAAAGACTACGGGAGCACAGGCTTTACGCCAAACTGGAGAAATGCCAGTTCGACATGACGGAGGTGGATTTCCTGGGCTACAAGCTGTCCGACAAGGGAATCGCCATGGACAGCGCCAAGGTACGATCAGTACTGGACTGGAAGAGCCCGCGCAATCGGAAGGAGGTCCAGAGGTTTGTCGGCTTTGCTAACTTTTATCGCAAGTTCATCAAGGGTTTCGCTATGCAGACGGCGGCCATCACGGACACCCTCAGCTCCAAGAAGAAGAAGTTCATCTGGACGGACCAGGCGGAGCAGTCCTTTCAGAAACTCAAGCGTCTTTTCGCTTCCGAGGAACAACTGCTGCATGTGAACCCCAGCAAGCCCATGAGGGTGGAGACGGATGCCTCCGACAGAGCCGTGGGGGCAGTCCTGTTGCAGCGAGACCCTCAAGGGGATTGGAGGCCGTGTGCTTTCTACTCCAGGAAGCTCAGCAAGTCGGAGCAGAACTACACCATCTGGGACAGAGAGTTGCTGGCCATTCATGCAGCATTCAAGGCGTGGCGGCACTTCCTCATCGGAGCCAAACACACGGTGCAAGTTCGCACGGACCATAAGAACCTGGAGTACTGGCGTACGGCGCGGTTCCTGAACCAGAGACACATCCGCTGGGCGGAGTTCTTTGCGGATTTCGACTTCAGGATAGAATATATCCCCGGAGACAACAACGTCATGGCTGATGCGCTATCCAGGAAGCCGCAGTATCTGGAGGAAGCAGCACCGGTAGCGGCCAAACACATTTTCGCACCCAAGGCGTGGGCATGCGCTTCTGCCACAATAGACCTGGAAGCGATACGGCGCGAGCTGCGAACAGATTCCTTCGCGCGCTCCAAGATGGAGGAGGTGCGCAGCGGCACGGCAAAGGACGACGAGTTCCAGATACGCGACGGACTGCTCCTCCGCAAGGGGGCCATCTACGTACCGGGAGATGAACTCCGCGCGACAGTACTGCAACAGCTACACGACGCACCCAGCGCCGGACATTTCGGCAGGGAAAAGACAGTGGAATTAGTAGCCAGAGACTTTTGGTGGCCCAAGATGCGGGGAGAAGTCGCGGAATACGTCACGAGGTGCGACACCTGCCAAAGGGCCAAGCCAGTACACAGACCGCCGGCGGGACTGTTAGAACCGCTACAGACCCCGTCCGAACCGTGGGAGAGGGTAGCCTTGGACTTTGTCACTGACCTGCCCAGCTCGAGGGGCAAAACAGCAGTACTTGTGGTAGTCGACATGTTCACCAAGATGGCGCACTTCATTCCTTGCGCGAAGGTGGCCACAACGGAACAGACAGCCAAGCTGTTCATAGACCACATGTTCAAGGTACACGGCCTGCCACGGTCTATCCTGTCTGACAGGGGGCGCCAGTTCATCTCGAGTTTCTGGCGGAAGCTGATGGGGATCCTGAACGTCAAGGTCAACCTAGCGTCGGCAAGACACCCGCAGACCAACGGACAAGCGGAGAGGGTCAACGCCGTCATGCAGCAGTACCTGAGATGTTACGCCAACCAGCAGCCCTCGACCTGGGTGGACTATCTGCCCCTGGCCGAGTTTGCCTACAACAACACACAACACGTGTCCACGGGGGTGACACCGTTTTTTGCCAACCACGGGCGACATCCCAGGACCTTCCCGGGCTTAGAGAAAGAGGGGGAGGGGGAGCCACAGGGAGCAGAGGCATTGGCAGAGGAGTTACAGGAGGTCCATGAACAGCTCCGTAGACAGTTAGACCTAGCAAAACACGTATACAAGATGCAAGCAGACAAACACAGAAGAGTGGGGGAGGACATACGGGTAGGGGACTGGGTCTGGTTAGCGGCCCAGGCAGTGCCGGCCAGGTCCTTAGCTAAGAAGAAGCTAGGACACAAGCAGTTGGGTCCTTACCTAGTCGAGGCACAGATCAACCCAGTGGCTTTCCGTTTGACACTACCGGAGGGTTCCAGAATGCACCCGGTCTTTCATAGATCGGTGCTAACGCCCTACAAGGCACCTCACAGGTTTCAGGAGCCAGGAACAGCTCCCAGTCCGCTTAGAGATGCACCCATGACAGGGGGGTCGCCGAGGGCGGGGCCACTCAACGAGGTGACGGAGATTTTGGACTCGAGATGGGGGGAAGAGGGAGTCGAATATCTCATCGCAAGGGAAGGTGCCCCGGCCAGCGCCAACAGCTGGGTGCCGTACTATGCGGTGGAGGAGCACTACCTCAAAGACGAGTTCCACGCACTCTTCCCACACAGGCCCATGCCGGAGGATTATTTTGACGAATATCTTTTCACCCCCACACTCTCAGCCAGTACGTTTCAGGGGTTCTCCTCGGTTGAGGAGACGGTTCCAGAGACTACCTCGCCGGAGGGGTCGGTCTCAGACTTGGGTGCGGAGCGCTCTTATTGGTGGGACACTCAACCCGAGGAGGAGTGGCGCAGGAGACTGCTCAGAGGGCCCTGGCACGCAGACTACCCAGAGGAAATGGGGGAACAAGGGGGCATGGACGGGTTGGGGGAGGATCCTGGTTTCGAGCACGCCGGCAACGAGATGGAAGCGGAGGAGAGCGACGTCGATGTACCCGTCACGGACTGGCAGCATGCCAGGGGGGAAGACCGGTATCCGGCATGCACCCCCACAGCATTGGAGCACCCGGAACCCACGCCAGAGGAGGGGGAGGGGGGAAGGGGGGGCTTCGAGGGGGGGATGGATGTCAGGGACTCAGCGGGAGCGCAGGGAGGAGAGGAGATGGAAAGCGAGGGGGAGCAATCCGAGGGCAGCGTAGGAGAATATGACAGCAGCCCGATAGATTCCATGAGCCTCTCCAGCGAATCGGAAGATTCACAGAAGGGGGCGCCGATGGGCAGGGCAAGGGGCGACCCAAGGGGGACACCCCAGAAGCAAGGGGCCAGCGGGGACTCCCAGAGCACCAGTTGCAAATCAGGACCAGCTTCCCCACCAGAGCGTAGTGGGGGGGAGGAGTCCCAGGTGTCAGAGCCCACATATGCACCACCAGCGAGAGAAGATGAGTCAGGGTGGACCACGCCTCCATCGGAGAGCGAGTTAACGGTTAAGAGGAAAGTTGCAGGCTGGGCGCGCGCGCCAAGTTCAAAGGTACAGGCGAGCGGCACAGAAGGTAGCCCGGATAGGGAACCAGGTCCTAAAGCCCGCCGGAAGGAGGGGCAAGAATCGTCAGGGTCAGCGTCAGAGGAGTCGAGGAAGGATGAGACCCTAGCGGGCAGGAGGGCCCAGAGGAGAAAGGAATTTAGGAAGAGGTGGAGCAAAGCGAGAGTCTTAAACTGGTGTGGAGGGGGAGGAGACTCAGACAGGACTTCGCCGGTCTAAGCTCGGGACGTAGAGCTGCACGCTGCGGCTTTGAAATGGAGACTGAATCTCAATAAAGACTTTTGTACATAACTACAGCCTAGCGTTGGTCCTCTGTGAGCTGGGACCTGGAGGCAGCTCTGACACCCACCCTATCAATGCCCCCTGGTGTGTATACAAACAGGAACGAATCTGACACTAATGAAGCTGTGCTGATGTGAACAGCTGGGGGGAAGGGAAGAGCTGTGAAGCACATGGAGATGGGGAAGCAACTTCACTGTGTTCTAAGGAGGCAACATGAATACACTCCATAAGACTGAACCCCCATTAACAAGAGGCTTCTCTCTTAGCACAATTCCATATCTTGCTTTCACTTTGAAGTCTCAGTTACTCCTAACAGCAATAAAGCTGTAATCATCACTTCTATTGTTATGTAGTGAAGTTTCACCCTGGGCCAGCAGGGGGATACTGTATATAGTTTTCACTCAGGTCTGTAGATAGTTTTCACTCAGGTCCACGTCAGTTATTTTAGGCGGGAAACGCTGGGCTGTTGTTGCTACAATGTTGACAGCCGGCTGCCTATAAAAGCAGGCCGGCTGAGCTGTTTGCAGTCAGTTCTATTCCAGCTTACAAAATAAAGAGCGACTTGGAGAAATCGCTGTGTCGTCTGCTATGTCAACCCACAACTTAACATCTATCAGTTTCTATACTCAGTGGCGTAGCGTGGGGGGTGCAGGGCGGGCCAGCTGCACCGGGCGCAACATTGGGGGGGGGGCGCTCGAACTTGCAGCTCTCTGTCCCTACCTGGCTCTCACTCTCTCTCTCACTGCAGTGCTGGCTGTGCGAATCCGATCCGAGCTGCTGAGTCACCGCCCACTGTGGAGGGGGAGGGTGCCAGGCTTGTGTTGCGGTACGGAGTTGAGAGCGAGGGAGGGACTATCTGGGGGAGGGACAGTGCAGCGGCCGCCCAGCGCAGCGCTGAGCGTGGGAGAACCACACCCGACCAGCCCAGGCAGCAGCAAGAAGAAGCTGGCAGCGGCGGCAGGTTAGGGGTTAGGGGTGCAAATTACTTGCCTTGCCGCGGGTTAGGGGGCGCAAATTACTTGCCTTGCCCTGGGTGCTGACAACCCACGCTACGCCACTGTCTATACTGAACTTACAGTAACAAAGAGGATCTCTTCTTACCAATTACCTCCACAAAAGGAGGACATTCACTTGGCACTTGAAATTTAATTTATAGCAATGCTTACTGATTTGCAACTGAAAGTAAGAAGTGAAATGTTCAAGGGAGAAAATATATGTGTGTCATTTTAAAGCCTTGGGATGGTCTTTCTTGTGTAAACAGCCAGTGATTTTATCTGGATGCTGCTGAACTGGAGGTATAAATCTATCCTTCAAAATGAGTCAGAGTGAATCATCAAAGTTTACTGCTAGGGAGCTATTATAGATTAGGACGAACCCAACACTGAGTCCTGCAACAGAAACATATGCAGCATGGAATGCACTAACAACAAACCAGTTTACTAAATTGTTTTCATAAAGAGTTGTAAATGAATAGAGGTTATCAAATCTGTAATCTTATTCTGCAATTCATATTGTTCTGCACTTCCCACCACCACAAACCATGGTGTATTCAGGGAAGGACTTATTGGGATTGAAGTCTAAGCCCTCCCAAACAAGAAGTAATAATGTAAGCTACAATAATAAGGACATCATATGTGTTAGATTTGCTATATAGCTTGCTTTTATAATCCACATTAAACTGTATGTATAAATTAAATTTATGGATTGTTAATTGCTGTGTTTTAAGATCCTAACTTTCCTTTTTTGAATAGAGAAAAGTTCAGAATGGGGCTTTCTGACCTCACTGCCCCACACCAACATGTGCTCCTAGAGGTTGGGGGGCCTTTGGGCATGATATAGGGTATGATGCAGGGGATTGCAGATGGCAGAATTAAAGGAAACTATGGAATTGTTATCAGAGGATTGATTTCCATTCCATAAGTGGGATGAATAAGCAAACATGAGCAATTTTCACTCATGGTTACATCAGAATTCTTCAAAATCCCTGTTGAGGAACCAAATCTATATATTTATATCTTTGGGAATCCACATGGAATGAAGCTTTAGAAGGCAACCGAGATGTCTTTTCATGGGAAATTGACTCATCCTGGCCACAGCTGTGAGTTTCTAAGGCTATGCTTTCAGCTTTTGGGAGAACTGATACTGCTTTAAAGACCAGCATGCATGATTGCCAAAGTTCTTGTCTGATGCCCCCTGCTCAACTTGTATATTTTTATGCTTACAAAAAATACACAAGCTTCTCAAAAGGGAACTCAACTCTGTAGCAGCTGGAGTTTCCTACTGCTTAGAGAAATGGGAAGCATCACAACACATTTTGTAACACCATCTGTCTAGTTTTCAAAGCTTGAGCAGCTGTTAGATAGGGTTTCTAATTGTGATGTGGAAATTTGTGCGCAAACCAAACCTGCAATCAAGGCAATCCACTTAGAAAACCTTGTTGAATAACTTTTTTAAAAAAGCACCTTTCCTCAACCTGATTCCTGCCAGATGTTGTTGAACTACAATTCCTATCAGCCCTAGCATGACCAATGATCAGGGATGATAGGAGATGTACTCCAAAATATCGGGGGGAGGCACCAGTTTGGGGAAGGATGCTTTAAAATGACACAGTCATTTCCAAATCAGTGTTCCAAGCAGCAAACTCAAAATTCATATCATATTCATACCGGAAATGGGATGCTTCCAGATATTCCCTTGATGTCTACCCCACAGCATACAACATATTTTGGCCAACACAGCCAGCATGTTTATACTACAGATTTGGTGATAAGAAGCAAGCAATCTCACAGCAGCATTGCTGATTAATCCTGCTTGACAAACTATTTGTGTTACTAAGTGCAAACAGTGCTGTGTGAGTAAAACCCTGCTTATGGCTTACTCACATCTCGGGAGATAAAGTGATAACATAAAGAAAAGTCCTAAAACGCCTTGGGCTTATGCTGATTCTAAGATGGTCATGAACTATTTCTAAATTTGCACTTAACAAAACATATGCTAAGCACCATGTGCTGGTTTAATGCAGAATTAAGGATAATATGTCCATAAAATGCTTCACCCAATATATTTACCTTGTTTCAAAGGCATATAAAGAATATGAAGTGGCAAGTACCTGTCTTCAGACAGTCTCTCAACATATGAGTATCACAGTTTTTAAATGTTTGGCAGGTAGTCCAGTATTTTTAAATACTCTTTATGTCACTTTGAGACATTTATGTAAAAAGCAATGCAAAAATGTAATAAACAATTTCCCCAGATTATTTACTACTGCATTTTATGCAATATAGTTTATAATCAACAAGAAATGGTAGATAAGTAGCTACTTTCCTTTTGTGTGATGCTGTTAAACTGGAATAATGGAGATATAAACTGAAAGTAACACTGACACAGATATATGTCAACTGTTTAAAAAGGCGAGGAGGACCTAATCATAACAAAATACTTTCATTGCAAAACCCTTGTTGCAGTAAATGGCTGAAAGGGGAGGTTTTTTCCCAATAAAGCCCAACTCTGTGTATTGTACCACCCTGAATATAGCCCATATGGAGAAGAGGTTGTATCAGGAGGAAGTATGTCTTAAGGACTTCTTTGCATTAACGTTTATGGGCATGATTAAAACCAGGCTCATTTTTGTCAACCTTTATATACTGCTCTGTGGTGTGAGTATTTGTGAAAACATTAACCATGTGCCCAATTTCCTTTGTAATAAATTGTCAGGGAACTGACATCAAAGGGAGAAACGGAGGCAGGGCACCAGAGCGATACCGGGGAGGGAACCAGCAGAGGGGAAGGATTTCAGCGTGACACCAATAGAGAGGATAGGGAGATGGAGGAGGCGGTGTCAGGGCTCCAAGACCCTTCAAGCGAAACTAGCGGAGAGAGTGCTGGCATGCCCCTGCCTTCCCCTTACTTGCGCAGACGCGTTCCGCGCAGAGAACATAGGAGGAGACTTGGGGTCAAACAGCTTTTATGCTGGAAGAGATTCAAGAAACGCCCATTGACGGATTCTGCAAGTGACTAACAGGTCACGGAGGGCGAGCTCTAACCCTAAACTTGGTTGAGCAAACGATCTAACTGAAGTAGAGGCAGTTTACACACGAGTAACCCACCCGTAACCATTGTAGCAATCCGTCAATCCCTTGCTGTTACTCGTGAGTAAGCAGTGGAAACATGAGTCAGACTGGAGGTGCCGGGGCAGTGGAGCCAGCTGCGGAGGCGCAGGACCTGGTGAAAAGGAACCAGGAGCTGGAACGGCATGTAGCACTGCTGATGGCGCAGCTGGACGAGAGGCGCACCCAGGACGCGCAGGTGAGACCCACCCCAGTGGCAAAAAAGGTGCCCGGACTGGTACACAAATTTGGGGGAAAGCCCCAAGAATATAATGGATTCCGGACAGAAATAGAGTACGCACTGCAGCTGCAGCATGATGACTTTGCTGACAAGGCAGCGCAGGTGGCGTATATCGTGGGGCACCTTGAGGGCAGCGCGAGGGAATGAGTTAGACCCCTAATGGCCACGCACAACCCCGCCATGAAGGACGTCCGGAAGTTTCTTCAGGCAATGGACGCTATGTATTCAAGCCAATTGGGGGAGAGTGTCACCCAACGGGAGCTGTTGAGATGCAAGCAGGGGGACCTTTCCGTTAGAGACTACTGGTCCCGCTTTGCGATGCTAATACACAGGCTCGAATGGGATATGGACAGCCCGCCCATACGGATGCTGTTTGAGGAGGGGTTGTCCCCAGCCGTTAAAGATGAGCTCTCCCGTGCGCCCCGCCCGGAGACTATGGATCAGCTGACTAAAGCGGCGCTGGCGATAGGCTCTCGCCAGGAAGCACGCGCTTTGGAAAGGCGGGAAGGGAGAGGGGAGCGTTGCCCTGACTACCGCATTCCTGAGATGCCAAGGCAGCCTTCCGATGACGTGGTGCCAATGGAAATTGATGGGGCGCGCGCACGCGAGGTTCCGAGCGCCCGCCAAGGAGGCAAAAGGGAAGGAAAGGCTGGGAAAAGCACCAAGAAATGTTTCCTCTGCCAACGGCCAGGACACTTTGCCAGGGTCTGTCCACAAAGAAAGGTTTGGCAAGGGATGGTGGGAGCCGCTGGAAACGAGGAGGGGGCAGAGAAAAAGGTGCAGGGAAACGACAGCGCTTGACTGCCCACAGGGGGGCGCAGCAGCCAAGCGAACAACTAAGTGAAGTGCCCCAACCTGACCCACCCAAGGTTTCTATAGCGATAGAGGTGACGCTAGAACTCCCAAATGGAAACCCAGTCAAGGTGAAGGCAATGTTGGACTCAGGGAGCTCCTGTAATTTTTTTAGTAAGGAGTTTGCACTGGAGCACCAGATCCACTTGCTGCCACTGGATTTCCCACTTCAAGTGACCATGATTGATGGCAGGGAGTTGCTGGGGGGGGGAGGTGACACATCAAACCCCGCCAATGAGAATGAGTGTGTCCAGGCACACAGAGACCATTGCCTTTCACGTGGCCACACTGGCGGGACCCCCGATAATACTGGGGATGAGCTGGCTAGTGCTACATGATCCAGTGGTGGCGTGGCACCAACGCACAGTCACCTTCGGGTCAGCGCACTGTTTGGAACACTGTCTAGGGGGGGAGAAGCCCAGGGTGAGATTGGCCAGAGTGGCAGCAACCACGCTGAAGCAGAAAGGGGAGGTGCCGCCACAGTACACGGACTTACAAGAGGTTTTCAGCGAGAGGGAAGCGGACAGACTGCCGCCACATAGGCCCTTCGACTGCCAAATCAACCTACTCCCTGGGGCGCAACTGCCGGTGGGTAAGCTGTATGCCATGTCTGACAGAGAGATGCAGGAGTTGCGAGACTTTATAGACAAGAACTTGAAAAGGGGGTTTATAAGAGAATCTAAGGCAGTAGGGGGCAGCCCTGTGTTTTTTGTGGATAAGAAAAACACGGATCAGCCGAGGCTCATCGTAGACTATAGAAAATTAAACCTTGTGTCGGAACCCGTGACCTTCCCAATGCCCAGAATTGATGATATTCTAACCAGGGTAAGGAAGGCTAAGATTTTTACCAAGCTGGACCTTAGGGGAGCCTACAATTTGATTAGAATGAGAGAGGGGAGCGAATGGAAAACCACCATGTTCACCCCCCTAGGGGCCTTTGAGTACTTAGTCATGCCATTTGGATTACAGTCGGGCTCCGCCTGCTTTCAAAGCTTCATGCACCATGTGCTGGGCCCCCTGCTGTACAAGAACTGCGTAGCATTTCTGGATGACGTCCTGATCTATTCGGACAATGAAAAACAGCATGTCCAGGACGTCAGGGAAGTGCTGAAAAGGCTACAAGAGCACCAACTGTGGGTCAAGCTGGAAAAGTGCCAGTTTCACGCCAAGGAAGTGGAATTCCTGGGATACAGGTTGTCAGACAGAGGCCTAGCCATGGACCCCGGCAAGGTGCAGGCGGTGCTGGAATGGAAGGCCCCCAAAAACCGGAAGGATGTGCAGAGGTTCCTTGGGTTCAGCAACTTCTACCGGAAGTTCATCAAGAACTTCGCCCACTTGACCGCACCCATCACGGATTGTCTCAGTAGCAAAAAGAAGTTCGTCTGGACGGAAGGTGCCCAACGAGCCTTCGAGAGGCTGAAGCAGGCGTTCGCCTCAGAGGAACAGCTCCTGCACGTGGATCTGCAGAAACCGATGAGGCTAGAGACTGACGCATCGGACAGAGCGATAGGAGCGGTGTTACTCCAGCCGGCACCGGCCCAACACACATGGAGGCCGTGCGCCTTCTTCTCAAGGAAGCTGAATGAATCGGAACAGAACTACATGGTGTACGATCGCGAACTGTTAGCTATTTATGCCGCATTTCGCCAGTGGAGACATCTCCTGATAGGGGCTCAGCACAAAATCCAGGTTTGCACTGACCACAAGAACTTGGAATACTGGAGGACAGCGCGAGTACTCAACCAGCGACAGATTCGGTGGGCACAGGAGTTCTCCAAGTTCTTCTTTGAGATCAAGTACGTGCCAGGACAGGAGAACGTGAGAGCAGACGCGCTTTCCCAGAAACCGGAGTACACGGAAGGAGAAGGACCACCGGAGGCTCGACATGTGTTCCCTGAGGAACGATGGGTTTGTGGGGGGGCGTTGGTTGGGAAACGAGAACTAACCGAGTTGATTCGCCAGGACGAATTTGCCCAAACCAGAATCCGGGAACTAAGGGAAAATGGGAGAGACCGGGGAGACTTCGAGGTAAGGGAATGGTTACTGTATTACAAGGGAGCAATGTATGTGCCCGGGGGGGCCCTACGAGAGAGGGTGCTCAGACAGCTTCATGACAACCCTACAGCGGGGCACTTTGGGCAACACAAGACTATGTTACTGGTCACTAGGGAGTTTTGGTGGCCGAAGGTGAGGGAAGATGTATGAGAGTATGTACGGGGGTGTGACCGCTGCCAAAGAGCCAAGGGAGAGCGGGCAGCCCCGGCAGGGTTACTAGAACCCTTGCCCATGCCGGGAAGACCCTGGGAGGTGGTGTCAATAGATTTCATGACAGATTTGCCCAAATCAAGAGGTAAGACAGCAGTTATGGTAGTAGTAGATCTGCTAACCAAGATGTGCCATTTTATAGCATGCTCTCATGCGGTGACAGCCAAGGAAACCGCACAACTGTTTGTTACTCACATCTTCAGGTTGCATGGAGCTCCTTCGAGGGTTATCTCTGATCGAGGGAAACAATTTACCTCGAGGTTCTGGAGGAGGCTTATGAACTTATTGCAGGTGGAGGTGGGATTCTCGACGGCAAGGCACCCGGAAACTAACGGGCAGGCAGAGAGGGCGAACAGCATATTGCAGCAATATCTCCGCTGTTACGTCAACGAGAGGCAGAACGACTGGGTAGATAAGCTAGCACTGGCCGAGTTTGCGTATAACAATGCGGAGCATGTGTCCACGGGGATGAGCCCGTTCTTGGCTAATTATGGGTGTCACCCCAGGGCCTTTCCCGGGAGGGGGGAGGAGGGGTGAAGCGTGCCCGCCGCAGAGCAGTTTGTGGAAGAAATGGAAGCACTGCACCAGCAGCTTAAAATGAATCTGGAAAGGGCCAAGGAGGAGTATAAGAGGCAAGCAGATAAACGTCGCCGGGAAGGGGAGACCATTAGGGTGGGGGACCTGGTGTGGTTATCCACTCAAGGATTGCCCTTCAAGGGTGGGTGTAAGAAACTCAGGCCGAAACGGCTGGGACCATTTGAGGTGACACACCAAGTCAACCCGGTGGCATTCAGGCTCAAGTTGCCAGACAGCATGAAAATCCACCCGGTATTTCATAGGTCACTGCTCTCGCCGTACAGAGGGGAGCGGGGGATCCGGGGGGTAGGAGGAGAAGGACTCACACACCCACCGCTGGAAGAGAGGGAACACCACCATCAGGTAATGGAGATCCTGGACTCGCGATGGCGGGGACGGCAGGTGGAGTACCTAGTGGCTTGGGAGGGTGAACCCAAGTCAGAAAATATGTGGGTTCCAGAAGGGGTAATAGATGATGAGTATCTGGTGGGAGAGTTCCACAACAGGTATCCGAGGAAGCCCAAACCCCTGGGGAGGTTCTGGGAGGAACAATTTGCCACCACCGATGAGGAGGAGGAGGACTTTGTGGGTTTTCCAGCGTCCCAAGAGGAAGGAGGAGAATCGTCAGGAGAGGAGGAATCAGATTGAGAAGCCCCTCCCGTTAGAAATCGGAGCGGGTGGGAAGCGGGGTTTGAGTCCTCGGACGATGACGGCAGCTCCTTTCGAGGTTTCCCCGCATCGTCGGCTGAAGATGGGGACAAGGTCACGTCTCCGGGTCAGGCCGGGGGGTAGAGGGGGTCCTGGGGGGGAGGTGGATGTCAGGGAACTGACATCAAAGGGAGAAACGGAGGCAGGGCACCAGAGTGATGCCAGGGAGGGAACCAGCAGAGGGGAAGGATTTCAGCGTGACACCAATAGAGAGGATAGGGAGATGGAGGAGGCGGTGTCAGGGCTCCAAGACCCTTCAAGCGAAACTAGCAGAGAGAGTGCTGGCACGCCCCTGCCTTCCCCTTACTTGCGCAGACGCGTTCCGCGCAGAGAACATAGGAGGAGACTTGGGGTCAAACAGCTTTTATGCTGGAAGAGATTCAAGAAACGCCCATTGACGGATTCTGCAAGTGACTAACAGGTCACGGAGGGCGAGCTCTAACCCTAAACTTGGTTGAGCAAATGATCTAACTGAAGTGGAGGCAGTTTACACACGAGTAACCCACCCGTAACCATTACATAAATATAGCAAGATCACTATGATGACCCACAAACTTAGTTATACAAAACTGTCATTATGCTCAGAATACATGTTCCTCATGAGCAACAATTTAGGATTTAGGTACAGAAGCTGTGGTCTTCCAGATATTGTTGGATTCTGAACCCCATCGGTTCCAAACAGTTCGGCCCATTATTAGAGGCCATGGGACTTGAAGTTCAGCAATATCTGGAGGACCTCAGGTTCTCCACCCCTAATTTAACTGACAGAGGGAAATTTGCAAGGCTTCTGAAAGGAGAACAGAGAAGGAGGTGGCTTTATGAATCACTGGAAATCTAACACAGTCATCTTTCCATGCAGCATCAGCAACCGTCATGGGAACAACTGATATGATAATAAACTGAACAAAAGAAATAGATTTTTTTAAATAGGATTTTGTTTAAAATAACTGCACAGGTATTGTGTGATCTGGAATGGAAAAGAGTTTGTGTAACCACAAACTAAATATATCAAAAGGCAAAGTCTCTACCATAGCTGCAAGCTGTAATACTTGTTTCTTGCCTTCAGAACAAGCAGATTTAGCTAATTCCACGGCTTGACTGAAGTACGTGCTTTTTATCTATAATGGGACAATCACAAAATAAATCCGCTTGGATCATTGAGCCTTTAATAAGCTTTGGTTATTTGGGCATGGTAAAATAATTCGTCCTCCCTCCCTCCCTACTTTTTCTCATTAAGAGTGTGTGTAAAGGATGAAGTGGAAATCCTAACCCACAGTGAAAATTATAGGAACATTCAGGGTAAATTTGGCTAAGAATTTGTTTTAAAGGGATCCTATGTCTAGAAGGTCTTAGAGGTTTTTGCATGAGGAAAGCTTAAATGTGCTGATAGGGGCAGAATCCATCATTTTTTAACACTACACTACACCATGTGTGGATTCCCCCCCCCCATACCCTAAGGCTAATAATGGGTTAAACTGGATCTTTTTTTTACCTCTATACATTTTCTACATTTTCTCCTTAGAGGCATTCTGCAAGATGAGTTAGGCTGAGATCTATAGTGAGTTTCCAAAGTCCCCCAGTAATCCACCCTCTGTTTTAACTGAACGCTAATGGGTGGTACCAATGACTAAGTCAATGTACTCCACCCTGCTTCTGTCAGATGGGTGTCTGTGGAACTGAAATAGAGGACAAAACATGGGTTTCTCAGTGTTCCAATGGATACGGGATGTATAGAGTTAAAAATGAACTGTTTACTCTAAAAAGAGCATATCTTATTGGTGACTGGGCTTCATTTAAGAGACAGCTTATGCTCAGATTCCACTTCCTTGACAGGTATGGGCCAAAGAGGTTCCCCATCCCTCACCTAAGGGTACATTTGATCTCCAAAACAGCTCTTTTCAAATACTGTACTGGTGGAATACAGCCAATCACTGGCCTCATTACAGCCACTGAACATTACACCACTACAGCTTGGACTCAGCATTGGACAGTCATTGGAAGTGCTCATTTTTTAGAAAATTCTTCATGCCCTTTTTCTGATGAACCTTTCCTTTTAACCAAAATATTGTTTTTCATAACACTATTGCCAAGGAGCTTGGTGAATGTCTGACGTGAATCTGATTTATAATTATTCTTCCAAGTTGTCAAATTTTTGAATTATTCTAGTGGAAATGGTAACTCAGAACAGCTTTCTTAGAAAATGCAGGACAGATTACCCATCAGTTCCAAAAGATGAACAGATATGGACCCTGATAGATCTTGCTGATGGCAAGCTCTTGACCAAACTCTTATGGCAGCGTGGCATAAAATTCCATTGTGTTTTGCCAGCCAAAATCATCTATTTTTGCTTAGCATCCATTTCAAATATGTTTGGCATTTCACTATGTATCAGTGCCAAACTTTCTGGTGTGTTTTCAAGAAAGGAATGAAAACACCAGGCCACAAACTGCTGTAGTATATTAAGTGCTTGGGAGGATTTATTGGCATTATCAACAGATCTTAAAAATCACAGAAATAGTTGCATATGGCAGTTAATAACAAAGTTACTACAGTATATGTGACGCCCAAGCCAAGGAGATATCGTATTTACTCAAATGCACACCTTTTTTGGCCAAACTATATTTGCGAAAATTAGGGTGCACATTAGATTTGATGGTACATTTACATTCTTCAGCAAAAACCTTTTTTGGTTCCAAGGTTTTAAAAATTGAGGTCACATTAGATTCGATGGCGCATTGGATTCACCTAAATACAGTAAATAACTATACAGTGGTACTTCTGGTTACGTACTTAATTCGTTCCTGAGGTCCGTACTTAACCTGAAACTGTTCTTAACCTGAAGCACCACTTTAGCTAATGGGGATTCCTGCTGCCACCGCGCCTCCAGAGCATGATTTCTGTTCTCATCCTGAAGCAATGTTCTTAACCCGTAGTACTATTTCTGGGTTAGCGGAGTCTGTAACCTGAAGCGTATGTAACCTGAAGCGTATGTAACCCGAGGTACCACTGTACAACCTTTGGAAGACATCTGAAGGCAGCCCTGTACAGGGAAGCTTTTAAATAGTTAATGTTTTATTATGTTTTTATATGGTATGTTGAAAGCCGCCGAGAGTGCCTCAGGTGACCCAGTCAGATGGGCAGGGTATAAATAGTAAAATTATTATTATGGAATAGGATATCCCCAGGCCCAGCTACAGCTAGCAGACTGATAGCGGGGAACACAATGATCTCTGGTGTATGACTTTTGCAGGCTGATGGTAGGGCGTTTTGATAATAGTTTCATTGCTGCTCCACTGAGCTTTTCACATGCCCTCACAGGGCTTTTTGTAACAAAAGGAATAGTGCAAGTGTAGATAGACTGATGGATGTTCAATGGGTCATGAACAAATGGTAGATCTAGGTTTAAACATCAGCAGCAGCAACAACAATTTTATTATTTATACTCCGCCCATCTGGCAGGTTATTTTAAAACTAAGGGGGAGTTTCATTCAGGTTGAATATATGTTAAAGTGCAATATTACTGAATTTAGCTATTAATTGTTAAAACATAACTGATCACAACAACTAAACTTTTACAGTGACTACAGTGTATTCCAGAGGCTCAGAAACTGACAATATTTTATATATTATTCCTGACACCTTTTAAGTCAATTTCACAGGTTTCTGAACTTGTGGTTTTGAATTGGGAGCTGGCAATTATGCAGTTTTGCTTTCTATAGAGCCCCATCTATACATCTGACAGCTCCTTTTGAACTTCCCTTTGTGTTCTCTGAAAGCCACACCATTTCCCTTACTAACATTATAATGTGTGACTATAAATCAGGGGAAATCTGAATGGTTCTAAGAAACCATAATCTAAATTTATACAACTAACTGTGCAGGCAATGCCGGAAAAGATATATAAGGGAGGAATATGTTTGCTATTGCAGTTACAAGGAAAGGCAAACTATTATTTTAAAGTAGAGAGGAAAGCTGGACAAGGGTATATTTCTAAAAGCATTGTGCATGGAATCACCGCCTAATTTAATATTGTAGCTGTTGTTACTGTTGCTGCTAAAGTCTTATAGACTAACTAAAGTATTAAAGATTAATCAGTTGTTACACAATATGTAGAAATGCCTGTCTTAAGCCATAAGAAAATAAATAAATATTAGGGCCAGGGCTTTTTTTTCAGCTGGAACTTGCCAGAACTCAGAATGGCAATGGTACCTACCTGAGAGGTACTGGAACTAAGAGTATGAGGGAGGTGTTCATGGAGAGTTCTGGCACTTCTTTTTCTAGAAAAAAATAGCACTGATTAGGACAATACCTTTATTAGGCCAACCAAAATATCAGAAAACTGCATGCAAACATTTGAGTTCTCCAGAAATCTTCATAAAACTAGATGGTAAACAAAGCAAGTGCCTGTACATTTTGATTAATTTCTCAGGTTCAACAAGTGCTAGAAACCAACACACACACCCCGGATATTACACAACTTTTGGGGTGTCCTGGTTTTCACTTTTTTAAAATATGGCAACCCTAACTGAGTGTCTTGCCCCCTGTAGACATCCAGATGTGTGTAGTAGCAGACTTTCAGATATGTCTTTTTAGGTTCTATGGAGATATCACATTAGCAAAAATGCTCATTGCTGTTAATAGTGTGGTGCTGTTGGAACATATACCTTCTAAGGGGTGCTCCTCTTTCATTAAAGATTTATGCACTTTGTTCTTGTTGGAATTTGTCTTCCAAATTAGTGCATTATTGTAGTGAGACCCTAAAGAGCCACTGGAAGTTCAGATTACACACTACTAGGCTAGATATACCAGTGATCTGACTAAGTATAAGGGTGTTTAAAATTCTGTATCAACTGTCACTTGGCAGGATGAGACAAATGACTAAGCTAACCAGGGATGAGAGAGGTCAAAGGGAAGTTTGGTTCTGAAAGAGTAGTACGTCAATGGCCATGGCCAGGGATGATGAAAGTCGTAGTTCAGCACTAGTAGGGCCTGCTCAATTATGGACTTGAATGTGGCTTTTTTAAAGAGAGAGAGTTGTGAGTATGTGCAAAGTGCCTAGTCAATGTGAATAGAATCAACTTTTGTCTTTAAAAAGTGGATCTAGGGATATGGTTCGGTTCCTTTTCCCTATGACAAGAAACAAGCTTAAAATAGACTCCACTTTCTAAATTCCTCCATTGCTAGAACTCTTTACCAATCCGCAGAAGGGCATCTCCCCTTGTTACACGACTACCTGCTTACTCGGGAGTCTTTCCTAGGGCAAACAACTGGGAGTCAGGAAGGAACCTTTCCTGATCTTGATCTACTTCAGATCACCCAGAAATTCCAATGTACTCTCTGTTTTTCAGCCTGACGTGAAATGAAACCTGTAGGAGTGAAGAGAAAGAGCGTGCCTCAGGCTGCAAGTCTACACCCTCTGAACGCAAGCTTTACTTCCGAGTAAAAAATATATATCCCAGGAGTGTGCTTACGGAGGACCAAACCTTTGGCCAATCTACACTTGCAGCGGGGGGGGTGAAGGCAACGCGTGTGCGTTTGTGAACCTTTGTCGATCCTAAAAGCCGAGTTTCAAGGCAAAGGTGAGCTCCGTGACGAGGGCCAGGGAGGGAAAACCCCGCTTTGCTCCGACGCAGACAAGCCTGAGGGCCCCAATTCCGCGCCTTTCATGCTCCGCCCAGCCTGACGGCAGCGGGGAGGAATGCGCTTCCGGAGGCGCACAAGGAGCGGCGGCGGCGGCGGTTGCAAGGCCTGGCCGTCCCTTTCTCCCGGCCCTGCCGTATGGTTGGAAGGAAGGAAGGAAGGAAGGGAAGAAGGCGCGGCTCTGGTAGGCGAGAGGGGATAGCAGTCGCCGCCGCCGCCGCCACCCTCAGCACCCCTGAGGCGTCGCCCTGAGGAGGCCGGGCCAGGCCCCGGAGCAGAGGAGACGAGGGAGAGGAGCGGCGAGGCGGAGGAAGCAGGCTCAGCCCCGCCACCAACTTCTCGAAGCCCCCGGACGAGGGTCGGGGAGGCGCCAGAGCTCAGCCGCGGCCATGGCACAGGTAGCCGCGGAGAGGAGGGGCAGTCAAGGGGGGGGGGAACGACAAAACAGCCTGGGCGTTGCGAGTGTATCTGTATCCCTCTAATTTTTTTGGCTTTTGTTTCCAGCCTCTCCCTATTTTGTGGGATATGGAAGTGTGGCCGAGTGAGAAAGAGAAAGGCGCGCGGGGGGGGGGGCTTATAGAGGAGAAGGAGGGAGAGCGCTGCCCTCCCCCCCCCCGTCCTTTCTGTGAGGCAGGGAGGAAGGAGCGCCGTGTGCCCTTTTTCAGAAGCCCGAAAAGCCAAAGCGTGCCTTTATAAGGGCGTGTTCGCCGGGCGGGAACGAGGGGGAGAGAATAACCGAAGGTGCTGCGGGGGGGAACTGCACTTGCGTTGGAGGATATTATTATTATTATTATTTATTATATATGTCCTCCCCTCCCTAAATGACTTTTTAATTGCAAGTTCCAGGCAGGCAGAGATGTTGCAGCCAGCAGCACAACAAAAGAATCTTGTGGCACCATACAAGGTTAACGGATTTGTTGGCCACGTCGGATGACGTGGGCTTTAGTTCACTAAACCTTTGCCACAATCGTTGTGTTAGCCTTAAAGGGTGCCACGAGCCTCGTTCCCTGTGGGGGGGGGGGTGTGGTGATGGTGTTGGATGGGCTGTTTTGGTTGGACGTCGGTGGTTTTAGAGCAGGGATGGTGAAGTTGTGGCTCTCCAGATGTTGTTGGGCTGCAACTCCCATCATCCCTCGCCACTGGCTATTCTGGTTGGGGCTGATGGGAGTTGGAGTGCCAACATCTGGAAGGGCTCAGAAGATTTATGCCCCTTGCTTGCTTTCTCTCTCCCACCTCCCCCAATAGTGTCTGTAAGTTGATGGTGTTAATCATGCCCCAGCTGAAGGAGAATGCCAACATAAGAGACAGGAAATGCCTGTCATGCCAGTTCCTGATAGACTTTACAAAGCTTAAAAGTGAACAGTGTCTACCAAATTTGCAAGTACATTTTGTGAACTGCATTGGAACTGGGCCATATTCCTATGTACATTTACCTGGGAGTCTGCTCCATTAAGCGCAGCTGAACTTTTTCTGATTGAGCATGCTTAGAAAGGGACTCCATGTTTGCATAGCCTTAGGACTGTAGTCTAGCATCCTGAAGCCACACCCATTACTTTTCACAGAGTTTGCTTTCAAGTAAAAGTTGCAAATATTGTAGTCTAGATATGTGCATGCTTACCTCAAAGTTTAATGACTTAAGTGTGGCTTTTTTGGCACGCAGCTCAAGCCTCATGGTGGCTATGTGTGTTGTTGTTTCCTGGAGAAGTGATATTGGATTTTACTCTCATAATATATTTTGTGGTAACAGTTTTGGGACTGTTCTTACTTGCATGCAAGATTTTCAGTCCAATACAATGAACTGCAGTTTGCATCAGTTATGTCCATGTGTGCATGTTAACGTGCCCTTATAGGGACTTTCTCCTCTTTCTGTCAACCATGACTGAGTCCCGTTTTATGTTATGTTTTCACTGCTAATAAATCCCTATCTGGTTTCTGTTAATTCTGGCACCTTAAATTATCTCAGAAAGAGGTTAACTTCTCACACACCTGCAAAGTAGGCCTAGGCTGGAGGGTTCTTCTTTTCAACTGCTTCTGGAAATTGAAGTGCAGTCCTAAGCCCTGATCCACCATGCTGGAGAGTGTTATAGAGGATGTAGCACTGCAGAGATCCCCACTACATCTGCCAAAACAATGGGCAATGGAAATCCACCACTCCCTGTACATTAGCCAGAGGCAGAAATAGGCCATTCAAAGATCTCCTGGCTCATAAACTACTAGAGCAACTGTAGCAAAGTTCATTGCTACCACCAACACTCCTTAGCTTTAGCTGCAAGGCTTTGGATACAGTAGCTCTGTTCACCCCTGCTATTTCCAGATGGGAGTTAAGTTTGCAGTTGTTTTCTATTGTTCTATGAATTGTTATTTAAATCCTAGACATGCTTACTTTGGAGGAACATTACAGAGCCTGTACTTACTTTTAATAATATAATAATATTTTTTATTTATACCCCGCCCTCCCCAGCCAAGGCCGGGCTCAGAGCGGCTTACAAACAATAATAAAAACAAGAAGAATGATTACAACTTAAAAACAAAAATAAAATACAACATTAAAATAATGGAACATTAAAATATTAAAATGTAGCCTCATCGGAGGAGAAGGAAAAGAAAGAAAAAGAGAGAGAGGGAGGGAGGGAATCAAATTGGCTCCAGGCCAAAGGCCAGGCGGAACAACTCTGTCTTACAGGCCCTGCGGAAAGAAATCAGATCCTGCAGGGCCCTGGTCTCATGAGGCAGAGCGTTCCACCAGGCCGGAGCCAGAGTTGAAAAGGCCCTGGCTCTGGTTGAAGCCAATCTAACTTCCTTAGGGCCTGGGACCACTAAGGTGTTGCTATTTATGGACCTTGAGGCTCTCCGTGGGGCATACCGGGAGAGGCGGTCCCGTAGGTATGAGGGTCCTAGGCCGTGAAGGGCTTTAAAGGTCAAAAGCAGCACCTTAAATCTGACCCTGTACTCCACTGGGAGCCAGTGCAGCTTGAAAAGCACTGGGTGAATATGCTCCCATGGCAGAGACCCCGTGAGGAGCCTCGCTGCAGCATTCTGTACCCGCTGGAGTTTCTGGGACAGCTTCAAGGGCAGCCCCGCATAGAGCGAATTACAGTAGTCAAGCCTGGAGATGACCGTCGCATGGATCACTGTGGCCAAGTCGGGGCGGGAAAGGTAAGGGACCAACTGCTTGATGCGGCGAAGGTGGAAAAATGTCGCCTTGGCTGTTGCTGTAACCTGCGCCTCCATGGAAAGGGAGGCGTCAAGGATTACACCCAAACTCTTAACGGAAGGCAATGGCACTAATTGGGCCCCCGCAAGAGAAGGGAGTTGGTCCCTCATCCCCATGCCATCCTGACCTAGCCATAGGACCTCTGTCTTCGAAGGATTTAGTTTCAATCGGCTCCCACGAAACCATCCAGCCACAGCTTCCAAGCATCTGGTCAGTGTGTTCGGGGTCGAGTCGGTGTGGCCATCCATCAGCAGATAGAGCTGAGTGTCATCAGCATATTGGTGACAGCCCAGCCCAAAGCTCTGGATAATCTGGGCAAGGGGGCGCATAAAGATGTTAAAAAGCATCGGGGAGAGAATTGCGCCCTGCGGCACTCCACACACCAAGGAGTGGCGCGATGACATTTCCCTCCCTAGTGCCACCCTCTGTCCCTGACCAGAGATAAAAGAGCACAACCAGTTACGGGCTATGCCCTGTATCCCCACGTCTGCGAGGCGGTGGTCCAGAAGATCATGATCGACCATGTCAAAGGCTGCTGACAAATCTAAAAGGATCAGCAGTCCTGACCCGCCTCGATCCAGGTGTCTACGGAGATCATCTGTTAGGGCAACCAGAGCCGTCTCCGTCCCAAAACCAGGATGGAAACCGGACTGAAATGGATCTAATGCCGATGTTTCCTCCAGAAACCTACCAAGCTGTTCAGCAACCGCTCTCTCAATTACCTTACCCAGGTATGGAAGATTTGAAACTGGGCGGTAATTGGAAAGGTCTAAGGGATCTAATGAAGTTTTTTTTAAGAGTGGACACACCACTGCTTCCTTCAGTTCCCCTGGTAATGTCCCCGTGTCAAGGGACAAATTGATAATTTCAACCAGGGGGGTCCGCACAACATCTGGACACTCCCTAATCAGCCAAGACGGGCACGGATCGAGGAGGCAGGTGGTGGGCCTACCAACTTGGAGGAATCTATCCACATCAGTAGGGAGTATCCGATCGAAATGGTCCAACACTGGACCTGAAGTCAGTCGAGGGGCCTCCAGTTCAGTCACTGTATCTAAATTGGCAGGGAGGTCACGGCGGAGCAACAGGACTTTCTCCGCAAAAAAACTCGCGAATGCCTCACAGCTGTGGGTCGAATTTGTGCTTAAATTTGGTTGTCCTCCTAAGGACGTTATTGACCTAATTATTCTAAAAAGTTGTGCCGGGTGAGAGCTAGCGGATGCAATGGAAGCTGCAAAGTAAGATTTCTTAGCAGCTTTCATAGCCGTCTCATAGGCTTTCATAAGCGTCCTATAAGATGTTATTGAGGCTCCGTCACGAGTCCGTCGCCATACTCGCTCTAGCCGTCTGAGATCCCGCTTCATTTTCCGGAGCTCCTCAGTAAACCAAGGGGCCCGGTTTCGACGGGGTCGCAGAGGGCGCTTAGGTGCGATCTCATCAATGGCTGCCAAAAGCCGGTTATTCCAGTCCTCAACAAGGTCATCTAATGAGTCGCCAGGAGGAGCAGGGTTCCGCAAGGCTTGTCGGAATCTATCAGGATCCATCAGTTTTCGTGGACGAGCCCAAATAGGTTCGCCACCCGAGCCAGGGAGGAGTGGGAAGTCAATCTTGGCTTTCAGGGCGTAGTGATCAGACCATGGCACTTCCACAGCAGGGAGCATGATCACATCTATGCCAGCCCCAAAGATCAGATCCAGCGTCTGGCCTGCTTGATGAGTGGGGCCCAAAACAACCTGGGAGAGCCCTAGTGTTGCCATGGAAGTCACTAGGTCCAGAGCCTGTGAGGAGGGAGCGGCATCGGCATGGACATTGAAGTCTCCCAAAACCAGTAGGTTTGGGAACTCCAAGGCCCAGCCCGCCACCACCTCCAGCAGGTCTGACAGGGTGGCTGCAGGTGTGCTGGGTGGTCGGTACACCAGCCAGACAGCCAAGCTCTCCTTGGTGCCCCACACGAGACCAACACATTCAATGCCGGAGATCGTCGGTGATGGCAGAGCTCTGAAAGAGCAACCCTCCCGGAATAACGCCGCTACTCCTCCCCCCCGACCCACAGTCCGCGATTGATGAAGGACAGAGAAACCTGGAGGTGTTATCTCATGTAGGGAGACTACTTCGCCTTCCCGTACCCAGGTCTCCGTCACGCAAGCCAGGTCAATCCCCTGCGAGACAAAAAAGTCACGCATGGTGGTGGTTTTGTTGCCTATGGACCTGGCATTGCACAGCACCAATGACGGAGGTGTGTAATCCTTGCTCTCTTAAATGGTTATCTTTTGGATAACCATTTACTTATTCTGAATACTTATAGCACACCTTTGGCCTCTTGAGTTCAAAGTCAGCTAATTTTTTATTTTTATTTTTAAATAGCAAAAAACTAGGCAGTTAAAAGAGCAGCAATTGATGATTTCAACAAACTATTGCCAGCAACCCAGGATTGTAACCTAGGGTATGATCCCCTTTTGCAAACAAGGTACAATTTGCACAAACCAGTATGCCAGGCTTGGATAGAACAGCAAACTATGTTTTCCTTCTTAAGCAGAATTGGAATCTTTGAAGTGCTGTGCATAAGGAAAGGTGAGAATAGTGTGCACAAGCCTATGGCTTGTGTGTTTGCTCTCATAACCATGGTTTAGTGGTGCATCTGCCCCCTGTGCTTCTGACAAAAAAAAATTGTATTCATTGTTTTATAAACTATTGTCACCATTAGTAGTGAAAACTAGGATGTGAATATTGGAAATAAATAATACTTCCTTATTTTTATTTTTCTGGGTACTGCTACCCTATTTGTGCTCCTGAAATCAAGCCGTATATTATGTAAGTAGCGCAGGGCATAGAATTTTTTGTGTGCCTTAAATATTTATTTGTTATGACATTTGGTTTTATAGACAAGAACCAATTCCATGCATAGAATATAAAAGTCAAAGCCCTATGAGATCATTTTATTATTTTAGATGTGATGCTGGCAGTGAGGTGAAATGAGCAAGGACAGTTATTGTGTATTCAGAACATGTGTGGATTGTTCTAAGGGAAAAGGCACATTGACTCTTATCCCCTTGAGTTTAACATGTGATTTATTTATTTTTAGTTAACTATTGAAAAACTAACACACTGTTTAATCTTATTAACTATGTTGTGTTTAACCCTGTTCTGTGCACTATAGATTGTATTACAGTTTGAGGTTTATTTGTCATTGTCACCTACGCTTTCAAGAGTTTTTCACTGCCCAAGTTGAAAAATGGCAGTGGGTACATATAGTATAGTACATCTCTTCCAACACCGGCCAAGAAGGCTTCCAAACATGTATAAATGGAAGACATTTCAGGTTTAATAATAATAATAATAATAGGAATTTTTCAAGGACTCTACAGTCGTACCTCGTTCTCAAATGCCTTGAAACGCCAATGTTTTGGCTCCCAAATGCCGCAAACCCGGAAGTGAGTCTTTCGGTTTGCGAACATATTTTGGAAGCCGAACATCCGACACAGCTTCTGATTGAGTGCAGGAAGCTCCTGCAGCCAATTGGAAGCTACGCCTTGGTTTTTGAATGTTTTTGGAAGTCAAACAGACTTCCGGAATGGATTCTGTTCGAGAACCAAGGTACGACTGTATTGGGATGTGGCATTACCCAGTTTTAAAGATGAATTTACACAGCTCCTAACATTGTTGACAAAACTCAGATTAAGAATGTTACTGGTAACTATAAAAATACCAAAACATTTCTTGGTATAAGTAATATTGTATCTATTTGGGCATTACGCTGCTCTATTACAGTGTTTCCCAACCTTGTGCCTCCAGCTGTTTTTGAACTACAACTCCCATCATCCCTGACTAGCAAGACCAGTGGCAAGGGATGATGGGAATTGTAGTCCAAAAACAGCTGGAGGCACAAGGTTGGGAAACACTGCTCTATTAAGTACTCATCTGTTAGTGATTGTTTGGAATTATGATAGTTTAAAAGTGTGTGCTAATTGCTATTTATATAGTGCTCTAGAGTGTTTGAAGAACTTCATATGTAATCCTTACAGTAGCCATGTAAGAAGAGCTGAGGCTGCCTTGTTGAAGTGAGATTTAAAATTGGGACTGCAGGTCACACTCTGATGCAACGTGTTGTATTGTACTGACATGCAAATGGCAATTTAGTCACGTTGATATATGGCATGGAAGCCAGTGGAATTGCATGAAATGAAGTTTATGAAAGTAAAAATTTAGTATCACACTAGTTCTGATAATATTGGTTGCAACCCAGCAAAGAAATGCTGCAGCCCTCCCCTCCCAAGATTTTCCTCTCATCAGTTGCAGAATAACGTAAACCAAAAAGTCTTTATGGCTTTTACAGCTTGCTGTGGAACTTTTCTGTGCATGTAGTTTGGATTGTAGCCAAAATAACTAGGAAGAAGAATGAATAGATTGGCTGTTCTTTGGTATAATTTAGCAAGTACAATCAGAGATAGCGTCTTACCTGTAACGTTTTTAAAGGCAGTGAGGTATAGGCTGTAAGCATCTACCCAAATGATGACAAAGCATGACTAATTATTGTGTCACCAAAAAATGTATCCCAAGGAAATGATTAAGCAGCCTTTTCTAGGCAGTAAATGATTACGTATCAAAAAGTACTAAATAGAAGCAGTCAGCCATAATGAGATCTTTAAAAGATACATCTGAAAAGGACTTTAACTCACTAATAGCAAACCATGTTCTCCTTCTATGTATGTGAGTTCTCAGACTACCAACAGGCGCAGAGATAAGAAATGCTTGCTTTTTAAACAAACCGCATTTTCTCATAATGTCTGAACTTAGAGCTTTGGTTTGTTTAAACTCTTGTGAAAGCAGTAACAAAATAAGATTTCAGATCCTGATTTCTTATTTGCATTTGGTATTTGTCTTTCTCTTTTACAGAGAAGAATGTAAATCTGTACCAAGCTTTAACACTAATTATTTCAAAGCAAGTATTTTTGTTTATTGAAATGCAGAACTTCCAAAACACCCAAAACATGTGATTAAGTGCTTATTCTGGATTTTTTAAAATGGCTCAATACCAACAATGGGATTTTAAAAAAACTACAGTGGTGCCCCACAAGACGAATGCCTCGCAAAACGAAAAACCTGCTAGAGGAAAGGGTTTTCCGTTTTTCGAGGCGCTTCGCAAGACGAATTTCCCTATGGGCTTGCTTCGCAAGACGAAAACGTCATGCGAGTCTTGCGATTTTTTTCGATTTCCCCCCCCCCCTTTTTCTAAGCCGCTAATAGCCGCTAAGCCGCTAATAGCGCTAAGCCGCTAATAGGGGTGCTTCGCAAGACGAAAAAACCGCAAGACGAAGAGACTCGCGGAACGGATTAATTTCGTCTTGCGAGGCACCACTGTAAATTTCAGCCAACCCATTCAACTCAGCCTTTCTCAGGGTAGTGATTTTTGGGGGACAGGGGAATGGAATTTGTAGGAGTGTTTTACAGATAGATGGGTTTTTCCTGTGTCTCCTATTTTAGCTGTAGTCTCAACATTGTGGTAGTCACTTTGCCAATGGTTCTAGGAACCATAATTGCTGCTGCAACTTGTGTGGTTTTTATGTATGTATGATAGCAGGATGGCTCAAAATGTGAATTTCTAGTACTTATGAACATAATAATCCAAGCAATGGCTTAGCAAAAACAAACTTAAGTTTCTTGATTTACTGGTTGTAGTTTGGGGGAGACATACCAAGGTTTCGGGTTCTGACGCAGTGCAAAGCCAAACCATGGCTTAGCCCTAGGTAGTACAACAGGACCAGGGGAGGAGTGAATTCCCTCTTCATTTGTTAATCATGGTTTATATATGTGAATTGGACCATTATTAGAGATGCTATACATGAAGGCTCATCCTTCATGGTTGCCTCTTTCTTCACAGGCAGTAAAAAAAATCCACTGAAATTTCCCATTAATATCCCATTAATGAAATACCAGTCAGTATGGTAGGTGGTTATGTGTGTGAGGAGAGAGCGCTATATACTGCAGATATCTTAGGAAGCTACCTTTTTGTGTTAGATTATTTATCCAGTTAAACTGGTATTGCCTACTCTGATTTGTAGCAGCTTTCCAGTATCTTGAGCAGGGAGGTCTGAAATCTGCTACCTTCTCCTTTTTTTATTAACGGGTGGTGCCATTGATTGAACCTGGACATTTCTCTGCAAAACATGTGCACTGGGATCCATTGAGAACCGAGCCAACTCTTACCTGTATATCCCCACCTAGGGTTCTATTTCATGGTATGACTTTGGGAATATAGGAATCTGATGCCAAACCAGACCATCAGCCCACCTAGTACAATATTGTCTACACTGGCTGGCAGCAGCTCTTCAGGGTTCCTAACAGGAGTCATTTGCAGCCTTACCTGTAGAAGCCAGATATTGCATGCAGAGCATGTGGCCCTTCCTCAGTTTGATAATGTGCTGGGATATGTATGCATGCATGTATATGTATATACAGTGGTACCTCGGGTTACATACGCTTCAGGTTACAGACTCTGCTAACCCAGAAATAGTACCTCGGGTTAAGAACTTTGCTTCAGGATGAGAACAGAAATCGTGCTCCGGCGGCACGGTCGCAGCTGGAGGCCCGATTAGCTAAAGTGGTGCTTCAGATTAAGAACAGTTTCAGGTTAAGAACAGACCTCCGGAACGAATTAAGTTCTTAACCCGAGGTACCACTGTATATGAGAGTCTGTGAGAGCATATATAGCACAATAGCACCTTGATATTCACTCGATGGCTACAGTAGAATGGTCAGGAGTGTTTCTAATCTATTTCATTAGTTGACTTACACACACAGCAGGAAATACTCCCTTCCTTTGGGTGTGGTGTTAAAGGAGATAATACTACCAATTTTAAATCTTTTTAAAATCTAATTGCCATTTCCCATGGTATTATTCTGTATGGGATTCTCATGTAATACGAGAAAAGTTTTTCTTTTCATTTCATGAGTTTACAACATAGAGTTAAGTAAACAATGCACACTGGAAATAAAGATAGATTAATTCGGCTGGGAACACTCACACAGCTGTATACATTATGTTGGAGGGCTTCTTTTAGAGTATGCTTCTGCCAGTTATTGGGGGGCGAGAAGCAATAAAGGGCACTGAGCGCCCACTGAGCACCAAAAACACTATTCTGGAATTTCTCTGACTCCTGCTGCTTCATCTCCACACATTCCTTGAGGACTAGAAACTCTATTGTATATATCTGTCGACTTGTTCAATAGAAGCCAAGATTCTTACCAATCTTATGTATTCTATCATATAGAATATTTTATTATCATTCTAACATTTTTATGTGAGCTGCTTTAGGGCCCTTTTTAGAGCTGAAAAGAGGCCTGTAAAATAACTGTGATAATTGTGATTTACACACAGCCTCCCCATTTCTAAATCTCAGATCTCATTTTTTTACACATTTTGAAGCCATTAAAGCAGGATGGGGACCTTCTGGCCTTCCGGGTGTTGTTGCACAATACCTCCCATAACCCCAGATCATTGGCCATCCTGGCTGTGGCTGATGGGAGTCGGTGTCCAACAGCAGCTGAAGGGCCACAGGCCCCCCGCATCCTTGCTTTTGAGTTGGGAAACGGGGGGGGGGGGTCACAAATTGTCTGAATTGTTTCTTCTTTTTGTTATGGGTAGGAGTCTAAAAATGAGAGGGTAGGAAGCCTCACTTTTGCTGCATGATTAGGTGCTCATGATTTGGCTTTCTTGGGTGGGAGCATCTAAAAGTCTGAGTTCTAAAGGAAATGGTGAACTTCCTTTTACTGAAGATAGACAGACATTGGGTTATGTATGTACTAGGCAGAAATTTCCTTTTTACCTCACCTTGAATATGTAGTGAACATGCTGCTTTTAGGAGAGCAATGCCACATGGCAAAAAAGTCAAACCATGTAACAGCTGTCCTGGTTGGTGCTGGTGATTGGAGAAAACTCCCAAGAATAGCCTGTCATTATAGGGCTTAAATTGTATGATTCTTTTCTGTCTCTTGACTGATCCTCCTATTACATGAATAATGAGATAAGTGTTTCCAGGTTTAATATGGATGAACAAAGAAGCTTAGTTTTCTACTTATCTTTTTTTCTCTCAGTAAGATAGTAGTCATCATAGGGTGCTGCCTCTTAATGATAGTTGGGATTTTTTAAAGCAAGTCATGCCTTTATGAAGGCTAAGGTATGATGTGGAAATACTGCTGTGTAATACATACAGGCTGTGGTAAGCTGTGTAAGAACTATTTATATTCTAAACAAAATTGATTTTGTGTAGCTAAATATGGGCTTTTAAGTTACACCCGGCTGAATAATCTCTTCTTGAAGAAGTTTTGGGTGGGAAGCATCTATGGTGCTGAGTTTGCTCAAAGAATGAGGCAATAACTTTGCTTCCACCAGAAACTGCATTAAGAAATGTCTGGTGAATTGTTGTACAGGTAACAATGGTTCTACACAGGGGTTATGTTCTTGACTCCTGCACATGTCGGTGGAGCATGCATAAGCCTGCTCACCCTGTTACACCCTGCCCCCTTTCCTGGCCACTTCCTGGTTGCAGTGATGTGCACATGCGCGGTCACATGCATATTGGACGAGCATAAAACAGTCATTGCCTCTATTGTGATTTCTGGTTGCGGGGGGAGTGGGAGTGAGATTTTTGTAAGGTAAGGGTTTTCAGACTAACAAAATGAACTAAGGTGATGACAAAATGCTAGTCAGCATCTGCTACACAATTAAAACTGCATTTGCTAATTAGATGTCTTTATTTGTAGGAAATAAATAGTTTCCCGTCATTTGAAAAAGTAAAAGCTGATCCTTATTAGGGATCTGCCTCAACTACAATGCTTGTTTTGAAATGCATTGTGGTGCTTTGGAAAACAGGCCACCTCAGTCCAAAGTGCTTTGCAGTCTGCTAAAACTATACAGTGGTACCTCAGGTTAAGTACTTAATTCATTCTGGAGGTCCATTCTTAACCTAAAGACCACTTTAGCTAATGGGGCCTCCTGCTGCCGCCGTGCCGCCAGAGCCCGATTTCTGTTCTTATCCTGAAGCAAAGTTCTTAACCTGAAGTACTTTTTCTGGGTTAGCGGAGTGTGTAACCTGAAGTGTATGTAACCCGAGGTATCACTGTATATTTTCCCATCAGATCATAGAATTGTAGAGTAGGAAAGTACACTGAGGGTCATCTAGTCCAACCCCCTGCAGTGCAGGAATCTCAACTAAAGCATCCATGACGGATGGCCATCCAACCTCTGCTTGGAAACCTCCAAGGAAGGAGAGCCTATCACCTTTCAAGGGAGACAGTTCCACTGTCAAACAACTTTTACTGTCAGAAAGTTATTCCTGATGTTTAGCTGGGATCTTCTTTTGAGTAATTCAAAGCTGTTGATTTGAGTCCTGCCCCGAACAGGAGAAAACAAGCTTTCTCTATTTTCCATGTGACAGCCCTTTCAGTATTTGAAGATGGCTATCATATCTCTTCTTAGTCTCTTATTTTCCAGGCTAAACATACCCAACTTCCTCAACCATTCCTCATAAGACTTGGTTTCCAGACCCTGTCTTCTGTGGCAGTTTGGTGTCATCTGCAAATTTGTTGAGCATCCCCTCAATTCCGTCATCTAAAGATGAACAACAACAGGCCCAGGAGGGAACCCTGCGGCACCCCATTTGTCCCTTTTTCCCCAGGATGACGAGGAACTCTCTGGGTTCAGTCAGTCAACCAGCAACAAATCCACCTAACAGTTACCTTCTTCAGTCCACATTTTACCAGCTGTTTTTACCACAAGACTATGGTGGTGGACTATGTCAAAAGCCTTACTGGAATCAAGATACACTATGTCTCCAGCATCCCCCTGATCTTTTGTCGTGGTTCCCTGGTCAGAAATCAGAAATGCATGGAATTAAGATGTTAATAAAAGCAAGCCTAGTTGGGAGAAATTGAGATTCGTTTTCTCATGCAAGAGCCCCCAATACTGACCCATAACAAATTCTTTTTTTTTAAAAAAAAAAGGTACACCCACATTTCCCCTGTGCTTCATGTACTTGTGATAAAAGAGGTATTAGTTAGTTTCTACAACTGTACACTGTATTTAAATTTATAGTTGGAATCACTGCAGTGATGTGGGGATGTCGTGGATTCTTTTGTAGTTTTTTTCTAAGTATATTGAATACCTTTCCACAATTAAACTATACAATACAGTCATACCTCGGGTTACAGACGCTTCAGGTTGTGCGTTTTCAGGTTGTGCACCGGTCTGAACCCGGAAGTACAGTGGTGCCTCGCAAGACGAAATTAATCTGTTCCGCGAGTCTCTTCGTCTAGCGGTTTTTTCGTCTTGCGAAGCAAGCCCATTGACGGCTTAGCGGATTAGCGCTTTTAGCGGCTTTTAGCGGCTTATCGGCTTAGCAGATAAGCGGCTTAGCGGCTTAGAAAAAGGGGGGGGGAACCCGCAGGAACTCGCAAGACATTTTCGTCTTGCGAAGCAAGCCCATAGGAAATTTGTTTTGCAAAGCACCTCCAAAACGGAAAACCCTTTCGTCTAGCGGGTTTTCCGTCTTGCGAGGCATTCGTCTTGCGGGGCACCACTGTACCGGAATAGGTTACTTCCAGGTTTCAGCGCAGAAGCACTAAATTGTGCTATGCGCAGAAGCGCCGAATCGTGACCCGCGCACACGCAGCGTTGTGGGTTGCGAACACTGTGGGTTGCAAACGTGCCTCCCGGACGGATCACGTTTGCAACCTGAGCTTCCACTGTACTACTAACATGAATAAAGCTCAAAGTAGTAATTCATATGCAAACATGCAAATGCAGTTAAAGAAAAAATACTGTTACATGAGATCTGTGTATTTGTCTGTGTTTTTCTATGCTGTGTTTTTCATGCCTATTTCTGATCTGTAGAGCTTTGCTTCCAGAAGGACAGAATACAGTATTCATTCTGCTTTTACTGCAACATTTTAAACAGTGACTGTATATGTATAACTTTCTTTTTACTATGCAGTTAACAGTGCTATGTATATACTCTTGACATAAGTCCTTGTATCAAAGGAATAGAAATAGTTAACTAGTTCAATTATTTATATTTTATTTTACAGGCAAATTTCAAGTTTCTCATCTGGATTGGATTATTAAACTGCTTTGTGGTCTGCGGATCTGCCCAACAAGGTAAATGGAAATATGTACAGGTCTAGAAAACGTAGACTGTTTTTCGATTCTACAGTGCAGGTGACCTATTAATTCCAGAGCTATCCAGTGTAAGCTTGCTATGCTTGTTTTGAATTGATTCAAGGGCAAATGCTGCCTGTTTCACTTTCATACAACATTAATCCATATTGGTTTAACCTCTTTGCTCATGTCTCTGAAACTGTTGGCAAAGAGGACATATGAACAGGAGGAATGTTTGCCCTGGAGAAGAGATTGAGCTGTATCTTCAGAACCACACTCTTGTTTCTCTAGTGTAGCCACATCTGAAGGATGCTGACCTGCACCTACAGCTTGAAGTTGTACTCTTGTCCCATGTCAGGTCATTTGAAATATTATGCACCTCTTATTCTTCCAAGTAAGAAAAACCAAACAGCCTTTCCGAACATGCAGTGTAATAGATGCAGGTGTAATTTCTCTTGCAGAACGTCTTTACGTTCCGCCGTTTCATCCTTTATGTTTGGAATTCACCTGCATCTATTTCACTGTTTGTACATACAATGGAAAATCTAGATTAGCGTCACCTTTTCATCATGTGTGTGTAGTGCAATGAATGCATGTGCAATTTGTAGTGGTTTTCATGGTTTTTCTTATGTGGAGGATTGTTCCATGGCATTTGAAGCAGTCCTAATTAGGATTGAAGCATTCCTAATTAATGAATTATGATTGGCACAGAAGAAATGTGCATTGGTGCTCCAACTTTCCCTCTAGGCTCTGTGCACTTGTGGAATTGATTGTTAAGCAACACTTGCAATCATGTGTTAATTATAGATATAATGATTAGTTTGAACCTCAGTTTATGGCTAGTAAGACATCTACTTATACAGTACATTAAGTTAGGTATGTGTTATCATTTGTTTAAAAAAACCCTTTGCATTTTCTTATAGGTGGGAGCAATTGTATAAAAGCTAATGCTAAATCATGTGCTGATTGTATACAAGCTGGACCAAATTGTGGATGGTGCAAAAATGCAGTACGTATTTTTAGAAAATATATTTCCTTTGCAATATTTTGTTTCCTATTTCATTTTATCTGTAGCTATTCTTATACATTCAATAACTTTTTATGATACACTCATTTGCATTGATAAATAAGCTGCAAATGAAAGCTACAGGTTTCTTTGGTCAGTGTTAGACTCTACAAAGTGCAGAACAGATGTGAACAATAAGTCTGCTGCGGTTAAAATTTTGGTGGTGGAGATGTGGAGACTGTCATGTATGTTTAAGATTGGCTTTGTGAATAACAATTCCTAGCTTGGGGGTTAAGTTGTTGTTGTTGTTGCCACTGTTATTTTGGAACTGGTAGGAAACAGTGTTGGCAGCAGCATCAAGACCAGCAAAGATTTTTTCCTCAGAAATAACCTTCCTTGTTTTAATGATCCCCTGGTGCCTTTGGAAGATGCTTTTGTGCACATGGAAAGGTTTTTGAGAGCCAGTGGTTAGTGCTGGAATAAGAATACAGAGACTCTGTTTCTAATCACTACTCAGGCCATAAAACTCTGTGGGCGACCTTACACACTCTCAACCTAATTACCTCTCAGGGTTGCTGTGACGATTAAATGGGTTGCAGGACTTCTGTGCTGCTTTAAAGTTCCTGTAAGGTGCAAGGTGAAAGACTGCTTTCTCCATGACAATACACGATAGGAAGTAGCAAGAGCAAGACCTTCTCTTAGTGCATCTGAGTTCCCTGTTTGTATCTGGGTGAAACACCTTTGCCTTATTTCCCAACTCCTCTGCATGTGCCAGAGGATTTGGAGATGGAATGGGTCTGTTTGTTTCACACAGCAGAATAAAAAGACCCTGGTGCAATTTGAGGGTAAAGAGATTCCTCATTTGGTGCTTTGTCCACAAATTCAATTTGCAGGGAAGGGATTCCACCTCACCCGTGACCAGCAGGAGAGAAAGTGCAGCTGAGTTGTACACAAACAGGCAGATTTGCAAGGAAAGATTCCTTGCCATTTCTCTCTTTTAATACGTGTGTCCCTTATGCATCAGTTGAAATATAGTGACTTATTTACAAGTTATCTATCAAATAGCATGCTGTCGCTGTTCTCCATTTCTCCCCGTCCCAGCTCTTCTACTTTCCAACTGTAATGATCAGCTTGGCACTACTGGCTGTATCCATATATAGCTTAGTTCACACTGCTGTTTTTCCATCCCCCCTTCCCTACACAGGGACAGGGGTGTTTGTCATGTGGACATAAGTAGTTGAAATAGTCTGAGGTCTCTTGAATGCCAGGTGAAGGAGGTAGAGAGGTGAATTCTCTGAAACGATCCACGTTGCCCTGATTAGCTAGAAGCACTTGCTATCTGCAGTTGGAACCAGGCGAATGGGTAAATTCTTCACTCTGTTGCTAAAATCTTTTTTTATTTTAAGAATGCAGTCTCCTTAGGCTTTGTCCTCTTCCCTTTGCCAGTGGCAAGGACTCTGCCCCCTCCCAAGTTCTCCCTCATAGTTATTTAAAATCATTCCACTCCGGAGTCTCTCTGTCTGGATTTAATTATATTCTCCTGGTGATATTAGAAGAGCAGTAACTTTAGCTGCAGACAAAGCAGGTGGACAGGGAAACAGAATTTTCTGTGCATTTTAAATCTAGTTTGACTTCTGGAATGTCCTGAGTCTTAAGTTCTGATACAATCCTTAGGCCCAGTTTCTCAGAGGTGGTTAAACCTCTGTATGGAATGTACTATTTCAGACTGCAGATCGGGACTTGCATGCTTGAATACTTCTCCGAAACAACAGCAGCAAAAATAACAAAAATCCATGCACAGAGATAACTGAAAATGCCTATCTTTTACAGGCCTTTTGATTCATGAGATACCCAGAAGACATAATGTACATAACTTGTTTTTTTTAATTGTGATTGATAGTTTTGTTTTTGATTGCCATAACCCATCCTAAAGTCTACAGACAAAGAGTGGGGTATAATTTTTTTTAATGATAAAAGCAAAATGTTGAAGACTAGGCTAGAGCCCTGCTTCTGACAGCTACAGTTTCCACTAACAGTGAATAGCTTCCTGTGTTTCTAACCTCCAAAATAAAATATCTGTATTCTGCTTTGCCACTTTGCCCTGGCCTTTGACACCCGAGGTGCATATTTTCAGGACCCACTCTACTGCTGTGAGCATAAATTGTTTTAAACTGTTGAATAGTAAATTTCAGCAACCTGCCTTGGAACCTTACAGTGAAGAAGTCAAATAAATTACAGTAGTATGCTGTGTTGTATGTTGAAGCCAGAAAAGGCAAAACTTAACTTGGTCCCTTTTTGTTTTTCCACTGCTTGTTAATTCTAATAGTTCCTTTCTAGGGCCATTGCTAGTTTGCACAATTTGTACTCGGTTTGCTGTTTTGTTCACTGGTGTTTTCCCACTAAACTGCAGGGGATAAATACAACGTATGAACTGGGCTGTCTGACAGATACAGCAAAGAGCAGTTCCTAGCCTCCTAGTCATCCTTTTACAGAAATTACTTCCAGCCCCATCCATGTGTGTGAAAGTGATAAAACACAAATTGCTTTTGTGCTGTAGCATATAATAATGGTTCTTCATTGGATTTTACATGCAAAGTGTCAGGTATTGGCTGTTTGGTCATGTTGTCATGTAAACCAGCAGACAGCAATGACTCACTGTTCCATTCTGGGTCTCGGATGGGCTGCTTTGAGTGTACTTCCTCAGGAACCTGTCTGGCATCTTCCTCTGGGGCTCCTATATATTTAAAATAGGGTGAGCGAGCCATAGCTGAGTGGCAGAGTCCTATGCTTTGCATGGAGAGGGTCTCAGGCCCAGCCCTTCGCATCTCTCGTTTAAAAAGGTCAAGCAGTAGCTGATGTGAAACACCTCTTCCTCAGACCCCAGAGAAATGCTGTCACCCCAATGGAAAGATAATTTAATGGAGAATGTAATGCAAAAAAGATTGTTCAATTATCTGTATTCTATCAAAAGTTATAGCCAAATAACCAGAAAATGGAATTTTTAGAGAGCCAGTCAGGTGTCATCTTGTTTTGGCAATGATGGCTAATAACACCACTTTTTTTTTGGAGTAATACCATAAAATTATATATCAATGGAAAGACAGTTTTGGCTACTAGTGTATATTCTTATCAAGATGCTACAGATGTGTATTGTGTACTTATTTCCAAGAGGAAAGAATCTAACTTTGGCATCCTCCACACTTGAAGGTACGCATACATACATACATACATACATACATAATTTTGCTTGTATGCTGCCTTTCATCCTTCTAACCATGCTCAAGGCAGCTTACAGCATGAAAAAATACATAAGAACATTGTAACAAAAGGAGTCAAAAACAATGAATAAATCAATTTTAAAAGAACACAACCAAACAGAACAGTTTCACATATATCACAACAATATCTAAAATAAAGATACAATAAATCAACAGCAACAACTCCTTGCTCCACCCGCCCAAAACCGCCCCAACCCAAGATTCTGTTCAGCAGCCTCAGCTTTTGTAACTCTCAGGCCAGGTGAAAAAAAGGCTTTCAAGGCAGGGGGCAGGTCCTCCAGGACTGAGAGCTGTGATGGGGTAGCTCTACATCAAATGAATACATTACTCCCTCCCTCCCTTCAGAAGTGATCTCGCTAAAATTATGTATAAAAGCTTCCTGGTTTTGGTCTCTTCCTCACAGTTGCAGGCACACTAACAATGACAATGTGCAGGGCCCCCTCCAGATTTGCTGGACTAAACACTTATTTTTGTCCCGCAACTGGGCTGTTTTTCTGGCTGTGTTGTCTCTCGAGTTCAGTTCCTGCCATGTCTCCTCTGCCTCTCTGGCACTTGGCTCCTGGCAAGAGCCCAGCTGGTTTTGGCTTTACTGCTCCATCACAACCCCTCTGCTGGAAGCAAGAGCCCTTTCTTTCAAATGCCAGGACTTCTTCCTCTCTGAGTCTGCCTCACATCTCTTTCATTCTCCTCCGCTCCTTGTAGCTTGTGGTTGCAACCGTGACCCACGCCCACACCGGTGTCATGACTCCTTTTCTGAGTCTGTGCCCTTACAGTCTGCCCTGCCCATCCTGCAGCTGTCTCCTGTTTTTGCTAGCTCTGCTAGGCCCTTGCATCTCGACCCTTCCCCCAGGACTTCCTTGCAGGGACAGGTGATAGCTTTGAAACCTACCAAGCCCGCTTACAGCATCTTTCTTGAAAACTACTGTCAAGCTAGTTTACTCTGAACTAGAACATTGCTGAATTCCATTCCATTTTTATGCTGCTTTCAATCATCTTCCAAGGAGCTATTAAAAATAGTAAGACAGCTAAGATAACATTTGGAACAATATTACAGTTTAGTACAAAATTAACAATTAGACTTTGCTGTACCCTGCTGTGTGTATCTTTGCATTTCTGAAAACATACCTTTACTGAAAGTGATCCCCTCCTGCAACTAATACAGCAATACAAAGTGAAAATCAGATTCGGTTTTTTAAATGTCAATGGTATTTTGAATCGTATGCGGAATGAACCACGGTGGTAGTATAGTTGGAGATGAACCTACTGTGAACAATTTAGAAACTGATTTTGTTTACGTTTGCTAGACCTTCTTACAAGAAGGAGAATCTACTTCAGCACAATGTGATGATTTGGAAGTTTTAAAAACTAAGGGCTGCCCTCCAGATGAAATAGAGAATCCCAGAGGTTCACAAGCTATGCCGAAAAACAAGGAAGTAACCAATCGTGTCAAAGGGGCTGCTGAGAATCTTAAACCGGAAGACATTACTCAGATTCAACCACAGCAAGTGCAATTAAAGCTGCGAATAGGTAAGGATGTCAGGTTAACAGTGATGTCTTTTTCCTTACGTTCTCACCATTATTCAAGAAATTGACTAGAACTGTCAAAACATATAGATAGATAGATCAATCTAGCTTCAACTGAGGTGGGAACGTTGTACCTTGATCAAGCCATTGTACCTTGATTTTCTAGTAGTTTCCCCACCTTAAGTATATTGCCAGTATATTGTATAAGTATATTGAGCAGCATTGGTCAGAACGGCAACTCAAATTCCTTTCGACAGACACTTGCACATGAACATTCAACTTACCCTATTCAGGAAACGGATCTGAAGCTCTTAAATGACCAGTCTTCATGACACATGGTGTGGGATAATTTCCAGAATATTGGGGCCTTCTGAACAATTTTGGTACATGCATAAATGGTTTAAGGTTCATTTGGGGTCAAAAATGCTTTTCTTCACCCTGAAAGTGCTTTGGAACTGCTCAGAGGAAACACAGAATGTGCCCCAGGCATTGATAACCGCGATACATATTTTGGAGTGCCTAGCGAGCAGCCTAGCGAGCTGCGGGGGGCAGTGGAGGACAGGAGTGCCTGGCGTTCTCTGGTCCATGGGGTCACGAAGAGTCGGACACGACTAAACGACTAAACAACAACAAAGCGAGCAGGAACTGGAAATGAACACAAAAATGTGTTTACCATTGGAAACAGCAACTGGATTATCCAATTGGAAGTATCCTCCTAAGTAGATTTGGGCCCCATCTGCACTGTATGTTGAATTCATGATCATACCACTTGAAGCAGTCATGGCTTCTCCCAAAGTATCCTTGTTAGGAGATCCCAATGTCCCTCTCAGAGCTATATTTGCATGGCAAGGCCACGAACCCTCCCCTTATGTTGGAATAAAGGGCCATCTTCTGGGGGCCACGTGCCAGTGGTGTGCAGGGCCAAAGGCAAATGTGGGTGGAGCAACAGGTGTGACTTCATACAGTGGACTATTTTCCACCAATGCCAAAGAGGTTTTAAAATAAGCTGACACCTCACACACAAATCTCTGCCCTCCATCCAGGCAAGGAAGAGGCGGCTTCACAGCTCAAGGATATATTCTAGCAAGACAGAGGCACTAAGCATAGGGTGGAAGTGTCATTGCACTTATATGTTTAGCGTACTTACTGTCTAGTGTCATTATGGAATTTTTGCTTTAAAACTTTTATTTCTTTTTCTGGGATTAGGGGAACCACAGACATTTTCATTAAAATTTAAGAGAGCTGAAGATTATCCCATTGATCTTTATTACCTTATGGATCTCTCCTACTCTATGAAAGATGACTTGGAGAATGTGAAAAGCCTTGGAACTTCTCTCATGAGTAAAATGAAGAATATAACTTCAGATTTTCGAATTGGTAATAATTTTGTTTAAGATCATTATAAATTAGGGCTTGCTTTTCTTTACAAACAAAGTTCTGTTTATCATGTCAAAATGTAAAGAGAAATATACACGTGTAATATGCATGTGCTCAGAAATATAAACATGATTTAGTAAGTTTGTACTAGGAGAAGAAAATGCATACTTTTATAACATAGATTCTGTATTAGATTGCTGCTGGGTAAAAACAGATTTGGATAGAACAAACCTGAGAGCCTATATGCAAGCTAGTGGAAGCAAGGATTATAATAGGTTGCATCAAATTTAAGGCATACTCACAGTAGACTAATTGGGATAAGTAGACTTAAGTTAATCAAGTTTATTGTCAATACTTTTGTTCTGAAGATAACTTAAGTCATGTACAAACTTAACACATAGTATTCAAAGCTAATGTGTAGTTTGAATGGATCTACTTTTAAGTAGGACTTGGTTGAATACAACCCAAAGTTGATTGGTTTCTATGTAAACATTGGAATTCCTACTGGGTTTCATATACAGCCTCTTGAGAAAGTAAAGTGTCTACATGGTCCCAGTTCATAGCACTCCTTCCAAGCAATATGTCCTGTTTCTTTGGGACGAACACATGCACAAAAGAAACCCACATGACAGCCAGATAGCCTCTCCGGGTTTTCAAACATGTCTGCTGTGTAGAAGACATTCAGTATAACCCTTGCTAAGGGTGAGTTCTGACCCTTCAGAACCACTTCCTCCTGAACACTTCATTACCTGGTAGACCAAGCTTCCCATTGTTTCCTGATGAAAAAGAATGTCTTTTACTGGAGTGCAACCTGCCCTGCAACTTGGTGGCTTCTCTATAGGGCTTTCTATTGCTCTCAGAACTAATAGAGTTCCATTGTATGTCCCTCCCCCCCCTCTCTCAGGATTTGGCTCTTTTGTTGAAAAAACTGTAATGCCTTATATTAGTACTACACCAGCCAAACTCAAGAACCCATGCACCGTTGACCTTAACTGTACAAGCCCTTTTAGCTACAGGAATGTACTCAACTTTACCAGCGATGGAAATCTGTTCAACAAGCTTGTAGGTGACCAACAGATTTCTGGCAATCTGGATTCTCCTGAAGGTGGATTTGATGCAATAATGCAGGTTGCTGTTTGTGGTGTAAGTGTATTTTCATTTCTTTTGGATATTACTATAAATGCAATTGACTTGTAGAACCTTGGCTGTTATTCAGATTTAATGGATCAAAAGTGTTAATTTAACTTCTTGGACACAAATATTGAAAAGGTACAATGATAAGCAGTTAAAAGCCAGTGGGGATCCTTAAAGGGCATTCAACCACATGTGTACTCATGAGGGTTTGTTTGTTGCAGTTCTTGCACAGGAAACAAAAGGCGTAGTCACTGTGTACTCTCTCTCTGTGTGTGTGTGTGTTCAACAACAACAAAAGGTTTCAGTCACCAGTCTATGATTTGCAGACCCTCTCTTCTACTGCTTCTGGTCTTGCTCCTATAAAGTCTAGCTGCTGATTTTCAGTTCTAGTAGTTGTTAGCCAGCAGTGTATTTTGAGGGAACCCAGCTCATACCCCCCACCCCCCACCCCACCTCGCCCCAGACACACTTAGCTAGTAAAGATATAGAGTAAAACCCTGAACCAAAACTCTGATCTGGATGCCCAAGTGACTGGTGCCAGCAATTTTCAGGGGGAATTGGGAAGGCGACTTCAGTGTACAAGTGGAATCCTCCCCCTCTCTTGCTTTGAAGCTTTCTGAGTCAACCTCCAGTTGCAAAGGTTGCACGGTAATTTCTCCATGCCTCTTGACCATAAGCTGGAGCAACTGTATCCTAGTGCCAACACATCCCAGCTGTCAATTCCGGGTGTGTTCAGGTGGCTTCTTCCCACACTATGTTTTTATGTTATGCACATGTTCCTGAAGCTACTATCAAAATTGTACAGTAGTGACGGGAAGGTAGCTTATTTATATCTTTCCATTTGCTAAAACTCCATGGGGATACTGATCACTCATTTTTCAGTTTTCTCTGCTACCATATTCTTTCACAATGATCTATGCTTATATGTATATATATATATATATATAATTTCTTTTCAAGTCAAAACTTGGATGGAGAAATGTCACTCGATTGTTGGTATTTTCTACGGATGCTGGATTTCATTTTGCTGGAGATGGGAAACTTGGAGGAATTGTCTTGCCAAATGACGGGCGATGTCATTTAGATAACAATATGTACACAATGAGCCATTATTATGTAAGTATGCTTAAGAGAATGTTTAATTTTGTGTTTACATGTATGTTACTGTGTATATGTGCCCCTTTCTCTCTCTCTCTCTCTCTCTCTCTCTCTCTCTCTCACACACACACACACACACACAAATATACACACGTGTAGAAATGGGAGACAATCCCAGTATACTCCCCCCCCCCAATGTAGAAGAATGCTTTGAGAAGAACACCCATTAAAAGTTTAGCTTATAGTTTAAACTTTTAAAATAGCAAGGTCTGTAAGCTTTCATGGACCAGTGCTAGCAGAGCTTGTATGTAAAAACATGTAGAGATTTTTAATTTTGTTATAGTAGCCCTCACATTTTTCTTCATGGAGGAAGAATGCCAAGTTTGGTTTGCCTATTTTAAAACCAAGTTACCCTACTTTGCTAAAACTCCTTTTCTGAATCCAGAGAGAAACCCAAGAACTGGAGAACATTTATTTAACTGGCAAAATAGAAGAAAAAGCCTAAGTAATGCTTTGATAAGAATGAAGAATCTGAGAATTAGAGGCTTATGTTAATGAGAGTTGATGGATTGCTTTTAAAAAAAATGTTTTTGACTCTTATGTTTGCTCTTGCTTATGTTTGTATAGAAAATTGTATATGAGACTGTTATTGTGCGTGAAATTCAAGTATATATAAAATGTAAACTTCATTCTTCAGGATTATCCCTCCATTGCACACCTTGTTCAGAAGCTAAGTGACAATAATATTCAGATAATATTTGCCGTTACACAAGAATTTCAACCAGTTTACAAGGTAAGAGCAAGTGACAAAAGCTTCTATAGAGTCCCTTCCCTCACCAGCTGAGATTCCCCAGCCTGAAAATGCCTCCACCCACACGACCAGTGGTGCTCTCTAGGCAATAATGGTATTTACCCCCACCCACCCTAGGTGGGAATGTAGAAAGAGTTATGGGTTGCAGTTGCCCCACCCCTGTTCTATGCATGTGTTAGAAACTTGAGAAATTGAATTCTATATAACTATGGTTTTCTATATGGGACACGGGTGGCGCTGTGGTCTAAATCACTGAGCCTAGGGCTTGCCGATTGGAAGGTTGGCGGTTCAAATCACCACAACGGGGTAAGCTCCCGTTGCTCGGTCCCAGCTCCTGCCAACCTAGCAGTTCGAAAGCACGTCAGAGTGCAAGTAGATGATAATAATAATTTATTATTTATACCCTGCCCATCTGGCTGGTTTCCTCAGCCACTCTGGGCAGCTTCCAACCAAATATTAAAAACAATACAGCATCAGACATTAAAAACTTCCCTAAACAGGGCCACCTTCAGCTGTCTTTTAAAATAAATAGGTACCGATCTGGTGGGCAGGTAAACAGCGTTTCCATGCGCTGCTATGGTTTCGCCAGAAGCACCTTAGACATGCTGGCCACATAACCTGAAAAAACTGTCTGCAGACAAATGTCGGCTCCCTCGGCCAGTAAAGCGAAATGAGCGCCGCAATCCCAGAGTTGTTCACGACTGGACTTAACTGTCAAGGGTCCTTTACCTTTTTTATGGTTTTCTATAAATGGCATTTTGTGTATAGAATTAATCTATCTGCTGCTTATGATTTTAACTGAATGGTTTTCTCACTCTTCTCATGTAAAGGAGCTCAAGAATTTGATTCCAAAATCTGCAGTGGGAACACTCTCTTCAAACTCCAGTAACGTGATTCAACTGATAATTGATGCCTACAATGTGAGTTCACCGGTTTTCATTATCGCCACATACACCCAAAGACAACATGTTTTGCATACAATACAGGATGTATGGGGGATCCGGACCTGGCCACATATACATATGCACACAAGTCAAGTTTGACAGGTGGACAGGGCCACCCCCTTGTCAATCACTTGATGTTGCAATGGCAAACTTCACTTGCATGGTTTGAAATCAAATGTCTAAGCAAAAAATGTGTGCAGTATTTCTCTGTTGCCATCAGTCAGCTGATGGTCAGCACTGAAGAAACCCTTTGTGCAGTGCTTCTCCAGCACTGATGATCAGCTTCAAAGCACCTTTTACCAAGCCCTGCCTTTACGTGCCCCACACTTGTCACATACAACATTAGGTGTAGGGCAGGTAGCCATGGCTTGGACTCTTGTGCCAAATGGGGAGGCCTGGCTGGAGGTTCCCTATCCCTTATTTAAGCAGATGAGGTTCTGAGTTGTATATGTAGTATAAAAAGAGTTGGTAGCTTCCCATTCTAGCCACCCAGAGACCTTGCTAACAGGGCAAGACAGGTTTGAGCAGATTACACTGGTGCTGGCTTGACTGCACTGGCTGTCAGTTAGTTTCCAGACCCAGTTCAAAGTGCTGATTTTAACCTATAAAGCCTTAAACAGTCTGCAGTCCTTTACAATATGTTTCTGTGTGGTTTTTCAGGGGAGGAGTTGGGAGAGGAAAATAGCAGTGCTGATCTTATCAGCAATACAATTTTATCAATCTCTTTTATCCGTTTTGTAAGCTACAATGATGCTGGCTGCACAAAACCCACAAGAAAATGGTAACACTAGTTCAAAACTTGCTGTGTCAAGATACAGAGAAAACTAATACAGTGGTACCTTGGTTCTCAAACTTAATCCGTTCTGGAAGTCTGTTCCAAAATCAAGACACGCTTTCCCATAAAAAGTAATGCAAAATGGATTCATCCGTTCCAGACTTTAAAAAACAACCCCTAAAACAGCAATTTAACATTAATTTTACTATCTAACGAGACCATTGAACCATAAAATGAAAGCAATAAACAATGTCACACAATCAATCAGTAGCTGAACTGGGTTCCACACAGTAACAAAAACAAAACAAAAAAGAGCCACAAAAACAAAAATGCAAAATAAATAGCAAAAACAGACAAAACTCAGCATAACTCTCAAAACGTAAGTTTTGATAACTCTCAAAAACGAAGCACGTTCAGCTTCCGGAAAAAGTTCACAAACAGGAACACTTGTTTGCAGTGTTTGGGTTCCAAGTTGTTTGAGTACCAAGGTGTCTGAGAACCAAGGTACCACTGTAGTCCCTTCAGAAATGCACGTTTTAAAAGGAGTAGATAGAATCTGTTGAACATGTATCTCTTGCAAGAGAGTGTTTTCCAAGTGTTTTTAAGGAACTGTTTGGACATCTGGGAGACCACAGAGTAGAAAAACCTGTGGCTTTCCAGATGAAGTTGGGCTGCATGTTCCATTATCCTTCACTAAACTACTTGACTTTTGTGTTAGTCATTGTCTTCAGAAGTCATTCTGGAAAACAACAAACTACCAAAAGAAGTCACAATTGAATATAAATCTTTCTGCAAGAATGGAGTGAATGGTACAGGAGATGAAGGAAGAAAGTGCTCCAACATTTCAATTGGAGATGAGGTAACTTTCTGCATTCTAGAATCAGTGTGCTATTGCTTCACACACACACCCCTAATCAGTGTCAAACAATTTACCTATGTACTATTTATTTTGCTTACAGGTTAGCTTTGAGATTAAAGTAACAGCCAACCAGTGTCCAGAAAAAGGGCAGGGTGAAACCATTAAAATCAAGCCACTAGGTTTCACTGAAGAGGTAGAAATTAATCTGGAGTTCATCTGTGAATGTGAATGTCACAAGGACGGAATTCCAGACAGCCCTATTTGCTTCTTTGGAAATGGAACATTTGAGTGTGGTGCCTGCAGGTAGATAAATATTAATGTTTTTCCCTGATTCTTCTTGGGTGGAATCAGTGCTGAAGGGAATGTGCTGTCCACCAGTTCAGGAGAACCTCCATGTATTCTTCACATGCTTCAGGGTTGAGCCTCGACACTGAAAATAGATGCTTTGGAGAACTCATGAGAGTCCCTATTCTCTGCCACTCCCCTTTTCCTCCTACTTTAAATGGCCCTTCACTCATTTTTTTCATTCATCATTCTCTCCACCACCTGCCTCTCATTTTCCCATCTCCTGCTATTTCTGCACTGCGTCTTCACCCACTTCCCCTTGCTTGGCAGGTCAATGTAATCATTATTTCATTTTTCTCTCACTACCCCCCGCTACTTCATTGTTTGCTTAGCTTGGACCATTTCCCGTCCTTGTTTCTTTCTTAGTCTCTTTCCTTCCTGTGCCACATAATCCTTACACAAAGAGAAGTTGTGTGTCCTTTCTCCTCATATAGGAAAAAAGTATGAATAAAGGGAAGGGAACCCAAGTCAGCTCCTTAAGCAAGCAAGAAATTTGTATTTTAATGCTGGGCCTTCAGGTACCTTCAGTCATCCCATACTGGCCCCTCCTGCCTTCCTTTCCCCCATGAACACCGACTGCTTATTCCTACCAGGATCTTTAAATTCCCATGTATTTCCAAAAGTAATTTTGACCACACTGTTTTTTTGTTTTGTTTTTGTTTTTGTTTTTTAAAGTGAACTTTCCTGCCTTTGGGCCCTCAAAAACATTCAAAGAGAGAGAGGCACTGAAAACAGACTGGTAGAACTGAAGGGGAGCATTATGTGGCCTCTGCCACTAAGTAGACAGGGAGGCTACAACACACCCCAATGATGATCATGTCAGGGAGAAGAGGAACATGGCCCCCACCTATCAGGCAGAGAAGAAATGGTTGCGAGGAGCTTCCTTTCTCCTCCCTGCGAGAAACGACTGTGCTACAATGCTCACTTCCTTCTCTGCTCCTAATTCTTTTTCCTCTTGTATCCTGTATTTTGAGCCTGCTGGGCATGGACTACCTTTCCTGTTTTAACTTAGAAAATAGCATTTTGAAAATGCTACGTATTTTAGGGGTGTTGTTTTTATCTGTAAGCTGCCTTGAGTCCTGTGGGGAATAAGGTGGGCAATAAACAAATAGATGATGATGGTGATGATTATATAAGTGGTGAATATTACCATAATACTGTTGCAGGCTGATTGGACCTGTTCTTAAGTGCAATTGTAGCAGACCATTCTTCAAGACCTTTCTAGCATAGAAAAATGAATGTCTGGTGTGTCAAGCAGGCATGTGCCTCATTTCACCTTTGGAATAAATTAGCATTTATATTATTTTTACAGCAATTAGTAGCAGCTGCTATATTAATGAAGTTAGTAGAAGAGTCATTCAGCAGCTTCCCCAAACTGCTGCTCTTCAGTTTCGGAACGTCTGCCTCTAGGATGAATCATGCTCTCGTGAAAGAGACTGTTTCCTGTATCTATGCATCAGTATCTCATCCCACCCCCTTCTCAATATGTATATAAGGGGAAAGAAAGTTTTGCATTGATTTTAGTTAACAGTTTAGTAATGAGAACCATTTTCTCTTTTAGGTGTAAACCAGGACGTATTGGAAAGCTCTGTGAATGCAGCATGGATGAAGTAAACAGTGAAGATATGTCAGGCACCTGTAGACCAGCAAACAGTTCAGAAATATGTAGTAACAATGGAGAATGTATTTGTGGACAGTGTGTGTGCAGGAAGAGAGAGAATGCAAATGAGATCTACTCTGGCCGGTTTTGCGAATGTGATAACTTCAACTGTGATCGATCTGATGGCTTGATTTGTGGAGGTAATGAACTGACCCTTTTAAACTGTGAGGATTCAGAAGTTCCTCTGGAGGAAGGGGAATGCTTGGATGCAATCCTGTACTTATTTCTAAGCATGAGAGCCTAACATTTGGGAGATCTTCTTGGCTTGCAATACTCTGCTGTGCAATAAAGTACACAGTAATACTATTGGTAAAAGGAGAGAGGCTTTTTCTGAAGAGAATCATACACTGTAGCCCTTATTATATGCCTTCACAAGACTTTAATTTATAAATTTACGAGAGATATCAAGTAAAAGGCAGGGGTTATGTGGCCTAGAATTCAACCACCAGATCTGGTCCTATCTTACCCAGGCCAAGTTGTTCAGCTGCAGCTCCTCTATCTACAGTGTGTACTTCCTTTGGCCCTTTTTGTTGGTTTCTGTTATTTCCTACTCCTTTTTCTGGATCATTCCTTTTTGCCTTAAAAAACAAACAAAACTTTTATTCTCCACTTTTGCTTTTCCTCTTATTTTCTGACTCATGGGGCCAATGTGCTCTTGCTTTCTAAAGGCACATTGTTCCCAGGTTTGCTGGCCTCTGAGGCAGACCAAGGTCTTATGCTCTACTACAGTCAGATGGTCAAGTCATGTATGGCCACAACATGCAAGACCCAACTTTTACCAAACCTCATTCTATGAAAGCACGCTCATAGCAGTTCTCCATTAATCTCATAGAAATTTGGCCCTCATATCCTGCAGACAGGACACCATTGTCTCTATAGAGTTGGCCTTTGGAGATTAGTGTTACAGCATGTCCTCTCCTTGGAACTGTGGAAGAGACTTGCAGTACGGGATCTTGTGGTTGAAATAGAAGTCACATGATCTATTCCTTTACCGGGGTGGTAGGAATCAGCTTTGAATGCCTCTGTCAAATTAAATCAGATTATGGCAATTGTTGATGTTCAATTTCATGTGCTTTATAGAAATATCTATCTTTATAAATATCTATCTTTTTATTGCAGGACACGGTGAATGTAAATGTCGTGAGTGTGAATGCGCAGAAAATTATACAGGCTCTGCTTGTGATTGTTACATGGATACCACTCCATGTGTAGCTGGAAATGGACAAATTTGTAATGGCAGAGGAATCTGCAAGTGTGGAGTCTGTAACTGCACAGATCCCAAATTCACGGGGCCAACATGTGAATTGTGCCCGACCTGTCCTGGAGTTTGTGCAGAGCACAAGTAAGACTTTTGGATTTTTAACTTCCTGCTGGGATATTTGCAAATTGCTCCAGGGGAATTTTTGTGTTCCCCTTTGTACAAGGAGCTGTTTCTTGTGGCCCATGTTTTTGCTTTGCTTTGTCCCTCTCCCCCCCCCAAAAAAAACAAGAAATTCTTAAGCTGGAGCAAAAATTATTGGTAATTAGTGTTTTATTATATTGGTTTTCTTGTTGTAAACTGCCTTGGGGTTTTTTTCTTGGGTATACTGAAGTGTGTAGCTTTTCAATTTAAAAAATAAATAGTACCTGCACTTGCAGATACCATTTAAAGCCAACTAGTATATCTTAAGGGGACGCGGGTAGCACTGTGCGTTAAACCACAGACCCTAGGACTTGCCGATCAGCAGGTCGGCGGTTCAAATCCCCATGACGGAGTGAGCTCCCGTTGCTCAGTCCCTGCTCCTGCCAACCTAGCAGTTCGAAAGCACATCAAAGTGCAAGTAGATAATTAGGTACCGCTCCGGCAGGAAGGTAAACGGCGTTTCCATGCACTGCTCTGGTTCGCCAGAAGTGGCTTAGTCATGCTGGCCACATGACCCAGAAGCTGTACGCAGGCTCCCTCGGCCAATAAAGCGAGATGAGCGCCGCAACCCCAGAGTCGGTCACGACTGGACCTAATGGTCAGGGGTCCCTTTACCTTTACCTTTTTAGAATATCTTAAATCTGTGTAAAAACTGCACTTGAGTGCACCCAGTTATTTCACAGCATTGTACTTCAGTTGCTGAATACCTATTACTAGAATGCATTTGCAACTCATTTTAAATATGCTAAATTTCTTCCTTTCTTTTTTAATATGCTGCCTTTCAGGATGCAGTCCTCCTTCCAAGTTGGCTTGGAAATAACATGAAAATCTATTAATAAAATCACAACAGCATTAAAATATAATAGTTCATCAGGATCCTTTCCATGTAGTACTTACTTGGTGGCGGAAAACCCAGGATGTGGGGGAGGTGACAGTCCAGTTGGAGCAGGCACTGATACTTTCTTGTTCTTCTGCCTCTCCTGAAATAATTTCAGTAGGCTGCATGATGGAAGATGGTTCTGTGGGGAAAGTCCAGCTGGAGCAGGCTCAGGGATGATCCTTGTCCACCTTCCTTTCTCTCTTATTCCACTGAGTGCAGTGTAATGTAGGCCCTGCTAAGCAGGCTTCTGGATGCTCTCTTAATGGATCAAAGATGCTGTATTGAAAAGAAAAAGGAAGATGCAGCCAATGCAGTGGTAGGGGAAATGTGTCTGCAGTTCCATTTCAGCTGTGTTTGAAAATTAAAGAGGACTGGAACTCAACCTCTGTTTAACTTTTGTGTTCTTCCTGCATGCTAAACTGCCACACTAATTTTATTCTGATGTATCTTGTATCTGACTTGCATTAGGGACTGTGTGCAGTGCAGAGCTTTTAACAGAGGAGGAAAGAAGGACACCTGTGAAGAAGAGTGTTCACATTTTAGCTTGACACCAGTAGACCATAGAGAGAAGTTGCCACAGCCTGGAGACTATAAAGCACAGTCTCATTGCAAAGAGAAGGATATTGATGACTGCTGGTTCTATTTCACCTACTCAGTTGATTCAAACAACAATGCCATTGTCCACGTGGTAAAGACCCCAGGTATGTTTAGTTTCTCACATGGATATTGTTAGTTTTCAGCAGAGAAATAAAGTGAAAAGGGTGGAGAAAAGGTAAAGTAAAACAAAGCAAAAACAAGAAAGTGCTTAACAATATATTATCATACATTTATTTATTTTATTACTATCAAAATACAAAGTATTAAGCTTTACGTTTCTAGATAAATTAATTTAAAAACTGCTCTATCTGTAAAAATTGAACTCTTACAGGCAGCAGAAATTCAGAATTTGTTTTGGCCAAACATCCTGTTTCCACATTGTTGATTTACATCATGCTTGATTGTGCTTCAATTGCTTTGCTCCCTAGAATGCCCGACAGGTCCCGATATCATTCCCATCGTTGCTGGTGTGGTTGCTGGAATTGTTCTTATTGGTCTTGCTTTATTGCTGATTTGGAAGCTACTTATGATCATTCATGACAGGAGAGAATTTGCAAAATTTGAGAAGGAAAAGATGAATGCAAAGTGGGATACGGTGAGTGATAGCTATACACAACACCTGGAGAATACAGCAAATGTTCTTTTGTATACTTCAGACATTTTAGACATTTATCCCTCTAGGACAGTGGTTCCCAGTTAGTGGTCTGTGTAATCCACCCAAGGAGTCCACAGCACAATTCACATAACAAAAATTACCATAGAGAAATCAAAATTTTCAAAATTAGGGGGTCCATGGCTTGGCTTTTGAAAAATGGGAGGTCTGCAGCACTTAGCTAATTGGGAACCCGCTGCTCTAGAATAAAGCCCAGACAGCCTGGCTTAGTGTTTCTCTGGATCTTCTACCTAAACTTTGCAATAAAAACTGGTGGTCTTTGGACTGGATAACTTTGACAGATAGATGTTGTCAGAGCTGCCCAAGGTCCCAGCTCACAGAGGACCAACGCCAGTTCTTGCTATATACAAAAGTCTTTATTAAGGTTCAGTTTCCATTTCAAAGCCGTGGCGTGCAGCTCTACGTCTCAACCCTAGACCGCTGAAGCTCCATCTGAATCTCCTCCCCCTTGACACCAGTTCAAGACCCTAGCCTTGCTCCACCTCCTCCTTTGCTCCTTTCTCCTCTGGGTCCTCCTGCCCGCTGGGGTGTCGCCCTTTCTGGACTCTTCTGATGCTGATTCCCCGGATTCTTCCCCCTGCTTCCGGCGTGCTTTAGGACCTGGCTCCCAATCTGACCTCCCTGCTGTCCCACGCTCCTGTACATTTGAACTTGGCACGCGCGCCCAGCCGGCAACCTTCCTCCTGACCGTTACACTGCTCCTGTCACTGCTTCCCCCTTCGGGGGGGTTGGCTGGGTCTGACTTCCCCTCCGTTCCCTCAGCGATAGGGGCGTGGTCAGCCCTGCCTCATCTTCTCTCCCCACTGGAGGGGAAGCCGGCCCTGACGCATGGAACTCTTCCCCCCCGCTACGCCCTGGTGGGGAAGCTGGCCCCGATCTCCAGCTGCTGCTTTGGGAGTCGCCGCTGGCCCCTTGCTTCTGGTGCGTCCTTCCCGGGACCCCCCTTGCCCTGGCCATCGGTGCCCCCTTCTGGGAATCTTCCGAATCGCTGGAGAAGCTCATGGAATCTCTCGGCCCACTGTCATACTCCCCTACGCTGCCCTCGGATTGTTCCCCTTCGCTCTCCGCTCTCTCTCTCCCCTGTGCCTCTGCTCCTGAACCCCTGACAGATGTATCATCTCGTGGCTGGCTTTGAGGCTTTCATTGTGCCACCCAGGAATTTTAGATGGAGACCAAGCATTTGAACTAACAACGGTCACATTAAGTTACTCTTGATATTCACAAGTATTACCTGGGTCTTAGCTACAATGTAATTGAGCTATACAGTTTCTGTTAAGAGTCAATACATTGTGTATACAGTGGTACCTCTAGTTACAAACTTAATTCATTCCGGAGGTCCATTCTTAATCTGAAACTGTTCTTAAATAGAGGCGTGCTTTTGCTAATGGAGTCTCTTGCTGCCACTGCGCTGTCGGCACACGATTTCCATTCTCATCCTGGGGCAAAGTTCTCAACTCGAGGTAACTCTTCCGGGTTAGCAGAGTTTGTAATCTGAGGCGTTTGTAACTCGTGGTACCACTGCATATAGTTGCTACAGAAAACAGCACAATACTATATATTATTGAAATGTCATATTTGAAAGAATTGTTGAAAACCTTATTTGGAAACTGGTACCCTGAAATTCTGCATTCCACATTGACCATTTTTCTACCTTCAGCAAGAAAATCCTATATACAAGAGTCCTATTAATAATTTCAAGAATCCAAACTATGGACGTAAAGCTGGTCTCTAAGTTTCCGTTCGTATTTTCCTTTCCATTTCTTTCTCTGTGCATGTCACTTTCTTCAAAGTCTGCTGTATGTGCCATTAACTAATCACTCTTACCAATCTTGCCAGCTGCTTTTTTATGAATTATGCAGTGGAGCTTAAATGAGGGGAAATAATGACCAAACTATAGTTAGGGTTGCACTTTAGGGCCCTGTCCCCTTCTTAGTAAGATCTGAACAACTTGCCTGAGCATATGTACAGTGTCAGCTCCAGGATGTTTGTGGCTCTCAGGCAAGGTGCACTTAAAGGGGCTGCACTGAAAAAAGTGGGGCAGGTAAATAGAATTCTCTTGCACTGCCTGCAGGCCTCTGTTCCCTTGAAAATTGAGAATAGCAATACTATTGGGGGCTTTGGGATAGGACAAATGACCAAGATTAGTGTCCTCTGGAGCTGGCCAAATTGATATATGGGCATATTATAGTCAAATACAAGAAGTATTAGGACTTAATTAACATCAACAGAAGTGTTAACTACCCTGCTTAATGCATTTTCATTAAAATCCATGGATTGTACTCAGCTAAATTCTGCTCTAGAGTATACCCATTGAAATTAATGGCCCTGATTAACTTGGGCCCACTCAGAATAAAAGTTCATTGAATGCAGCTCCATAAGCCTAAATTTGCTTAGTTTTAGTTGCATTTTTAAGGTAAATATCATGGGTAACTGGTGTTGAATGATCCTGCTGTTGGCTTTGACTTATGCAACATCTTCCTTTTCATTTCCCCCTACTTTTTCTGTTGGTAATCTCACACTTAAAACTTTGACTCCTCAGCTTCTAACTCACTTGGTTATAAATCTTTCAGCCATCCTTCCAGCTTAGTGAAGGAAGGCCAATTTTTACAGGCAGTGAATTTTGCCTAGAAAGCCATGAAAGAGAAGTTAAGAGGCCTCCAAGTACATGCAAAGGGGGACCCATATTGTAGAGTACTTCAGTCTTGTCATGTAGCACCACTAGAGGACCTTGTGGTTCCCTCTTCACATGAGACTGTAGAAGTGGTGCTTTCGATGTGTCTCTCTCTCTTTTCCTTTGTAATATGAAGCCATCATGAGGCTGTGCCTTTGTCATGTATTTCCACCCGTATGCTGTTTGCCACTCTTCCAGTATCTGCACAAGTGGGTACCAGAGGCATAATAGCTCCCAGGAAACCAGCTAAGATATTTCTGAATGCTCTGCTATCAAATTCCTGCTAATTTTCCTTGGACAGTCTTTCCTTCCTCTTGCATATTTTCACTTCACAGGAAAAAAATGCTAGTTAAGAGGCATGAATTGTTGTTACAAGAGCTCTCAAAATGGCCATGAGTTCTTGCTTTGCCTTTTTGAGGTCCCTTTTGAAGGCAGCAAAGCAGGCAGACAACAGAATTGCCTCTATCTTGTCCTTGCAAATGGAATGTTTAGTTAGGTTGCTTGTTGGCCTGCTTTGCCCATCATGTCCTCTCCAGAAGCTCACACACTTATGTGTTTGCACTAAGCTTTGGTATAGTTAAGTGTGGCATATAAACTGCTGCATTGGAAGCACATCATAGTTTTACTCTTGTTTTTTTTCCTATTTTATTATGTGCCCCCCCCCTCCACCAAGTTTAAAACATTCTGAATTCTGCATAAACAATAATTCCAGAGCATGCATGTGTATGGATGTGTTGCATGCTTTATATAAAGGACCATTTGGCAGGCACACCCAGACATGCAGAAATTATGAATTCAATTCAAAGCTGCTTATAATAGACTTTCTAATGGTGTGGAAACATTATAAGTAGCACAGGGGTTGCCAGTGGTAAGCCCACCCAGTTCATTCACTTCGATAGCACTGTCCTTGAGTAACTAAAGATGTGAATGGCTATGGTCACAATTGAGCTATGTTTTTGTGTGTCTCATAGAATAAAACGTATGACCAATTCTTGTTATAAATGAAAATTATGACAAACATTGGCCTTTATTAGCTACAGGTTTCTGTATGTCTTATTATCATAGCCTCTGTTTGGCCATTCTCTTAAGGCTCTGTGAATAATAAGGTTGCAATCAGTTTGTCCTGATACCACCATTTTGTTTTGCATTGGTACAAATGCAACCCATTTTCCAGGAACAATCCCATGTACCTTTTTTGTAGAGGAAAGATATGAAATGCTTAAAGCACCTGTCCTTAAAAAGCATGTGCCTAAAGCCTTCATAGCTTTCACTACAGTAGCAGGTGTAGGTTTCTATCGATTTGCCATTCATGTGTGTTAACCCTCTTATTCATTATACATATTCATTAAAAAAGTATACAAGGCATGATGCTTTATAAAAGCTAAAGCTGCTAGATGATCTTTAGCTATTTTTTTATGTACTTGCCTGTTGCAATCCAGTAATCCTTTGCAAGAGTTGAGGGTCAAACATGCACATGGATTTCTGGATTGGTTTGACGGTGTGTGGAATTGCTTCCAGTAAATGAGCTGCTTCAAATACTTTTACAGTAAGATTTCTTATGTCATTTGTGATATTAATAATTCTTTTTCTTCTAGGGCGAGAATCCTATCTACAAGAGTGCAGTGACAACCGTGGTGAATCCTAAATATGAGGGGAAATGAAAACTGCTTTCTAATTCTACAACTGCTTTCTAACTCCACAACACTGTATGCAATGTAGCAGTTTTGTAGTCACGGTAACATAGCTTTAGAGCAATATCACAGTGAATTTACTAATTCAATACATTACATATAGGTTTGCTTTCTATGCAGGTTTTAAAACTGTACAGTATGTTTTTATTTTTTGAAGGTTTTTTTTTTCTTTTTGCAAATAGTGCCAGGAGATTGGTAAGAAAACTTGACACTGCATAGCCTCCTTAACTAAGGTCACATGGTGCCTTTCTGACCTGTATCTGGAGTGAAATGGCGAAAGTAACCAGTATAAGGGTTCTGCCTAGCCATTAAGTATTAATATTAGATCAGTTTTTCTTCTTTATAGGCACATCAGGGCTTTGGTTTGCACAGTTAAAATGCAAGCCAAATAATTCTTTGTAAATTACAAAATTAACTTTAGCTTGTGAATAATGGACTTTTCGCAAGATTTAACCTTACTTGATGCAGTAAGTTTAATGAGACAGAAATCATGATGTAAAAGACAATTTAATATGTACAGATGCATTTTAAACTGTCAGGGGTGATGTATAAGAAATAGGAAGAAAAAATAGATTCAGAATAATAGCTTTAATACTGTGCCATTCTTTTTTTATGACATTGCTGCATGGTGACCGAAAAAGAATTTTACTTTGTAAACTCAAATCCTGACTTTGGTACAGAAAAAAAGTCTGCCAATACATCTTCTGAATGCATAAGGGCCTTAATTCGTCGGTGGTGGTGGTTTTTCTAATGTTTTTGCTTAGGTTAAAGCCTGGTGCTTTGTCACCTTTTTCTTTAATGTATTTGATTTCATTTTGTGTAAGATGATTGTTGTAAAAACAACTTTTTTGCAGTCTTGGCTGTAAATTTACCTTCATATTGTAGCTAAGACTGCACAATTGTCATGTAACATGACTTTCAGTTCTGAGATAACATTGTTTGATGTGCCATGTATATTTGCCGCTGCCCATTCTGTCATGTGTTCTATACTATCCACATTCTTATTTTAAGTGCCTTTTATTTTAACAAATGTTCACTTTTTACAGTGCTATCATGGAAGTTATTTATTAAATAAAAAATCTTTTAAAACATCACACCTGAATTTCCTTTCTGCGCTTTGTAACTTAGTACCCCTTGAAGAAACCTGTCAGACTGAGGTAAAAACAATTTGAGTTATCTACTACAAATAACTTACCTGAACACAAAATATATCAGCCCTAACAATTATTATGTACATAATACAAAAGTTTTTTATTGAGAAACAGCTTTGAAATTTAATCCTAAACATACTAACTGGACCTAAGAATCTCTAAAATGTTGAGGAGAAACATTCTGGTTTTAGTTATACAGTAACAATAATCTAATCTTCATGTAACACTAGAGAGAGAAAAATTGGGCTTACCTGTAAAGGGTATTTTTCTTGGAGTGAATATGTTCTCGGGTGAGATTTCTCTAAGCTTGAAGGCAGGATTGCAGCTGGATTAGGGCATTTTGCTCTCAGCCAGGCACACCCCCTCCACCTGTTTACATGACTCTAATAGGCACCCACCCACAATCAACATAAGAATGACAAGAAGTGGGACAAAAAAACCACACCTGAGTACTCTGGACATATGAGGCAATTTATCAATGGCCCTAATCAGATCAAATCAGAAACTTGTCAAGCAATCATAGTGAGGCCCGGAGAGCATTTCTGCACTCAAAAGAAAAATAACTTACAAGCCCAATGGTTCTTTGAGTGAAGGTGCTCTCAAGCTTGGACATGCCAAAACTGGCTACAGTTGGGGAGGGTATTAATGGCTGCCTACAACCCTGGCAGTACATGCATTCAAAAAGTTAATCTCAGAAGCTTCTGAATGAACATGCTCAGAGGCTGCATCACCCTTTGGAAGTGACTCCCATTAATTTTCACAGGGTTTACTTCCAAGTAAATGCAATGTTTAGCATTAGAGTTTGTAGCCCAGACCTGTGTGTGATGATGTCCATGTTACTTTTTTGACATAACTATAGCCCATATAGACATATGTGCATTGTTGTGTCCTGGAAAAGTGATACCAAATTTCACTCTTGCAATATCTTCTGTGGCAAGAGTTTCTTGTGTAACAATGGGGCCCAGTCTAGACTTGTTACTAGCTGTGACCCTGGTACAAGCTCTTATCTTAAAGATGACCTCTAAGTGAGCAACTAACAGCCTGACCCCTATGAGTTGTAGAAAATATCAGAAACCTAGATCTACCTGGCATACAAGGATTGGTAAACAACCTCCTCCTGGCAGGAAGCAGACTTCAAATAGACTATGAAGATTGTTTTCAGGAACTGTAGAGATAAAGTTGTGTTTCCCCCAAAATTAAGGTCATATCAAAGTCATCTTGAGAAGGAAAAGCTAGCAGGAATAAGTAAACAATGGTACAAAAGACTTGAGTGTTACATTACCTCACTCGGGAAGTCCTCTTCATAGAACGTAAAGGGACCCCTCACCATTAGGTCCAGTCGTGACCAACTCTGGAGTTGCGGTGCTCATCTCGCTTTACTGGCTGAGGGAGCCGGCATACAGCATGACATGTGGCCAGCATGACTAAGCCGCTTCTGATGAACCAGAGCAGTGCACGGTAACGCCGTTTACCTTCCCGCCAGAGCAGTACCTATTTATCTACTTGCACTTTGACATGCTTTCGAACTGCTAGGTTGGCAGGAGCAGGGACTGAGCAACAGGAGCTCACCCCGTCACGGGGATTCAAACCTAGGCGCTCTGGTTTAACCCACAGCGCCACCCGTGTCCCTTCATAGAACATAGTGGGAGACAAACTGTACTTAAACCCCAAAGGAATAGTCATACTGATTTCTGAAGCAGCATCCAAACACATGGTCTCTTTTAGTTAAGTGTAATAAACAATCTTTTTCTAATTCCTGGTGTGCAAGTTATTTAGCATAAGAATTAAAGCCACACACTTTTTTAACAGACACATGTCGTGTTTCCATGCAAAGGGTCCTACCCCTCTCGGAGCTGTATATTGAGGAAATACATGAGTGGTAGACACACATGTGGGTTAAGACATTCACATCACAAGCCTGGATTTGATGTTTTCAGTCCAATGCAATTAACTGCAGTTTGAACCAGTTGTGTTCAAACATATTCTTACAGGGACTTTCTACTGGTTTCCTCCCCATCCCCCTTCTTCCCATCACCCACAACTTCTGAGTAACATATTGCATTTAAACTGTTAATAATTCTCTATGTGGTTTCCTTTTCTTCTAACACTTAAAATTAGCTCAGAAAGAGGTTAACCTCACACTCACTTGCAAAGTAGCTATTGGCTGAGAGGGAGCTAAATGGCTGAGCAAGGTTTGAATGTGGTTATCTCCTACCAAAGAAGACTCTAGCTGCTGGAAACTGCTACGCCATACTTCTTTCCAACTGCTGCAGGAAACTGACACTTGAAGTGCAATCCTACGCCCTGATCCACCATGCTGGGGTGTGTGACATGGGATGTGAATCCAGAGATCCTCACTGCACCAGCCAAAGGCAGGGCAAGTGGAACCTACTGCTGGTGCTCTATTAGCCAGTAAAGCCCTGTACCAGGGTGTTTTGGGGGGTGGGGTGGAAATGGGCCACTCAGGGACCTGCTGGTTCCTAAACTAGTCTGGCTACTGGCAGTGAACCCATTCTGGGCCTCTGTCCTGTGATGGCCTAGAGCTGCTACAGCAAAATCTGTCTCTGCCTCCACCTTCCATCCTAGTTACTCTGAGTAGGCCCTACTCACCCCTGCTACTCCCAGATGGGGCTTAAGATTGAAGCCATATTTACTTGTTTGGTGAATTAATGCTGCAGAATTAATGCTGGGAGTAATCACTATAGAACTTGGACTTGCTTTGGGGCAAGTATTTATTTATTCTGAATAAATAGCATATCTGTGGGCTCTTGGGTCCCAAAGCAGTTCATAATTATGTAGTGAACTCCCCTGTGCTCTTCAGATGAGGGGTGGTTAAAAAATTAATAACAACAGTAAAGGTAAAGGTAAAGGTACCCCTGCCCGTACGGGCCAGTCTTGACAGACTCTGGGGTTGTGCGCCCATCTCACTTAAGAGGCCAGGGGCCAGCGCTGTCCGGAGACACTTCCGGGTCACGTGGCCAGCGTGACATCGCTGCTCTGGCCAGAGCCAGAGCCAGAGCCGCACACGGAAATGCCGTTTACCTTCCCGCTGGTAAGCGGTCCCTATTTATCTACTTGCACCCAGAGGTGCTTTCGAACTGCTAGGTTGGCAGGCGCTGGGACCGAGCATCGGGAGCGCACCCCGCCGCAGGGATTCGAACCGCCGACCTTTCGATCAGCAAGTCCTAGGCGCTGAGGCTTTAACCCACAGCGCCACCTGCGTCCCTAACAACAGTAAGAATAATATAAATATCATAATGTTGTTTAGTTGTTTAGTCGTGTCCGACTCTTCGTGACCCCATGGACCAGAGCACACCATATCATAATAGCATAAAACAATTTTTAAAGAAAAGTCAGGAGTGCATTCTAAGCACAGTGAAAGAAAATGTATGATTGGTACTCACATGAGTAGATTTGTGAGGTCACCATGCATTCACTGTGTTGGGCTATGGCTCCCTCTGGTGCTGAAGGCAGGAATGAACAGCTCTGGGAAGTGGGTGGGCTCCCAGTTTCCAGATTTGCCAAGCTTGTACCGTCATCAGACTCTCACATTACAAGTAAGGAAAAAACAAGCAAAAAAGCACACTTCCCAACAATATCAATAATATCAACCATAGCTTAACTCAAAATATAATAACCATAACTATATAGAAAGAATTTCAGTTGCAGCCCATATTAGTGAGAGGCCCCAGTGATGACCTCACAAATCTACTCTTCAGGTGAGTACCACTCATACTAGTCGGTCATCGTGCAATCACTGGGTTGGGACATACCATGGCTTTCCCTATTAGGGTGGGTCCACCTGCAACATAATTAATGAGGCGGAACCTGATGCAGGACCAAAGGTGGTCTCTGCTGATGCAAACAAGCCCATCTTATAGTGCCTCATAATAGTGCTAGGAACAGACCAGTTGCTGCTCTAATGATTTCTACTTAAGAGACATTAGAAGAAGAGGCGGCCACTGTTGCCACTGATCTTGTGGAACACGCTGCCAGATTTGTTGATCTGGGAGGTTTAAGCAACTCATAGGACATATCAATGTATGCCCTGATCCATCTCTAGAGAGTGTGGCTGCAGACACTTTTTTACCCATTGTGGAAGGGTGAAAGGATTTGAACTGGGATTCAGTGGACTTAATGCCCTTTGTTCTGTTTATGTACATTATACATTCACTGTTCTGTGAACATCTAATGAGAGCCAAGCCTTTTCTAACGGATGCCTAGGATTTGGGCAGAAGGAAGGTAGGATCACCTCCTGCTGAACATGCAGCTTTGACAAACCTTAGACAAAAATGATGGGTCCATTCTCAGAACTGCCCTATCTTTATGAAATGTGCTCAAATGTTTAGCTACAGATAAGGCTCCCAGCTCAGAAAATCTTTGAGCTGAGCTAACTGCCATAAGAGAAAGAACTTTAAAATACATAACTTTGAGGGAGACTTGTTATAGTGGTTTGAAGAGAAACTCCTGCAGGCAGGAGGGGAAATGATTAGCCACTGAAGGACATTGAAGAATAACTCCCTTTAGAAACATTTCACAAGGGGGTGAGACCAAAGTGGCGGGTGGCCCGTGGAAGATAAAACAGAGGATGTGCCAGAGGCCTGTCTCTTTAAAGTGTTTGGTTTGAGACATCTATGTAGTTCGCTTTGCAGCAAGGTGAGCAAGTCAGGCACTGTCACTGTATGTACTGGTAAGTGACTGTCGGTGCGCCAACTGGAAAAGGCTGACCAAGTAGCCTGATATATTTGAATTGTAGATGATCTTTGTGAGTGTTGAAGGTAGAAATAATCACTGAGTTGAAACTGAGCATTCAAATGCCAGGCAGTTAAGCATAGCCATTTGATATAAAGGAAAAACTGGGAGCATACTTAAGAGTGTAGTCCTGATTTTTCCTTTTAACTGTACCTTGAACTTTATCACATCTGACACCATATTTGATGTCAAGCCAGGGAAAGTTGGGTGTAGTATGCACAAAACGGTCTGGCAGGCCTAATTAGGCCTATGCACCAGAGGTTTCCCACCACTGTTATGGGGTGGAGGAGAAGCTACCTTTATTTTTCAGGAACATAAAATCCAATATTGCTGATGCTATCCCCCATATCCAAAGAACCAAGACTACTACTTAGCATAATTGAAACTGATTGATAACTAGGCTACCTAACCATGTGTATAGTGCAAATTTCCGTACTTTAGCTAACATGAATTACAGCAATACTCACTCCCTGTTGGTGTCATATGACTTCTAACATCTAGTTGTGTTTTGTGATCAATTCTAGGGTGAAGGATCTGGTTGGTTTCAAACATCTGATTATGGGGCTGGTTGTACCATAGCCAGATAAAAATGGTCACAAATAACCTAGTTATGATCTGCTAAACAATTTTTAAAAATTACTACTATTAGAGCATTGGTGGTTCAGGTATCATATATTTTAACTGTTGTTCCAGTACAATTAAGTTCTCAGAACAAATTCATACAACAGCATAGGTTTTCATGTTTCCTTTTCAAAGTTCAGCAAAGATGAATTTTATAAGATGGCTGCATCACTGAGTCTCTAAAAACACAATAATAAGGTCATTTATGTTTTGAACTTTGCTTTATGACTGGGAAGGTGGTTTCTTTTCTGTAGGGGTTGCATCCTTTTCCAGAAATAACAATTGGGTCCTAAAAAATGAAACACAATTATTCAGGGTACTCACAACTGAGTTAATCCACCTATATTTAAGACTAGATTTTAGATTACTATATGCAAATCTCATTTTGCTATCTGTTGCCTGCTGCAGTTGTGAACTGAATGCTCTGCTGCAGTTGTGAATTGAATGCTTTGTTAACAGGATAACTCTAAAATATCTGTGTTTCATCAGTTTCAGATTCATTGACTGCAGGCAGGGTCAGTCTGATGGGAAGGACTCCTCCTCTTGGAGAGAAGATGAAAAGGCTCTTAGGACCCAATAGGAAGAGTCATCCCTACCAAGGAATGTCCTCCGGCTTAATCTCACAAATGTTAATTTTTCTAGGGTAAGCTATAGTTACTTACCTCTACTTGATCTTGAACATCTCCCTGAGTGACTGATGAAGGACCTCCCCCTATTAAAACAAAACCAAACAAAATAAAATCCACATTACTTTATCATACCATTTGAAAGTCTACCTGATATTTATTAATTTTATCTGTATATTTGAAAGGGTTAGTTTTTATAGTATTAAATTGACTTGCCATAATATGAAAATTAACATTTTCATATGTTGCCAATGCAGTGCCACTTGTCATCTATGTTCTGATAACATCTAGGTTATATTATTGCAATGTGTTATATATGGGGCCGCCTCTGAAGACAGATGAGAAACTTCAGCTGGTGCAGAATTCAGTGGCCAGGTTGCTCACCAGGGCAAGGCAGGTTGAGTATATAGCACCAATCCTGGCCTGACTGCACTGGCTACCAATTAGTTTCTAAATTCAAAATGCTGGTTTTGATCTATAAAGTATTAAATGGCTCAGGACTGCAATACCTCAAGGATCACCTCTCCCCATATGAACTGGCCTGGATCCTGAAATCTGTTCGTGTAATTTGGAGAAAAATGTGAAATTGCACTGCTTGGGCCATGTATTGAGCAGCCCATCCCCCATGTCTGCAAGTGGGTGGTTAGAGACAGTCCAAGCCTAAAACATGCCTCATCCACCCTCCCTTTTTCTAAGGAATATATGTATGTGTAGTAGATTCAGCAGCAGTTTGGCAGGAGTGTGAGGTGGTCTAAGTCTAACAGGTTATGGGCCAACTGACTTACAAATCTAACAGGATCATCATCTGAGGAGCCTTCATTTTGCACAGGCAAAAGCATTCCTCTTCTTCCAGGCCTTTGGCTAACTAAACACTCTATGGCCTTTTAAAGTAGGTGGAGGTATTGTTTCTGTTTCTTACTATGTTATGTATTCTGGTGTTTTTATATTGTAAACTGTCCTGCAAAGTGCAGTATAGAAATTGCAGCTGCCAGAAATTCCTTGCCTTTCAGTGGTATGAGGTTTCCATTCTGCCAACCCACACAAAGACATTTTCTCCTCCCTTGACATTTTGTAGGAATTTTAGAAGATAACCTGCCCTCTTAAATCCAAAGTGAATATAGAACCCTTTTCCACTGAGATTCGTTACCTTTCATCTCTGGCCCCAAAATCTTTCGTTTTAATAATGCAAGCTTTTGGAGGTAGTCTTTTTGTGGTAACTGGTTTGTTTCCCACCCTGCATAGGAAATATATAAAAACATAATATAATACTGTGTTTGACTTAAAACACAATGTTGTTTTGAATACAGGAATGTCTTTGTAACTGATCAAAAATAATTATAATCACTTTTATGGAAACAGTTTATATAACAATACTTTACGTTTTTTGGTGACTACAGTGTGAGAGAGACTATGAATGCATAAATGTATCAAGTAGACTACAGAGACACAGTCTGCCATTCCCTAATAAATCTAAAGCTGTGGTTCCCAAAGTGGTGCACATGCCTCACAGGGGGGCAATTTTGAAGCTTGTTTAGACCAAGCTAATGGCCTTTTAGGCTTCCTCCATGTGAATAGGAGTATACTTTTGGAATAATAAGAATTACCGGTATGTGTCACGGGGTGGGGTGGGAATCAGGATTTTAGAGATGCTTAGGTGGGGCATGGCCAAAAAAAGTTGGGAACCACTGATCGAAAGCAAAAAGAATCTTCTTTATCGAGTCAAATGATTTGCCTCCCTTATTAGTTTCTGAGGCAGCATGGGACAATAAATTTAACAGAGCAATTGGCTAACACGGTAACTTGCAGATTGGATTATTGCAAAGCATTCTACATGAGGTTGCCCTTGAATATGACTTGGAAACTTTAAGTGGTCTAAAATGTAGCAGCAAAATTACTGACTGGTTTCATTTAGATCTCATATAGCCCATGTATTAAAACAGCTGCACTGTGAACCAGCTTGTTTCTTGGGTTGATTTAAAGTGCTCACATTAGTGTTTAAAGCCCTAAATGACTCAGGCCCCAAATAGTAGTTGAAAGACCGCTTCTTTCCCTATAAACCCTCATGAGGTGCTTGCCCAGGAGAAAGCATTCTCTGTGGTGGTCCACAAATTGCGGGACTCCGTCCCCACAGAGGTGTGTCTGGTACCTTAATTGTACAGCATGCCATGATCCACTACTTTACCCTGACTTTTGACACTTGAGGAGTATATTTTTAGCTAGGAATGCTAGGATTTTGTTCAGAGATTTTATGAATTAAGTTCTGTTGTAATTGTTTGTATAACACCTTGAACATGCCCTTCCCTTGGAACATTACTATCAAACATATAACAAATGCAACCTACAGTATGAATGAGATACACTCCCCCCCCCCCATTAGGATTTTTTTTTTATACAGCCAACTTTATAGGTTACCTGATTTTTGAACAGGTATAGTATAGTCCTGGAACCTAGCTGTCCCAGGTGGTGGTGGTGGAAATAATGGCATATTTCTGAGCTTGTCAGCTGAAAATTAAAACACAAAACAGTTTGTATGAGAGACAGAACAATCCAATAATTCTAATGAAAAGCAAGCCTAAGAAAGTAAAAAATAATAGCTTTTTTAAACGGAAAAAAAAAATGTGTGACATCTAGCCATATATTCTGGTTAGCATTTCAGGTTTCCAGCTACAGTAATGAACAGCAATGGTGTTCTACATCTCCTGTTTTGGGAATATAATGTTTGTTGTTCTTATCGTTAAGAGGAAGATTATAGAAATTCAGCCCCAAAGGTTTGCACTCCATGGATCAGGAGAAAAGAGGCAGGCAAAAGCCTTATGCCAAACCACACACTGTTTGCCACACCGTGGACTGAGAGTGGAGGAAAACAGCAGCTACACACACTCTCCTTGTCACAGCTGCCAACCAGGAGGATAAGGATGAAGGGAAGGCACTCTGTCGCCTCCAAAGTGAACCAGGAGGCAGTCAGGGCTCAATATCAAAGGCAAATAGAAGCAGTCAGGCAGGGACATAATAGGAACACTCACTCCATTGCCGGTGTAAAAAAAAGCAAACCAGGAGGAGGTGGCCAAGCCATTTTTAAATCAGGGCAGGAGAACGCAAACGCCACACTACCAGTCACACAAGTAGGACACAACCACACACACACACACACACCAACGAAATAAATAAATACAGTTCTGACCCAAGATAAATGGCGGCAGCCATTGAGGCTGCTGAGGGAAAGAAATAGAGTGCACCGAAAGAGGGCTGCCATGCCTGAATGACCATTGGTGCCACGGCAAGGGCAACCGTTCTGGAAAATTTATCTATAAGTAATGTAAGTAAACAACTAAGGAATAAAAGAAGGGTGGCAAATAAGCAGAACAACCAAACGTACAGAGCAACAGAAAGTTTTGTGTGTGGAAGAAACCACAACATGCGGACAAAGAACTGTAAAACAAAAATGACGATAAGGAAAACCTAAAGAAAAAAAGGGGGTTCAGAAACTAGTAAAAAACCTAGCTGAGTCAGGAGAGCCAGGAGGAATGTACTGTCTGTGTCTAGACAGGAGGAAAAACTGAGGCAGTCCAGCCTACTTGCCACAAGTCTGCTCCTGTCTAGTTTCTCGTGACAGGGTGAACACCCATTCCATTGGATAAACCCCATAAACTAAAAAGGAAGTAGTGTTGGCAGAATGAAATTGTGTCTCATGTCCCCCACTTCACATGAATTTAGTGCCCCAAAGATCTGCACCTCTGGCTCATCTCATTGCAGGTTTCTGGTCTTTCCATGAAGGCTAGAAAGTGTGCCATCATAGAACTTGTTCCTTGAGGAGATGTTGTCTCTCTGGCCCTGGCCCTTGCCTTCCCTATATGGATAGGAGTGAATTGGACGAACACTGAAACAGCCCTTCTATTCAGTGTTGCTGTGTCTTGTCTTTATTATGGTAGCGGTACTTGAGAAGGCTGCAGCAGGCCTGAGCATCTTGCCACAGTTTGTCTTTCTGTAACTATGCTGTAACACACAGCCCAATCCATGTATCTGCCCCAAGCCATGAAAATACAAAGCTTTCACTCAAGCTGTGGATCAACAGTTGCCCCCTCCCTTCCCTATGTAAATGGCCTCTCATCCATGTTAAGGATGTGTTGGGCTGGTGAGGGATAGGAAGCTCAGAAAAATCAAGCTCTTGGGAGCTTGAAAAGACTCTACTGTGCACCAGGCAGATTCAGTCTGGAGAACAGGGTACCCCCCACCCCTTCCCATGAAAAGCTTACTGATCTAGAGGGAGGTATCATCATGATTATGAATGCACTGGGTGGTCTTTTAAAGTAAAGCATTCTAAGACATAGGACAATATTTAAATGGAGATGGGAGGAATAAAATACAGTGAGAAATCAAGACTTTTTCATCTCTGTTTTAAAAAATAACTTAGAAATTTTAAAAATCACATTGCAAGGAGATGCAAGGGTGTATTCAGGAAGACACCAGTTCAAATAATCAGAAAAAAAAGTTACTTTAAAGTGTGTGTTTTTGAAAAAAGATGTAAATAATTTAAAATATTTGCACAGAAATTTGATTAAAATAATCAAATAATTCATGATAACAGCATACTCACAGGGTAACTGGAAATGTAACAAAGAGTCTGAATGCCATATTTGTACACAATTAACCCATTCCTTACCAAGCGCATTGGCTTGATGTTGTTGTTGTAGCTGTTTTTGTTGTAACTGATAACTTGCAAGATGCAATGCTTGTTGCAGATTTGTTCTATGGCTTGGAAGTAAATTCTTGTTAAACTCTAATATTTCTTGCATTGCAGCCTCCACTGAAACAAAACAAATTGTTTACTTAATTCAAAAAACATTCTAAAAACATTTATTTTTTTCTGCATATCCACTATCCAAAACTGCAGGTGGGTAATCTTTGCTAACTGCTTTTAGACTTTTACATTTACCAAATTTGTGAATGGTATTGAAAGATTCAGCTTGTCTGATGATTAAATGCTTCTGGAAAGGGGGAAGGATGAATTTCAAATTGATCTAGTGAAGTTAGAAGTGTTTGTTATATTTTTCTGGACAGGATATGAAATATGGTATGTTAAGTAATCAGATGGAGGCAAGGGTCTTAACAAGCAGACTAAGACATAAAAATAGGAGAGGTTAGCCAGTTCTGCACCATCAGCAGAATCTGATTGGTTGAGGTGAGATCCAAACTTGAAAACTAAAAGTTTGGCATCATCAAGCCAAGGTCTAGAGAAGCTTTGAAACTATGAAATGTATGTCTTAAGCTCTTCTGACTGAGAGGTTCCACCTCCAGAGTTGTAAAAATGTCTTCTCCTTTTAAATGTTTAAGCTTTGGTAGTATGAGGAGGATGTTTGTCAATTTTTTCTTGCTAAATAATAAAATGCTTTAATCTACACTTGTCTGGCAGGTTGTGTGTTGACTGGTCTTAATACTCTATTGTTCTCTACCTAAATCAGGACCCCATATTTTACTCACTCATCAAGCCCATATCCCAACATGTATACTAATCATTACTTACAAGCAAGTCTGTGTGAATTTGCATGAAGGTAAGAAGAACTATCCAATTGTGGCAAAGATACTTTGCTCTCTGGAAATTCTTCCAGAAGCCGTCCTTTTAATGCCAGTTCTATGTCCCTCTCTGCAAAGACAGACACAGAAAAGGGCTTATTAATATGAAGCCTAACAACTGACAGTTCACAACCAATAAATTGCAAAGAATACAAGATACCAAGTAATTTGTTTTTAATCTATAAAATAAGGTTTAAACTGCACAGTAATATTTGCATGACTAATGGATATGTTATTTCATATTTTCTTGTATATTTGTTCTCTGTCAAAATATGTGGTCCTTCAGCAGCACAGTTAATAATTTACCTTGGAAATATTTAAGTTTCCCACAGTGCTGTCAGTACCAAATCCCCACCAGGTGATATCAGGACTATGTGCCTTCTATGTGCTTGAGATTCTGTTGGCTGGAGTAAGCACCATGTGCACACATAATTTTAGCAGCAGGATGCAGTAGATTTTCTTATACCCACTGATCTTGTGCATGTTGTAGAAGGGACTGCACACGGTGGTTTATCTAAAAGGTTCAACCACCACCCATCAGATTCAAAAATTCCTCACTCCAATATTATCCTAATGATATAAATGTTTTAAAGGGTGGAGTTAATACCTTGTCAAAATAAAGGCTATGGTTAAATGTGCATTACCTCCTTAAAGTTGATTTTCAACAGTGTCCCATTTTACATGGGAGCATGCTAAGCATGTATAAGACTTACTTAGAAGTTGGTCTTGCTCCTCCTGGACTGTCATATCGTATCCTGCATCTACTGTTTTGCTCTCACGCTTGATTCTGTTTGCCACTATATGTTCCCATTGCACAATGGGGAGGAAAATATTCATACATAAAGTTAACTGTTGACACAAATAAGTTTTCTCCATACATGAAAAATGATTTTCTACTATAGTCAGCTGGATCCTGATAGGTAAGCTGTCCTTTGACTTATTTATAGTACCAGTCCAAAGCAACTGAGTTGTAACCCATAGCTCAGTGTAATTTACAGATGTGTATACAAAAAGCAGTGAAGACTGTTCTGCTCCCTCAGGCAATCATCCAGCTGATAACTTTGAAAGCAGCAGACAAACAGAGCCTTAACTAATGGAACTGCATTAAAAATAAAAAATTGCTCAAGTAATTTGAAAAACCAACATGATAGCAGAGGGGATCTCTCCAGTGAACTATATTCACAAAAGATCTACCAGCCTACAAATATTAAACAAACATCTTCAAATCTTCTTCTTCAGTTCAGTCTCTGTTATCTCTCTACCTGTATAGGCTTTCATTTTTGGCTCCAAAGGTGGGGGTTGGAATTACATTATACAAATTATAGGCAAGGTTCTTCTCTAGATTATCCACTGTGACAAAATTATTGGAATATATCAAAGCAATATAGCCAGTTAAAGAGGAGACTAAGAGGAGATATGATAGCCATCCTCAAATATCTAAAGGGCTGTCATATCGCAGATGGAGCAAGCTTGTTTTTCCTGCTCTGGAGGATAAGTCCCAAATCAATGGATTCAAGTTACAAGAAAGGAAATTCTGCCTAAACGTAAGGAGCAACAACAATTTTGCTGTTCAATTAACTACAATCTCCACCAGAGGGCTTATTCTCCTGGAGATCTGAATAATTTCTACTATCATGGTATGGGCACTTTGAATAATCTGTCTAGGATGAATTGGTCTACTGCACCATATCAAGTTTGTCCCAAGACGATAGTCTACACTGTTCATAATGCTGATAGCAGGATAATTTATCCAGAGAGGAGAGAACATGGGATAGATTGCTCCATGTCTGCAAAATGGTCATTCTGAACTGAACCACTGCTGCAGCCATTGTCTCTTCTTATTTTCTCTACCAGGTTCCTCCCCCTTTGATAGTTTTCTCGACTAGATCCATCTGGTCTCCTATCTGACATTTAGTGGCTGTGACATAGTTGCCAGTGACCTCAATAACTGCTATACCCCATGGTATCTGTCCACACAGTGGCTTGAAGAGGCCTGAGAAGAAGGAAGGCAAAACCCCCACCTCTTAATGCACAAGTACCTCTCCTTTGTGTGTGAGAAGGGTAAACATCAATAACTTTGCCTACATTCTAGAAATTTCTGAAGCTAGCTGTGCCCAAGCATAGATTTCATAAGTGTGAGTTCAGAGTGAACAGGCATATTACAAACATGCACTCTGCTTCATGAACCTAAATGTCCAGCTTCAATCAAACTAATCACTAAGTGAAAGATAAAAACAAAAACAACAAAAATCCTTGACTGCAGCCTTGCAATTTCATATTATTTTTATACAAGACACTTTTAACCACTTTCAGTAAGATCATGCTAATTTTCTGAATATGTTATATTTTTTAATGTGTAAATAAACTTTTCACATTTATATTCCTCCACTCATATCAAAATAGACATTCAAGGCAACACAATAATATTTATACATAGCAAATAAAGCAAACTTAAAAACACACCTAGTAATGCATTCTGTCTAATATATATACATTTCAAATGGACAATTAGAACCAAATGAAGCAAGAAATTTGATGATGCACTCCCTGTCTCATTATTAATCTTTCAACCTGCCTTCAATGTTTGTTCTAGAAAAAAAAATCTGAGAGTATAATATCATCACAAACAACATTCTCCTTATTCTTTTGTTGCAACTGCATAATATCCCACCCTTTTGTGAAATGTAATGTTTTGCCAAGCACCAGCTGTTATAAACAGGCAACTGTGTGCAAAGCAGAACACGCTGCTGAGGAATCGCACAACTGGAACAAGGCGGCAACTGTTGCTAAGGAGCCGGTGATGGAAGAGGACAGTTGAGAAGGCCAATGGTTGCATGATAGAAAAACCATTGGCACTTCAAGGATCCAAAATAATCAGTAATAAAAAAAAAATGCCTTGCCTGCAGTCAAATAGAGGAAACAAGGAAATGAGAAGGGAAAGCAAAAGCAAAACGGGAAGCAGGAGGGTTTTGTGTGTGTGTGTGTGTGTGTGTGTGTGTTTTATTTATTTAACCTCAGCGGAGGAAAGAAAACAAAGGAGTAAAGTTTGAAAATGGACATACACACGATACTAGAAAGTGAAAGGATACAGGAGGGAACAGTAAAGAAGTAGAAATAAAGTGTTGTTGAAGATAAAAACACTTAGCTGACAGAGAAGATTAGAGTTCCCAGAGTTCTTTGCTCTCCTGCCACCGTCACGTGACGAGGGTCATAACCCAACCCATTTGGGTCCTCAGTAACCATATCAAATAATGCACAGTATAAGGAGCATCCTTGGAAGCACACACGATACTTTAGATAACACGTTTTGTACTTACCAGGTACTTTACTTATGTGTATCTGCAGCCCTGAAAGTTGTGGTCTCAATGCGAGCTGATCTGATGGCTCAAGTGAACTAAGTCTCCGTTTGCCTGTTGTCCGTAAAACGCTTTTTGGTACTGAGAGAGATTATTTACATGTTATGGAGAGAATAAGATAAAATAGGTCCAATATACAATTCCCGTCCCCCTAAAAAACACAACCATGTTGCAAAACTTGCAGTCCCTTGCAGCAGTTGAATATTCCACTTGTAGATTAAGCCTGCTGTGGAGAATTTAAATACTTGATATCATAGCAATACAGATTCATATGGTGGGAGCCATTGTGGCCACAGGATACCACACCACATCTTGGGTTTGGGCTGCTGCATGTGACCTCCAGTTGCTTCATTGTAGCACTGAAGAGATTAACTGATCCCCCATCCAATCCCCAGTACCTGGAATCCTTCCCAAAAGAAAAGACAAAGTAAATAAGAAGCTGAAAATGAAAGAGTTGAGAGGCAGGAGGAAGTCACTAGTGGTGTTCAATCAAGATAGACCCATTAAACTTTGACTAAAAACAGCTAGCCACTTAATACCTCTCTACTATTACATTTCAACTGTTTTTATTTTGTTCTTCCTTTTGCTACAACAGAACATACATCTGCTTCATCAATGCAAAGTATAAAATAAACCTGCAGCTGAGGAAGTAGAGAAAGGGAGGCTTTCCTGTAAATTCCTGTTCATTGTGACTCCTGGAGCACACTCCAGAACCTTCAGGATAGTATTTCCCTGTGGACAGCAGGCAGGATCCAAAAATGTGGATCATCTTCCCAATCTGGGAAGGGCTACCAGAATAGAAGAACAAAAGAAGCCATAATATCTTTTGTTTAAAAAAACAACAACATCTGAAGGAGAGTTCATAACTGAAGCACAATACTGAACAGCTGAAGAAACAGAAAAAAACAGGAGATGAAACAAGCCAGAAAGAAACTTTCCCAGGAATCCCTCCCTACTTCATCAAAATGTATACAATGGTATAAGCCTGAGGAGGATAACCATAGTCTGCTGGAATACACAGTGGTGGGTGGAATGCCCTCCAAGATAAAATGGTAACAGGAATTCATGGTAAAAAACCTTTCCTTTCTCCTTTGGTTCCCAGAGGACATTCCATAACCTTTTAGATGTGTGTATATACGAGGAGCGCTCATTAAAGATTTCCCCTGATGTACTTCCCTTGGACTGAGACAAACTTAACTGGGCACAGTTATTAGTCCTTCTCTATGTAGCTACCAGCAAGATTCACACACTTCCCCCATTGTTTTATGCAGCTGTGGAGACCTCATCTGTAGAAGTTGGCAGGTTGCGTTAGAAGCCATAACATGGCCTCAGAAATCAGCATTTCATCGTCTGGAAAATGCTTGGAAAGATTGGAATGGTTGGAAAGAGGTGGAAGTCCGATGGTGTGAGGTCAGGAGAATAAGGGGGGTGAGGAAGGACTTCATAGCCACAGGACTGTGCTTCCGTCTGAGAAACATGCAAGTTGTGAACCGGGGCGTTATCCTGCAGGAGGTGGGCAACTTTGGTCAGCATACCATGCCCCTCAATTTTGATGGCCTTCCTCAATTTCTGCAGCAGTGAAGCATAGTATGTCCTGGTAATTGTGGCACCCTTTACCAGGAAATCCATCACCACTACTCCGTGTGTTGGCATCCTTCGGGGGTCGAGATGCCAGCTGGCTAGCTCCCAGCTGGATCATGCCTTTCCAGCCGTGATGATCCCCCGATCTCTGGTGTGACGTAAATAAGTGACTCAGACTTCAAAAGCCTGACCACGCTATATTAGCAGATGCATACTGCGCAAACAGAACAGGTGTGAGGCTTCTGGAAATGTACTAACAAGCTGCAGATTTATTAAGCATAAATCAGGACAAAGAAAACATGTCGCTTCCCTTTATTCTCCTCAGAGAGACAGTGAAAAGCAAAAGCTATACACACAATGGAAGTTCCCAGCAAGCTGTGCTGGAACGTAAACAGACATGTGACATGCAACAGTTCCATGTCTGCAACTAAAGGTGAAATGGAAAAGTCCCAAAAGACCATGAGCATGACCTTGCCTGCTGACAGTTGGACACGTGCCTTCTTTGGAGGTGGTGAAATAGAGTGCTTCCATTGCTTGGACTGGGATTTAGTCTCTGGGTCCTAATGATGGACCCATGTTTCGTCCTGAGTAATTAGTCTGGCAAAGAAGTCATCATGGGTTTTGTGACACATGGCCAAAAGAGCCTGTGAGCATGTGACTCGTTCCTGCTTCTGGAAAGGCGTCAGCAGCTGGGGAATCCACCGTGCGGACACCTTTCCCATGTATAAATGGTCATGGATGGGGTTTTTTCTACAGAGCCCACACTGATCTTGACATCTGCAGCTAGTTGGTGAACGGTTATGTAGCGATCCTCCAAAATGGTGGCCTCCACTTGCTGGATGGTGTCTTCATCAATGGGAGACTGTGATCGCCCAGGAATGGGAGCAGTTTCCACCAAAGTCCAACAACACTTGAACAGGCGATGCCAGTGCTTGACTACATCAAACGATGGGGCATCCTCCCCACAAGTCCTGTTCATCTCATCAGATAGCTCCCGTGGTGTGCACCCTTTCAAGTACAGGATGCTGATGACCGCTCTGCATTCAACTGGTACCATTATCAGACATTACTCCACGTTAGCACCTGTAGCAGAGCAACTGTTAGGAGTTCAGAGCTACAAATTACCACGTTACCTGTGGAGAGATGTATCATTATACAAGTACAATTTAATCCTCCTACGATAACCGGAAGTGGGTCAGAGGAAATCTTTAATGAGTGACCCTCATAAATGTATGTAAACACTCTACATAATTTTTCTACTCAAGTCAGCATTCACAGATGAGAACACTTGAATTTAACCATGCTTAGAAAACATATGTAAAGATACGTTTACAGTTCCCTGAGTTCTGATGTCACTGTGCTTCACACCCATGAGCAGTTCCACCTTGTGAGTGTGAAAGGGGAAGGGCAGTATGCACAAGCAAGAGGCTTGCTGCAACTCATTCTTGTAGTTAAGTATTTCTATTTATTTGTTTATAAAATATTTATATACTGCTATATCATAAAAAGAAAAAGTATCAAAGTGGTTTATAGCAATAATACATAAAGCATAATAAAAATAATATAACAAAGATAACAGGAGACAACAATTAACCATTGTGGAAAGCTATAACTGGTGGAACAAATTTTTCAGCAGGCATTTAAGAGCTGACATAGATGGTTTCCTGTTGCAACTGATCCAACACTCTGGTGACTGTGGGACATTGTTTAACCATGTTTTACAGTTTTATCTATTGGTTGACAAAAGCAGTGCTATTTTTTCTAGAAAAAGGTGCTTTCCTTGTTCTCTTATAAAGGCAATGGCACACACCTGGGAGGGGCCAGAACTGGGAGGGGCCAGAAGGGTTCCAGTGAGTTCCAACTGAAAAAAAAGCCCTGGACAAAAGACTGTGTAATTAACTATTTTCTGAGCAAAAGATGTTTCTGCTATATAATTTGCCTTTGCACTCACTCTCAAATTTAGGTTTTTCTAGTTTATCTACTTGAAGAGCAGATTGAAGATCTCTTATATTTGCCTCCAATTTTGCAGCCAAAGCCCTTCGTTTTAATGATTTCTCATCTATAAGATAAAACAAATAAAATATACTTAATCACAGGAACTATATAGGATCACAGGGGCTTATCTATATTTCAGAGTCTCTGAAAGCCACAGCCAGAAGTAGTAGAGTAAATTGCAGTTACACAAAACAAAAAAGGGTGCAAGTTTTGAAAATTTTCTGAAGGTGGAACCAGTACATGTCAAACACATTCTGCATGCAATTCCAACAGATAAAGAATGTTAGATTTCTTACAAAGCTGACTCTCAACTTATGCACATTAAACTTGTGTGAATTCAGCTTTACGTGCTTGACTGGGCAAAAGGGGGTGGGTGGGTATTGCAGGGAAAACATCAGCAATCCCACCCTTCATCCCACTCACCTTGGGAGTGTTCAGAGGTGCAGAGAGAGTGTTTAGAAGTACAGTTAGAGAGTGCACAGACTAAGTAATGCAGTTGCCAGAAACCAGTAAATGCTGCACTGTGCCTTTTACAAGCCATTTTCTGGTGTTTAAAGGGCTGTTTTGACTATATGTCATTTTGGCTTTACATGCTATCCCTAGAACATAACCTGCACAAAAGATGAGAGTCGACTGGACCGTAAAACCTATTCACTAGCTCTATTATTCAAAAAAGTAGAAAACTGCAAAGAATCATTGGATTGCTAGCCTCCAATACAGATGTACCTCAGCTCCCGAACATCTTGGGAGTCAAACGTTCTGGCTCCCAAACAATCGAAAACCGAAAGTGAGTGTTCCAATTTTCTAACGTTCTTTTGGCAGCTGAACATCCAACAAGGCCTCTGCGGCTTCCAATTGGCTGTAGGAGCTTCCTGCATCCAATCAGAAGCTGCACTTTGGTTTCCAAACGTTTCAGAAGTCAAACAGACTTCCGGAATGGATTCCGTTTGACTTCCAAGGTACGACTGTATTTTCTTCGAACGCCAAGTTAGACATGATGACAACATAACCTGGTTTGGAATATAAATTTGTTCAGCTCAAATTGCTCAGATGTAATAAGAATCAAGCATTAGTTCCTTGATAAAACAGCAATTTGTCTCACCATGATTTTTGGTTACACAATGATGCAGCAGGTCGTTCCAAATGCCACGCACCAACAGAAGAGGACAGCTAGGGCATTGCTGCATCCGTGTTCTCACCCCTCCCCCAAAGTATCTATCACCTGAAATGGTTGTCTTATTCTGCCTAATGATACATCTGGTTCTGAGTCTGACAACCAATGAATTCCATGGACTAAAGTAAATGCAGGATGTAATTTGAGAGGAGGGCTACTGGTGCTAATGCTTCCTGCAAAAGAGACTTCACCCTTGCTGATCGTAATGAAAGAGTTTGCTACTTGTTACATATTAATAATCAGCAGCTCAGGAATATGTAGGTGAATATATTTATTCATTCTTTCCTCTATCCTTTAAAACTATCTAAGCTCTAAGCCAGTGATCTTTACCACATTTTGTGGAATATATTAACAACCCTTTTCTGGGGGTTTTGTTCTGCAAAGTATACACAATGTACTGTAATATTACAATATATTACAAGTCTTATTCCTGTGACTGCTCCTCATTCAGAAAAAAACAACCCCAGTTATATCCTTGGGTCAAACAATTCTGTATAAGTTCTTGGATTTTGTTAAACAAGACCATCAGATATGTTAATCCTACTATATTATATTCTTCCCACTCACCCTCATATTGTGTACTTAAAGCAGCAACCTCTGAAGGCAGGAATTCTATTGGAACTTCTTCAAAATATCTGTCCACAATTCTTTTTTCTTTTGCTAGCTGATCCAATTCTACCTCTAAGAAAAATAATTTGAATTTATTCCTGGATAGCCTGTTAGAGCATGTTGCTGATAACACCAGGGTTGCAGGTTCGATCCCCATATGGGACAGCTGCATTTTCATGCATTGCAGGGGGTTGGACTAGATGATCCTCAGGTACCTTCCAACTCTACCATTCTATGATTCTGTGATTTTAAGTTTAGAAAACTTCTGAGCAGTCTACTTTTCAGTTTTTATTGAAAAATATCCTTACTTTATGGACTTAAGGGTGGGTAATAAATAAATAATAACTAATTGTACCTAGCTCAAATTTCACTCAGGTGTACAGAAAAGATGTACAGGTGTACAATAAAGCACCAACACACACAAATTTAAGAGACCCAGTAAATCAAACCCAAGTCCCTCGCATCCTTTAAGTGGGATTGGGATGATTGAAACTTCAGTCATGGCTTCCTGACTATGGATTTTGTTTGGGGGTTTTTGTTTTTACAGACTAACTCAACTTCCTTTACCTTTTGTGTGTCTTGAAGAACACCAAATATAACTGTTAGGAAGAAGGGTGCCTAAGTGAAGGGTTTCTAAGACCCTCCTAGCTATAATACCACCCCCCTCTGCTTTTACCATTCATATACATGTATACATTCATATACATACCATTCATATACATAACTAGCACAAAGCAAACTCCCCCGCCCCACCCTGCTCCAACTGTCTGGGCATTGGACTCCCCCCCCCCCAAACGCACACAAATACTTTAAAGCATAAATAAATAAATATTTGAAATAAGAACACCAAGAAGATCCTAAAACCCAATAGGATGTAAGTTAATAAATAAAGCAGCAATTTAAGACCATATGTACAGAAAATAACACACACATAAAAAAAACTTTCTTACCTAGCCTCACCAAATACCTGCTCACCACCCTGAACCCTCCCCCCCCCAAAAAAGCAAAAACTAGTTTGCACACCTTCGTTGTAATAGCAGGTTAAAATAAAACTAGAAGGACAGCAGAAAGAAAGGGAGACCAAGGAGGCAGAAAATAAATGTTTTATACATTTTCAGAGCACTGAAATGGAACGTGCCACCCCTGCCTTTGGCCTTGTCTCAAAGTCAAGTGTCTAGCAAATGGGGCTGACATGGTGGTAATGAACATTTAAAAAAAAATTAAGAGGGGGCAGAGGGAAAGGAGGAGAATGGAGGCAGCAGAGGAAAGAGGAAGAAAGCAGCACTGCCCCCATAATGAGGTGGCTTGCATGTGGCCATGTGATAGCAGAGTGGCCTATTGGTGCTGAGAGCCCTCTGAAGGCTGGCATCACAGCTGGGATCCCGTAGACGCAATAAGAAGATTTTTAATTAACAACTGCAACAACTATTTTATTATTTAAAATGACAAATTTCATCAGCATTATAGAAGGACCACAAAAGCTCTTTGGAGCTTTAATGCAACCCATGCACTGCCCTAGTCTATCTGCTCTAGTCTAGCCCTAGCCTGCCCTAGTCTATCTGTTCAGAAAACTCAAAGAAACACAGAAAGTTTGACTACAATACTTACCAGACATGCTATCTTGCCGAATAATGCCTTGTTCTTGCAGATCTTTGATACTTGATCGCAAATATGAGAACAAACCTTTTCCAGCTAATTCTTTGGGTGTTTTGTCTTTTTTGGTGGCTTCAAAAACAAAAGCAAACCTTTAGTGAAAAATTTAATTTAACTTCACATGAGGCAAGAGCCTTGGGCTCCTTTGGGGATGAAGAGTGGGATATAAATTAAACAAATACTAATCATAAATAAATAAAACTTTGTGCCAATGCCATCCCATCCAAAAGCATAAGGCACTGCCACAGAGGCACTCCGTGTGATGAGAAAGCAGTACATGTTTACCAGTGCTACAGAGCTTCTCCACTCTCAATTATCCAAAGGTTCCCTGCTCTCTTAAACAATTTTGACTTTTCTCACATGCTTTGCCATATGTCTAGAATTGCCTCCCAGAACCAATCTTTTGACCTAAAACCTATCCTCAACTGCCACTGTATCCATGAGGTTGCCCTAGTTCACATACCATGCTGTAACTAAGTCTAATTACATGTGACTACTATAATCACACATTCTTCCCATGTTTCTCCCATCTCCACTCCCTCCTCCCTTCTTCATTTGTATCCCATGTTGAATTTTAGATTGTGATGCCATTGTGGTAGGCATGTGACCTTTTGTACTCTGTAAAACACCTTCAACATTAATGGTGTTTTGTATACAATAACAACTTATTGTATCTGTTGACATTTCTCTGTGATAGATGTAATATGTAGACTGGGCCTTTGAAAATAAAGATAAAAGAATGAAGAGGTTTTGAACGTCAGGAAGGATATAGCTTTTGGGGGAAGGCACAGTACTTTTGTGTAAGGTAAGTATTTTTATTTATTATTTTATTTATTAAATTTACATACAATCAGTTGTCCAAGGATCACACAGTGGCTTACAGTATTGCTGGCACCCATTTGTCTCAAGAGACAGTGGAGTGCATCTCCAGGGGTGAAGTCAAATTGCTGCATAAGCAGCTCTGAAGTGACCTCCCCAATGCTCAAACCTGGGCAGCGTGCATGGAGGTCCTAGGCTGCCCAGGTGACAAAACCTCCCTCTCATCCCCACTGATGTGGTCTAAAGGAAAGCAGAGCAATGTGTTTGGCACCAGCTGCGCAGCAGGAGCTGCCAGAAGAAGGCATACAAGACACCATCCAACCATCTTAGAGCCTACACTCCTGATTTGTGTAAGGTTTACTCCTTAGCTGTTTCTTCTCCCAAAGATATCCTGGAAGGCAGTAGAGGTTTAGGATCAGAGTTTTCCTTCTCCTAGATGGGCTACTTTCCCAAGTTGATGAGCCCCACCTGCTCCTCACTTCCCTCTACAGCTTCTGCAGAAGCTGCTTTCTTGACTGTTGTATCCACAATTGGTCGCATCTACTCAATCCACCAGAGCCTGCCTTCACATGCATGGGAAGTCCCTAATTCAACAATGGTTTGAGGCCATCTACTACTCTCATCTGGTTTAGCCAGCCAGTCAAAGCCCTTCCCAGGGTGTGGCTGCTGTTGCATGCTGACAGCTTCTATGAGCCACAGGTGAGAGCTGAGTGCAGGGTGGGGGACAAAGGTGGTCAAACTACCCCAGAAGGAGCACGATGATTCCCCCACCAAAGGTACTACCCCTCCCCTAACATCCCATACACCCTGGTGTACAGTGTAAAACCACAAAAATGCAAACCAAACAATACACACACATTTAAAAGCCGCAGATAGTTTAATTTGCCCAAAGGCCTGGGAGAAGAGGAGTGCTTTCACCTGGCACCTATTAACTTACAGAAGTTATGGTGAATGTGTGCATTCCATCAGGTAAGTCAGCACAAGGAGGTGGGAGAGGGAATGCTGGAGAGAGCTGCTTCAAAGGAATTCCAAGATACAGTTACTATGAGGAGCTATGGGGTGGGGCTTCCCCATGGCAGGGAGGAGGTAGTAGGCAGCTGGAAGCATGGTAAGGAAGGGAAGAAAAACTATCAGGTAATAATGATTAGTAAATCATGCTAGTTCACCTTCTATCATAATACATTTACATGTTATATCTGCAAGCTGGTAGCAGGGAATTAAGAAAGGCAATGCCCCAAAGTTGCAGACACGTGTAGTTGTGTTGAACATTCTCAGGGCTTTTTTCAGCTAGAACTCATTGGACTTCAGTTCCAGCACCTCTCAGATGGGTGCCATTGTCATTATAATAGAACAAGGGATGTGTTCATGGTGAGTTCCAGAACCTCTTTTTCTAGAAAAATAGCACTGAACATTTTTAGTATAGTTACAGTAAACTAGGTAGGGAAGGGGATGGAAAAGAAGGATTACAACAAGAATGAGAAAACCTGTGGCCCTCCAAATGTGGCAGGATTATATCTCCCATCAGCCCTAATCAGCATAGCCAATTGTCATGGATGATGGGGATCTGCAGTCCAGAAATACCTGATGGGTTGGAGATTCCCCATCCTTGGCTTACAAGAAGCAGAATTTGGTATGAGCTTTCGTGTGCATGCACACTTCTTCAGATACACCTGAAGAAGCAGAATATTATTGACCAGAGGTGGATCTACACACAGGAAAAAACACTATAAATAAGTCAAAAAATTAAATTGTTATAACAAAAGAAAAATACCCTTTGGCGTCATTTGGTGTTGCATGTTTATAATGCATTTAAAATTCTGTTTCTTGACTAACATTCACAGGTGAACAAAAATACTTGACAGGAATTAATTATAAGACATTAAAATTGCCAATAACCCAATAATATAATCATATTTGTACTTACGTTCAGGTATATATCCTTCTGGATACTCTTTTAGAAAATATTTTTCCCATTTACTAATCAATTTCTTTTTTTGTTCTTTTAGTTTGCACATTTTTTTCCCTAACAAAATAAAATAGATGTTAATGAACTAAATGAAGAAAAAAATGCCTTTAAAGATGTTTTGTTATATATAATAGTGGTTTTTGCATTTATCTACTAAGGAAATTACATTGTGTTCTTTATAGACCAGTTGTTTTTAAAAAAGGCAAACCTCAGCCTAAATCCAGTTTGGAATACATGCTACTGTATATACAAGGTGTTAATTCTTTACTCACTTATAGTATCCAGTTGAAAGCCTGAAAAAACTCCTAAATTTTCCATCTCATCCAGTTTTGATTCTAGATTGGAAAGTTCTATGAGATCACTTATATTTCTCTCTAGGAAATGTAAAAATGGTTATATTCAATAACAGAAAGCAATATTTATTAATATTTATTATTTCCTTTAAAACTGGAATCATATAACACTGAGATTCTGTAGCAAAGAGAATTCTGAAATAGCAGGATGGAATAAAGTGGCAGTTCCTATTTGACATTTTTCAGAGCTATAGAAAAGAACAGCAGAAAATGCAACCTGTAATCCTTTCAGTTGGTCTTCCATGAAAACAGGATTGTGTTCTCATTGTGAGGATAGAGATATTTATTTATGTATTTATTTATATATTTAATAAAGAATTATACCCTGCTTGCTTGTAAAAAAACACCTCGAAATGATTTACAAAAGATAAAACAGTAAAATCAAGAGACAACAGCATTTACTGTCAATAAACATTATCCTCAGAAAAGGTATTGTAGAACAAATGCTCTAGGTTTTAAGCAAACTGCAATCAGAAGTTATTGTGACAATGTCTCTGAAGCACCATTTCCATGGGATTTTGTTTTGGACTTACCATCAGGTCTTGTCCTTGCTCCTTGGTCTAAACTAAGTGCTTCTTCCATATTTTGAAGAATTGCCTCAAAACTAGAAACCAAACGGTTTCTTTTCTCACTTATCGCCTGTGTTTTCTTCTCTGGATAAAAGATAGTTACTAATTACATTTTTAGAACTGTTCTCTACAAAAGTAAACTAAAAAAATGGTGCTGTTACAGAGGGCACGTTGCATTGAAGGAGCCTAAATTTTAATACCATGTGCCCAGATAGCTGCAAAACAGTTTTACCAGCCACATTGTACAAATTCATTTTAGTATCTAATAGAAGAGGTGGACAGAAATCATTAGTACCCAAGTGACAGATTGGCAAAGATTTTATGCATCAAAAACAATTGCATGCGGTAAGCCCATATAAATAAATATATATGAGCTGCTTGAAGACACAGGCTAGAGTGCTGTCTAAACCTCTAAAGGTTATGCAATGTTGTCCTGTACATGCTATATGTGAGACTTTATGAAGTGTACGTAGAAAAATCAATAAAAATGTAACAAAACACAATTTAAAATAACATTGTCTTGATTTGTTCCATTTATGACAGTGGGCGATAAAGTATTCAGACTGGGCTGTTCCTCTTGCACGAGACTCAGACAGGAGCAAAAAACTGTGGGAGGTAGACGTCCCACAATTTTTACATGTCCTCCGCCACTCTTTCTCCTTGCTACAGGTCTTTCGCTATTCTGTGTTCAGTTGCTTTACTTCTATTTTTTACTTCGTTCCTTTCTTGTTTTTTATGTTCTTGTTGCTGGCAGTTGCTGTTTTAGTGGTTGGATCATTTTTGTTAATGGTTTTTGCGGCGTGGGCTGCCTGATGCAGCAACCATGCGCTTTGTCAACTAACAGCCGCTCTGCATGTTTGCCTCAGCATCCTTTGGACCTTTTACTCAGCGCACTGGCTTTACTTCAACAATTGTGGTTTTGCTGGTTGGGGAAAAAAGAAGCCAACAGAAAACACAGCGTAAAATCATCTTCCTCCTGTCCGCGGCAGAGGCGTAAAGGAGAGATGTCAGTGAGTCCTGTCCACTTCAGCGGCACAAAGGGCTATTGTGGCACATCTTGCCTGCAGTAATATTGAAATCAACAGTTCCCTTCAGCTGCTTATTTCCCTCCCGCAGTCTGCATTCACGGCAAAGGGGAAATCTTCATGGTTTCCTCAGAGTTTCTGCAAGGCTTGAGTAGTTCTACGCATAAGAAAGTAAAAGAAAAAACAAAGCATCTAAACCCAGCAGGGTCCTCTATTGCTTGTCACAATCTTTCAAGTCATTCCTCCCGTTCTAAGAGCCATGGTTTTCAAGGGTTATCAGTAAGATATACCCATGTAGGCCATATGTTTAATTGGTTTTGAGATTCTTGTGAAAATGCTCCTGCTTGGCGAGTCTGAAAAACTGAAGAGAAATGATCTACCTCCCACAATTATTTGCTCCTGCCTGAGTCTCGTGCAAGAGGAACAGCCCAATCCAAATACCCCATCATCCACCTAATAAATCTACTATTCAAGTAAGATCAATCGTCCTTTTTCTGTTATTTGTCATATTTTCCTTTCTTTACAGCATTTGTTTGGACATACAAAATGAAAATTAGTAAAGATTATTAATAAAAAATAACATTATATTAGGTAGTGGTACTGAATAGCATCAATACGACAGTACCAGATTGCCTACTCAACAGACTGTCTTAAATGTACACACCTCAGTATAACTGAGAAGTGCATTTTATGAAAACTGGTTTAAAGGAAAATGCATTAAACAGCAGTATTTCTAAAGACTCTACAGGATAGATATGAATTGTAGCTAATGTCACGTGTATATGGCTTCAAACACAAAGAGTTATATGGAGCAGGAATACACAGCTTCTGTCTCACATTTGCTCTGGTTATAACTCTCAAAACATGGGCATAGCCAGGATTTTTGTTGTAGGGGCAGGCTTTTGTTAGGGGAGCCAGAACCTCAGATTTGTATTGATTTGTATTGATTGGGGGGCAGATGCCCAAGCTATGTCCATGGGCAGGAATGCCCAACATACTAAAATTTAACACTTTACTTACCACTTACACCACCTTTTGCAAGGTCTTTCAGCTCTTGCAGATTTAATTCCATGTTTTCCAAAAGCAATGTTCTTTTCTCATATATTTTGTCAAATTCAATTTCTACAAAGATAAATATTAACAGGTTGTCATTTGTATACACACACACACTCTGTACATTTGGAAAGATTCCAAAACTAAACTAGATTTTTGGTAGATGCCCTTCCATGCAGATGCAGCAGGGGTACGGCTCAAATTCTTGACCAATATAGTGGCCCTATAAAATAGTCATATGATAAACTTCAAGCACACTAAATATCTGCAGTGGGGAAGGAAGGAAGGAGTTGTGTGTTTGCACAAACAACTGCAGAACTACAACTGCAGGCAATCACCCTGTTCTTATTCATAGTCTCTATACCTTCATACATATGGATAGAGTAGCAAACTTATTGGAATCAGCACTGGTGTTAAGACTGCAGAGCTGAGCACAGTTTTGTTGGAAGTGTCTACTGGTAATGGTGGGCAGATGTCAAGGGCTGTAACTATGTCAGAAGTCTGGCAACAGGATTCCATGGAGGAATGCAGTGAAAGAAGCAACAGCCCTCGTGGAGTGCAACTGGCCCTGTCCATATCAGGGAGCTTTGCCAGTATGGAGCTGAGATGAACATTTTTGAGCACATCATTCTATCACACACTACTTAGGTGAAAATAGGATTCTGAAGTATTGCATGTCTGGTGACTTTTTAAATTTCATACTCACCACTGGGTTTTGCTACTTTCACATTGCCTGCAATAAGATTTTCTATCTCTTGCATGGTTTGCATAATTGCATCTAAACCTGCAGTCAAAAGTCTTCTTTGCTGAATGAGCTCTTGTACCTTTAGCTCTACAAAAAGGAATATAACATAACTCAAAATGTATTTATTGTACACTAACATAAAAGATGAGATATACCAAAATGCAGTTTTTGCCTTTTGAATATAAGTAGTTTTACGCTTTAACCATCACACAGTATTTTTTGAAAAGGATGTAGATTATAGATTGAACAATTTAGGCATTAGGCATAACAGATGAGAAAAGTATAGTGGTAACTGTGCAGTAAAAGGAACTGTAAGCCACACAAATAGAGGGTTATTGGACTGTTGCCAGAAAGGATTACTTAGATCCAAGGTCCTACATACCAGCTGATGGATAGTAGAATGGAAACCTACTTTCCGTTGCCAATGTACAATTGGGAGCACACTAGTATCTGCTTCTCTTCGTGGAGTAAGTGAACATGGGAGGTGGTTGTTGCACAATACTTGTGTTGCAACCTTTATTCGGTTCAATTTGAAAAAATACCAAAACATCAATCACTTGTTCTCATGGCTTAACTCAGGGATGGGGAAACTTTTTGGTTCCACATGTCATATCGTTATGGAGCAACTGAAGCAAACAGGATTGCTCTCCCTTTGCATCAGGTGAGGTGAAGAGAGATCAGCCATGCTTAGTGCTGGGTTTGTACTTTGCTTACTACTTCAAAGGTTCCCAATAACCAGCTGGCTGCCGGGCACCACAAAATACCCATTTCACATATGGAAAATGTGAAGCATGATGCTCAGAACCTACATGGGTATGATGTAGAACACGATTTTCCAAACTTGGCCCTCCAGCTGTTTTTGGACTACAACTCCCATCATCCCTAGCTAGCAGGACCAGTGTTCAGGGATGATGTGGACTGAAATCTAAAAACAGCTGGAGACCCAAGTTTGGGAAACCCTAATTTAGAAGAAAAAGGGTTCCCCCGCTTGCTGGCCATGCCTATGATGTTATGGGAGCACATCAGATGCTGCAGAACCCTGCAGCCAATCATAGCACCAGAAGGACGTAAATCTTGCATGTATCAAGCACAACTCACATGACTTGTGAACAAAGAGAAGAACTTTGTGAGGACTTTCAGCATGGGCTCCAGGACGTGATCACTACAGTGGAAGGGCACTGTGCACTCTCAGGAGCACTGGGCACAAATATTGGGCACTTTGCAAAAGAGATGTCACACTTTGAGCAGAGTTCACCTCACTAGCATACAAGAGGGAAGACAACTATCACTAATACAAATCTCTCAAGCCTCAGTCCCAAGCAAGCACCTGGCAGCAGCTCTCTGGACAACAAAGAGCACCTTTCAAACACTCTCATGGTACACTCACAGGCTGTCACAGAGCTGATCCACAAGATCAGTCTGCTGAGCCACCCAGAACCCAGGATAAATAATATTGGGGGCAAGGGGGTAGAATATTGTTTGTTGCTATGGTATACATTTTTTGTTGTAAACCACCCTGTGAAACATATACAAATTTAATAGATAAATAATAGATAATAACCCCTCACATGGAGAGCTGGCAGCACTGGCAAATACCCCGGATGAGCTACAACTGCTCTGGCTCCCCATGCAATCCTCCCCACTGTGATTCTAGCCACTATGCAGTTGCCTCCCTCAACTCGTGTTCACAGGCTGCTTTGCAACAAGTGCTGTCCCACCAAGAATCCAGTGGTTTTGGTGTGGCCCAACACTGCCCCACTGAGATGGACACCCCCAACTGCCACTACTACTCTTCACACACAAATCAAGACATACTGGAAACGATATTCAATTTAAAAAACTGTTCACATTATGCCTTTTTTATTCTTTGACAAGTTCACTCTTGCACAACTTGGGTTCCCCCTACAGCACTCCTGCAACAGCCCTGGCAGACTTGGCTCCCAGCATCCCCTGCTGCAGGAGCGCATAGCCCAGTAGGATGAAAAGTGCACTCCAGCCAGAGATGGAGGGCTCGAAACAAACACACAGGCAAAGGGTCACAGGAAGAGACAGGCTCAGCACAGGGAAGGAAGACCCTCAGTAAAGCACAGAGGCAAGGTTCACAGGCAGCAAGGGAGGGAGAGAAACCTTGGCTCAGCAGTTGAGGTTAGGCTGCCTGGCACAACACCAGTGGAAGGGTAGCTCAACCTTGGGGTAACCAAAGGGTGGGGAACCAGACAGCAAACAAGTAGGAGTCAAAGTTCAAGAGGTGACAAGGGCGATAATGGACTCTGACAACAGTGCCTGTGTGCAGTAGTGGTTGCCAGGACATAGTAGTGGGAGAGAGAGGAGTGTTTTGGCAGTATACTGGGCAGGAAGGAAGTGTGCAGAGAAGAAATGGAAAGTTACAGCAGTAATGAGAGGGTGGACAGAGCTGCATGTGGATATCATACAGTCATAGGCATGTTGTGCTACTGACTACTCCACCAAATGCTGTTTGGATGCTGTGGTTATTATGTTGGTGGATCACTGGAGGCTGAGCTGTTTGACACATTCCCATGACTTGGATTGCCCAGTAAAATACTTACCACTGATACCACCTGGCTCGGCAGCTGCAAGAGCCTTGGCTTCTTGCAGTTCTCTAAAATTTGTTCTCAAATTTTCCAAAAACACTTTCTTTTTTTCATATAGTTGTTTCAAAGCCAATTCTACAAAGAAATATTTTACAAATATTAGCTGAAATTTGGCAAATTGCCTTTCTTGAAAACATCTCTCACAAACTCTATTATCCCATTGGATATGTGTTATATCTTTGTACGTTTGTCCTTATAGGCTGTGATGCTTAATGGTTTACATTTTTGATTCTATGTTTTATTTATTTTGGTTATGTTTGCACTTTTCTTTTGAAATGAATCAATAAAAAAAATTAACACAAAAAAGCAATTAATAGCTTAAAAAATTGTTTTACATGCTTCTCTGCTACTTGAATTATATGAGATGCAGCGTGACATTTAGCTGTGATAAAGAACCATTAGTTCTTATCTGAATGGCAGTTCTGTAGGCACCACCTTGTAGTTGAAGGCAGGAAAGAGAATTTGATGGAAGTAGGCAGCTTCCAGAATCCTATTTGCATCCTTATCAAGCTCAAACAAATCAGCTGCACAAGACAAAACACAGAAAAGAGGAAGAAAATACCTACCTCCCTAATAATAAGGAACTAGAATTCTAAACATTTTACACATTTTTAAAGAAAACTTAAAAACTAGGTAACTTAAATGAAGCGGTCAAGAAACTAGGGTGAGGTCTCATGACCTTTGCCAGCAACACAGAATTACCATTCAGATAGGAACCAGCAATTCTTTCTCGTGTTGGTGTAGAAGGTCATCTTTATTTTTATTTATGTAGTTATTTATTAGATTTAGGGGTAATATTAAGCTTCCCTATGTTGGGCAGGATCTACGATTTCTGGGTCAATTCTGTAGTTTCTAGTAAAGGAGCTAGGTGAATGGAGTAGAGGTTGAAGAAGGACTCCCCCTGGAGTAACTGGTGCAATTTCTGCCATGTTCCGAAGGTGCTGGGTGGCATTCCTTCTTTGGTCATTTGGAAACTAGAGATTGTACAAAGCAAGGTGTTGGTGATGGGCTAGAAAATAAATCCTGTAGCCCTGAAGTTGAGTACTCATCTGTCCGAGGTCTTGGGCTTGCCAGACATTTGAAGACTGAAGACTGCCTCCCACTGGGTGCAGACTAGCATCATTGCTGTGACCCCCTTTAGAGGGGGTCTACCCTCTACCAGTGTTAGGAACTTGCTGAGGCCTTGCAGAGCAGTAAGATTAGTTTCAGCAAGAGTGGTTGGGTATGGAATCCATGCCTTGTGGATAAAAGCCATGAACGTCATATGAAGGAAAACAACAAAAGAAATAGCTCTCCAGGCAAGAAAAGACAAGAACCTCCTTCTGTTGCAAGATTTAACTAAGCCATCTTTAAGGGCATATTCCCTGAAAATTTGCCCCATAAGTCAACTCTAGCTGTGGTATCAGCATCCCAGTGCTTCAACCATAGGTTCTCCTTCTGACACCAGAGAGTGAGCTGCAATTTGTGTGCTGCTAAGTGTGGCATCATCCACAAAAGCTGTTGCTCTGGATATCTTGAGGAGGGGCTGGTCCTGATGAGGATTGCCAAGGAGGCCATCCAGCCATATTAGGGAAGCTCAAGTTAACATAGAAGCAGAGCAAGAAGTATACATGATTAGGGCTGCTGTCTCATGAAACCTGCAGAGAGCAAGTCCAGCCTCCTCTCAGTAGAAGTTGGGCATCCTCATATTTAGGCAGGAGAAATTCCTTTAGGCAATGAATTAAGAAACAAGTGTGTCAGTGGCTGGAAGCTTCAACATGCCCATAAATTCAAACTCTAAATTACCAAATTTGTCAGCCAGAGAAACAGACTAATAAAGGGGAGCACTATTCAGCCTTGGTTACGGTTTTGAAAGGACTGGGAACTGGGAATGATTTCACAGAAGGCTTTGGTTCAACTATTACTGCGGCTCCGTTAGAAGGTGCAGAAGGGGGCTCAGCAAGGTTGTTGTTAATACCAACTGCCCCCCAAACTCTGCATACTAAAGGAACAAAGTAGGAATAATGGATGAGAGATTTGCTCTTCTACTTATGAACCTTCACTCCACTCCCTACTCTCACATTCAGGATTCACAGATAAGAGAGAAGTTAGGTACAGCGAAAAAAGCCATCACACATGCTATCCTTGCTTCTGCTAAATGGCTAAGGTAGGAAGGAGGGCCAGAGAGAGAGAGAGGGAGGGAGAGAGAGAGAGATTTATTTATTCTTGATTCTGAGTTTTGAAAGAAACAGGGCAAGAGAGCCATGGAAAAACAGAAATCAGAGGGCTTCTCAGAGAAAAGAGGAAGACCAGAGGGGTAAGGGTGGAGAAGATACACTTGAGGCAAACCACAAGCAGTTCCAGAGAAAGAGTAGTGTGGTGGGAAAATGGAAGAACAAGAGGAACAAGCTAAGGAAAAATTTGAAAAGGAAATAGAAATAGCCTAAGTAAAGAGGGAGCTAGATATAAATGCAACCATTTCAACAAAAGCAGGAAATTGAACAGGATTCTGGGAGCTGCCCACTTCACCTGCCTTCAGTCACAAAGTGACACGGTAACCTTCAATAATTACAGAACCTTCAATAATTGCAGAATGGATTCTGCAATTAAATATGTCACATATTCTATATTCACCTCTGTCTTTCATTTGTTTTTCTGAATCAGCATCCTGTATATTTTGTATATCTTGAATAATTGCTTCCAGGCCTGCAGCCAAAAGCCTTCTTTGTTCAGTGAGGTGTTGAAATTTTTTCTCTACAAAAAAACGGGGGGAAAGAAGGTTTTAGCAACAATAGAAATGTATTTCTTCACATAGCCTTCAAACTGCAAGATGATTATCCCACAAGGTGTCATTTGTCTTTTGGAATAAATAATTCTACTCTACTGTGCAATAGCAATACAGTTGCAAGCAAATACAACTGAGGCACAAATATTCCTCAAGGGGAAAGAAGTTAGCAACCAAATTCGAAGTTGGGGTGGGTGATTTTTGTGTTGCTTGTTTCTCTTGTACTGTCAGTGATGCTTTCTCTTCATTCTCATTTGTTCTAGAATAAAGACAGCCATATCTAAAAAGGAACATGTTAGCTGTTGCATATAAAACTGAGAAAGGTAGAATAATTCACTTACAACCTCAGTTTTAAATAACAGTCCCGGATAAAATGACAACTTTCATTGTAAAAAAATGTTTCTAAATATATATTTTAAATACATTTTGGTCAATAGGCATATACTGGGGGTGGAAACAGAAGTTTATTATTTCGTGAATGTCTCTTCACTGGGCATTCCTGAGGGCATTGCAGACAATTGGCATTACACCTCCTACAACAGCTGCCTATGAGCCAGATCCCCTAGAGCTTTCTTCTGGGAAAGAAGCCACTCTCTGCCTCCTAGATCAGATTGGAAGACATGGACTATTCTATATAAAAACTGAAAGAACAAAACAACAGTAACCAGAACCAACAGCAGGCTCACGCACAGGTTGAACCAAAATGGTTCCATTTGTTTGTGTACTTTTTGATGTGTTCTATTTATTGTTTTAAGTACTTTTGCAACATTTGTGTAAGCAACCTTGAGCATGGTTTTAACTATGGAAAGACGGCATACACACAAGATTATGATGATATTTAAACATATGATATACCTACCATTGATACTGCTTGGTTGAGTAGTTGCAAGTGTTTGTGCTTCTAGCCAGTTTTTGAGATTTGAGTCCAAGCGTTCCAAAAACAGTTTTTTCTTCTGTAAAAGATGATTTAAATCCCTTTCTAGAAATGAAGATGTTTTTAAAAATTAAAACATAGTTTTAAATGTTATTTTTACAGCTAGAATAATAGGAGATCATAAATTGTGAAAAGTAGTTTCTGAGACTATATATAGAGTACAATGACAGTACATAATATTATGTTCTTGGCAATATTTCAATACATAATAATCTCTAGATTGTTTTGATTACTATAGTTATAATACTTGTGATTATGTACAAACACATTTATTATGTACTCACCAATGGGTCTTATTACTCCACCTGTCTCAGAAAGACGAGATTTCATTTTCTGTGAATCTTCCACAACTCTTTCAAGGTTTTCAATCAAAGTCTTTCTTTCCTCATTTAACTTCTTTAATAGATTATCTACATGACAATTTTCCACAATTTGTTTAGAAACACTTTAAGGATATTACTAAGGATGTTGGCATGAACTTAATATTAGATAATACAATTAATATTATATTACATAAATGCAATACATTTAAACCTAACAACCATTTGTCTTTCTGAAGTTGCTGCATTAAGTATTTTTTCTGTGTTTGACTGTTACCTCATTTTTCCTCAACAAAAATCATTTGAATGTTTAAAATGTCTCAAGTTACCATTCAACTCTCTTAAATATGAAATAACACAAGCAGTGTTGCAAACCCAAGCTGAAAGATAGTGAGTAAAAAAAAACCTCTATCATTAATCAGCAGTGATTTTATGTATTCATAAGAAAGGACAACTGGAGTAGAATTGCCAATTGGACTAAGAATGGTTTAATTTTGGCTGAAACTGTGCTCTTCTTTTTGCCCAGCTGTAGATTAATCTCACTACCTATCCACTCAAGTAAGCACCATTTTCACTGTTGTTGTCATGTCTTTTTGTACTTAATATGTTATGTGCTTTCCATATAATAAAGGAATGTGAATGTCTAATGTTCAACAGAAGGAGAAAGAACTCAAAGATCACGATGGTCAGTATTACCTTTTGAAGACACAGATTTCTACATTCTAACGTCCCTGTCAGGATGGAAAACAATAGGTTCTATTCCTAGAGATCTACAAAGCCAACTAGATTCTTGAACTTTCTAAAATATTTGACTGTTCATCATAGCTGTTCTGTCTGAGTTGTAGAACAGCAGATTACTGAATATCTGTATCAGTAGATAATATCTACTGAAATAGGACATTGCATTTCAGGTTTGTATCTTTAAGATATTAAACACAACTAGCAGCAAAAATAATCATATACATACCACTGCTAGGGCCTGGTTGGGTAGCTGCAAGAGCCCAAGCTTCTTCTAGCTCTTCCAGGTTGGATTCCAAATTGTCCAATAAATGTTGCTTCCACTCTGACAGTTTATATAATTCCTTCTCTATGAATAGGAATATTTTAGAATTATTTCTTGAAAAATATGCCCTAACTGCTAAGTGAGGATGATATCCAACTAGGTAAAAGGTAAAGGTACCCCTGCCCGTACGGGCCAGTCTTGACAGACTCTGGAGTTGTGCGCCCATCTCACTTAAGAGGCCAGGGGCCAGCGCTGTCCAGAGACACTTCTGGGTCACGTGGCCAGCGTGACATCGCTGCTCTGGCAAGCCAGAGCCGCACACGGAAACGCTGTTTACCTTCCCGCTGGTAAGCGGTCCCTATTTATCTACTTGCACCCGGAGGTGCTTTCGAACTGCTAGGTTGGCAGGCGCTGGGACCGAGCAGCGGGAGCGCACCCCGCCGCAGGGATTCGAACCGCCAACCTTTCGATCGGCAAGTCCTAGGCGCTGAGGCTTTAACCCACAGCGCCACCTGCGTCCCTTAAGGTATACTCAAAGTAGACTCACCAAAGTCCCTTCATTTCAATGGATCTACTCAGAGTATGATGAACTTGGATATCACCCATTTTCACATAAAATGAAGAAACATATTCAAATGTAAAAACTTGCTTCTTTTGTAACAAGACAAATTTCATCCATCCTTGCAGCTTTTAAAGCAAGGGGTAAAGGCTAACTGAAATTCTTCTGAAAGTGTCAAAAATTGTAGGGCGCCTAGGGTGAAAATACAAAAGTTGACCTTTTATCTATTTACAATATTTGTATGCCAATTGTCCACCTAAGTATCTTAAGTACGTAAATATCTTTAAAAATTAATATAGTGGATTAAATCAACATAAAATACAATGTAAAATCTAAAAAATATATAATTATAACAAATTTCTAAGAAAATTTGGAAACGCATTATGCTATATATTTAGTTTGTGGTCTGACACATTTTTTATTCACTTTAATTAAGCTTGCAACTCCTGGAACAGTATGCAGACTTAAGCACCTACAAGTGTGATTTAATCAGTATTTACCAGGTGGTTTTGAAACCTGAAGCTGTACATCTTTTAGTACCATCTTGTGTAGAATTTCTTCTAGTTCTGCAGTCAAACGTTTTCTTTCCTCAGCTACCTCCTTTAGTTTATGCTCTACAAAATAATTTCAGGCCAATTCATAACACACTATTAATGCAGTTGAAATAAAAACATTACAAAGTGCAATTAGTATACAAAATTATCTAACCATTTTAAATAGGAATGCTTAGCACTATCGCAGTAATGCAGACAGAAATTCTATAACACAGTGCAGCATTTTTATCATCATATTGCACAGAGAGCTATGTCTTACATAGAACATATCCTGGAACATATCCTGGAAAGGGCAGATATCATGCAAAACCTGACAGGGAGCTTGCTTTTTCTTTTTCTTTATAATGACATACAAAAACAAGCAATGGCATTTATTGATTTCATGTAGCATATTAGAGCTTGGTGATTAGGTTCTGGTGCAGTCTAGATGGCTTTAAGTCCTGATTGTTTAAGCAGTGGAAGCTCCTCAATGAGGGCAGAGGCAGCATCCTTCCAGAGCCCACCGCACCCTCCAGTCACAACCTGCAGTATAGGCAACTCCCAGTTTACATGGGGGTTACATTCCAAGGCACTGTGTGTTTGAAATTTGGAACACCATTGAAAAAGCCTGCAAACACCTCATTCCACCCCCGCCCCACACCTTTTTGTAATTTTTTTGGTCACTTTCAGGTTCAGTGTGATGCATGCGTGTGTGGTTGCACACATATTGGACATGCCTAAAATGGTGACTGCCTGTGCAAGGCATACTTGCTTCCCACCAGAGGTCAGTTTGACCTCTGTGCTAAGAATGCACACTTTTCTTCCCCCAATCAGTTCTGCCAGTTGCCTTCATCCCTGAGCAAGCCCATCTTTCTCCCAGGGAAAGGGTATTTTTTTTTCCTGTGTAAAAGTGCTTCAGGCAAGGTGTTGCTTCAGGCAAGGCCCAATGCTCCATTTTTTACCCAGCAGGACACATATTTGGGACTTGGTGGAGTGCTGCTTATGGCTGACCTCAACCAATCGTGATGGTGGGGGTGTGGCTGCACAGAGCAAGTGGGAGGTGAGTAGCTGGTATCTCTCACTCAGCAGACGAGCGAACATGTGAGAGGAAAGGACTGGAGAAAGGAAGCCATGAAGGCAAAGCCACAGAGGCATGGAACTGCAGACTTTGCTGCTTGGCAGTGGCAACTATTTGTAATTAACCAGCATAGGTTTTGGAATATTGAGGTTCTGGTGGGAAAACAAAGCACAAAATTTCCACCCTGTGTCCTGATCTTCCCCCCACCCTTGGACTGAACTGTAGGAACTGATATTGTAACATGCACATGCTCTAGAGAAGAAAGCAAATGTCTCAATCCATTGCTGGCCCACCCACGAGGCACAGTGAGGCAGTCACCTCAGGGAAGCACGCAGCACACTTGCTGCTCATTGTCGCAAGGTGCTTACATCTGGCCACTGCTGGGCCCCTTGCTGCTGCCAGGTGTGCATTGCTGGTCATTGCCAGGCACATGCTGCCACCACCTGCTCTTCTCCAGCTTCCCTTTACTTTCCATGCTATCTCTAGGCAGCAGTGGCTGCAGAGGAAGAGGCAGTGGGTGGGAGGCATTTTCAAGTTTCCCTGCAGCAACAAAACATCCAGGGCCAGTCCTGTCTCAGCCATTCCCCACCCTGCTTTGCAGTGCCTATACTTATTAGACCTGTTTAGGGTTGTGGGATTTTTTAAAAGCAAACAATAGCACTATTGTTGTCAAGCTTCATAATGGTGCACAAAATGAAAACACCAAACGGAGAGGCAATCAATAAAAAACAGCAAGGCAGGAGGAAAACAACTCAAAAGCCTGCAGCGCACAGCTGATCTTCCAACATCCCTTCCCAAACTGTTAATTTTTATCCAGCATATGCATTCACCTCTCCCTTCTCCAGCTCTCAAAGACCTTAACTGGTTTGAAAAAAGAGATGGTGAGAGGGTGAGCAGGCAATACAGTGGTACCTTGGGTTAAGTACTTAATTCATTCCGGAGGTCCGTACTTAACCTGAAACTGTTCTTAACCTGAAGCACCACTTTAGCTAATGGGGCCTCCTGCTGCCGCCACGCCACCGGAGCCCGATTTCTGTTCTCATCCTGAAGCAAAGTTCTTAACCTGAAGCACTATTTCTGGGTTAGCAGAGTCTGTAACCTGAAGCGTATGTAACCTGAAACGTATGTAACCCGAGGTACCACTGTAGTTGCTTTGGGGAGAATACTTCTGTGAGGAGTGATGGAGAGGATGGAAGCAATGAAAGGATTCCGTATGTGTGTGAGAGCTATTTGGAGGAACAAAGTGGTAGTCTTGTTTAGGTTGAGATGAGTAACATATGGATTTGCAGTGTGAATCAGGAAATGTATAATATGCAAGAATTACAAGATCTAACTGATCAAACTTGCTTGCTTAAAAAATAATTTTGGCCAAATAATTACCGGTAATACACGCCTTTATTATTGTACTTTGTGACTAGGCAGGCTTGCACAGCAATCATTCTGTGGTTGTGCCCACAACAGTTTACACAGATTTGGAAATGTGCCCACGAGTCCCAAAAGATTGACAGTTTAAACATTGTTTGCTGCTGTTACAGCAAAGTCACAGGAGACTAGGCACTCTCTATGCCTACCTCAACCAAAATGCCTTGCTCTGAGGAAGGACAGCCGTTTCAGAGCATCTGGCCCACTGGGACCTTTGCTCCTGAAGGGGCAATGGGGGACAGATCAAGGCAGGGCTTGGAATAAGGTCATTTGGGTGGCCAGGCACCTCTTTGGACTGGTGTGGGTTTCTCCATGTCTACAGGGCCTGGGTTAGCTGTAATCCTGACATATATGTCTTAGACTAACAGAAATCATGAGAAATCACTGTATACATACTATTGATTGTGCCTGGCTGAGCAGCTTCAAGAACTTCAGCTTCTTCTAGTAGTCTCTGATTGGATTCCAACTTTTGCAGCAACTGTGTCTTCTTCATAGCCAATTCTTCTAATTCTTCTTCTGCAAACACACACACACACACACACACACACACACACACACAATAACCTATTGAAAAATGGTTTCAAATGACCTTGTAGCTAATAGCATCACAGAACAAAAGCCAGCCCATCTGAATTTATCTGCCCCCACCCCTGTGGTGAGAAAAGCCTAGAATATGGACTAATTCACTAACTGCCTGGGGCTCTGCAGATCATGGGTTAGCATATTTTTCCATCAGGAAGATTATGCATCCATCTGTAGTTCCTTATGCCCTGTGCCTCTGGGAGAAGAGTCTGGACCCTGGAATGTATCATCAGCTACCAGGGGCACTAATGTGCACCAATATATCTATAACTATATTATACCTAATATGTGTTTTAATTGTTTTGGGGTTTTGAAATTATTTTATTTATTTGAGTTTCTGATATAATTCCATGTCAACAAAATATGGACAAAAAATACAATAAGAAAAGAATCTCTAAAATAAAAAGAGGTTGCAATTTAAGATATCCTAGACCTAAAAAAAAAACTAAAAAAAAAAACATTCCATAACCCACTTCCTCTCCTCTCCTTCCATGGTTCCTGTTATCTATTTTTCCCGCATTTCCTTGGTTCACCCCAGCTGTTGTAACTACTTTTATAAACTTTAGTTATTTCTTACACTGCTGAAAATCTTACCATCCTGCTAGGTAGATTGTTTGCTTATAATATTTTTTCATATACTGTATTCAATAAAAAATATCCAGTCCTTATATCTTTCATCATTTTGATTTCTTATTCCTGCAAGCTCTGCATATTCTAACAGTTTAATATGTCATTCTTCTTTTGTTGATACCTTGTCCATTTTGGGGCTAGTAACACATGGGCGGCTGTTGTCGTGTATAGGAACAAATTTCTCTGTTTTTTGGTGACTTCTCTTGTTCTTAACCTCAGCAAAAATGTTTATGGGTTTTTGGAAAAGGATTTTAAAAACATTTTTTTAGTTCAATATAGATCATTTTCCAGTAATTTTTAATTATGTTACATGATCACCACAGGTGATAGAAGGTTCCCTCTACTTTCCTACATTTCCAGCAATTACCCTTTATTGATTTTGACATTTTCACTAGTTTATTTGGTGTCAAATACAATCTATGCTGCATCTTCATAAAATTTTATCTTAATGTGTAGCATGCTGTAAACCTTGAATTTACTTTCAACAGTTGTTCCCATAATGCAAAATCAATATTGTGTCCAATGTCCCTAGCCCAACTTACCATTGAAGACTTTACCATTTCCTCCATTGTCTCCCACTCAAGTAATAAGTTATACATTTTGAATAATATTTTGACCCTGGATCCTAATAGCACCTTTTCACCATATTTTTTAGCTAGCTTAAATATTGCACTCAACTGATGGTAACTTAACCAATCTGTTTCGTATTGTCATATCATAATGTAAAGAAACAACCCCATTTAGATCGCCCATTAGCACAACTTTCCCCTCATATACCTCAAATGATTTCTCCTCTAGGTCTTCATAAAATTCCAATTTTCGTTCATTTGGAGCGTACATTCCCACAAGTATCCATCGTTTCCCTGCCCATTTGACCTCCACCCCATTATTCTACCTTCTTCATCCCTGAATATTTGTTTAGGACCTGATTTGGGATTAACATACAAAACTACTCCCCCTTTCTTTGTTTTATCTGAGGAGATTAAATCTTGTCCCAATCTTTTGTTTCATAGTATTCTTCGATGAAGTCTTTTTATATGTGTTTCCTGTAAACATATGATATCCATTTTTTGTTTATATAGGGCATGTGCTATTTGGATTCTTTTGGTTTTATTGTTAAATCCATTTACATTCCATGAGAGCACTTTCAAGTGCATCCCGGAGCCCTCTTCTTTTAAACCTTTACTTCTCTTCCTCCTCCTCTGTATCCGCAGCTGCAGCTAGTGCAAAATATGGTGACTCAACTGCTCACTAGGGTAGAATATCACCATCAAACTGCACTTGATGTTGTTTAGTCGTTTAGTCGTGTCCGACTCTTCGTGACCCCATGGACCAGAGCACGCCAGGCACTCCTGTCTTCCACTGCCTCCCAAACTGCACTAGCATCCAATTAGTTATAGACAGATCCTCTGTCTATAATCTTTGAGAATTCTTGGAGAATGGGTGAGGTCCCTGCAGACTGGAGGCAGGCAAATGTTGTCCCCATCTTCAAAAAGGGCAAAAAAGAAGACCTAGGGAACTACCGACCGGTGAGCTTGACATTGATACTAGGAAAGGTCCTTGAACAGATAATTTAACAGTCCATCTGTGAGCACTTAGAAAAGGATGCTGTGATTACTAAGACCCAGCATGGGTTTCTCAAATCATGACAGACGAATCTCATTTCTTCGTTTGATAGAATTACAAGGGGAATGCTGTGGATGTAGTGTATCTTAATTTCAGTAAGGCTTTTGACAAAGTCTTCTATGCATATCTATCAACTGCCTTGTGTTTATAATATAGTATTATTTCCACTCAAAGCTATATTTCATAGCCTATAATTAATTTTCTCCTGATGTAAATGTACAGGAAAACGGCACACTATGACCCTAGAAATACATTGCTATTGGTGACACATGCATTACCTCCATGTATGCGTGCACATGTGATTGAGGGCACATACTAATAGGTTAACTTGCTTCTACCTCCTTTTTCTCAATAGACTGATAATTGGGCTTACAACACTAGAAACCCTTGGGGGGGGGAACCCTGAAGGTCATATATTGTCCACCTACCAGCAGAATCAATCTGTCCTTTTTGTGAAGAACGCCGCTGTATTTCATGTAGACTATGCACAGCTTCTCTTAGATCTTCAGTCAAACGCTTTCTTTCTTGAGATAATTCTTCTAATTTATGGTCTATAAAGAAATTTGGGGCAATTTATAATGCAATAAGTGTGCTATATGGCTACAGAATAAAATAAGTGCACTAAATGAGTGCATTAAATGACTGGGTTTGTTCTCTACCGTTTTGCGTATCCTTCTTTTGTTGCCTTCTTGTGTGAGTAGCATCACTGGCCATACTGTGAGTTTCTTGTTTGTAAAACAAACTTTACTTATACCATTTTCTTTTACCGGCAAGGATATTTAAAGACTCACAATTACTGTTTTTTAAAAATGTATTTGCTAATCCTGAGGCAACAAAGCCTAATGCCGAGAGGAGGAGGGCCTTCTTCAAATACATGCTTGGACATGTATTTCTGTTTGGACAGCAGTGGGTGTTGTGAAATCATCATGCTAACATAAATTCCTCATTGGTGAGATAGGTGCACTCTGTGCATGATCATGCCATTTATTTCTGAGGCTCATAATTCATAACCAGACCTGCACTTTCTTCTCAGTAAGTCAATCAGCAAGAGCATTGTCTTTTTTCTTTGTATTTTTTAAAGTCAGCCCACCAGAAGATCTGGAGACCTAATTTAAAATTCCTTCTCTTGACACAGGGTCATTGTGTGGCATTGAGTACAGTATATTACTCTGGTGCACTTTCAGTCAAACAGTTAGTCAACAGGCATGGCTTACAGCCGAAGCGAAACAATAATCAAGTAGCACTTTAAAAGTTAGCAAATGTATTATTACATCTGCTTTCATAGAATGCATCTGCTGAAGTAAAGTGCAGCCCAATAAATATTATGTCATAATAAATGTATTAGTTTTTAAGGTGCTACTACATTCTTTTTGTTGTTTTGCTAGAAAGCATTATGATCTACTTCACAGGGTTGTTGATGATGATAAAGGGCTAAAAATATTTTGGCAAACCTAAAATGCTATTACAAAAAAGGAGGATGGTGCAGATGACGATCAAAGCCTATACACAGAACAGAAACCCCACCCAAGCAAGCCTGTCCCAGCAGAAAGCCACACACTGGATTTGCTGAGGACTTACATATAAAGTCTAATGCTTCTAGGCCTTAATATATTGTGTCCCAGATTCTATTTTCCTTTAATTTTTATATTATATTATATATTTTTCATGATTCCAAAACTACATTGTGACTGATAGGGTAAGTTTGTAAGTGCCGAGCGAAAATCTCCTAGAATTGTTTCCAGTTTCTTACCCAGAGGCACCTCTCTTATGTCATTGCTCAATACACAAGTGAATCCTTATTAAATCACACACACAAGATAAGGTTGCTCTTGCAAAAGAACCACAGCAGCTATCCCTTCAGACATTTGGCAGGAGTCATGACCTCAGAAGGGGCAAACTTGCCAGTAAATTTCATCTACTTCCAGTCCACCCAAATATTTTAAAAGTTAAAGAGACAGTAATTTTATGGAAAAAATCACATTTCAGAGGTATCCACAACAAAAGTCCCTGGGTTCATTTGTTTGTAGTTTGATAGGCTTAATCCACTTTGGAGGGGCTGATATGCTTATAAACTTCATTTACCTCTGTCAAAAGGAAAAGGTGATAGTTTTTTATCCTCCAAAAAGTGAATGAAGAAGAGGAAAAAGTGGACTTTGAGAAATAAGTTGAATCAAGCAACCCACAAAGCACCTTGGACCAAGGGAATCTGTTTTACAAAATGCCAAATTTGGGTATGTAGCAAGTCTTGTGCTGCTGCACACTCCTAAAACATACCACTGTCAGTGCCTGGATGCAGAGCAGCAAGCGCCTGAGCTTCCTGTAGCTGTTTCCGATTGAATGCCAAACTTTCCAGTATCAGAGATTTCTTCTCCGATAGTTCATATAATTCATTTTCTGGAAAATGAAATGTTTTTAAAATTTAAATCATGGTTAAATCACTTGAAAAATATCATACGTGCAAAAGATGAAGAAACTCATGCAAAAATGAAATCTTTAATTAAAAATAAAAACTTAATCCGTCAGTACAGATCTTAAGACATGGTAAGTGAGACAAATGAAAACCTTCTGGAAAGGTAACAAAGTAATTTCCCAGGGTCAATGCTGTCCCCTCCCCCTCTTCAATTTAAAAAGTAGTTCCCCCCACCAAGCTCAGCACTCACTATAGAAATGGCTACCGCACCCATCATTTTACTACTGCAATTACCATCTTCTGAGGCAATAAATATGATGGTGGTGGCTGCAGTCATTTTCTTCCAGCCTTCTATAGTGAGCACTGGGCTGAGCATTGTCAGCTCTCTTTGCTGCTCCTGGGTAAAATTATGAGGACATGTTTCAAGTAGGGGCAGGCAGTGGCAATCTTTCTGGTGCTCTCCAGAGAACAGCTAAGCAGCTTCTACAGAAGCCACTACTATATAAATTTATGCCGGGGGGGGGGCACCCAGGTGGTACAGGTAGGGAGACAGGACAGGTTGTCTACAGCTCTCTCAAACTTGACAGCAGCCCTGCCCCAGAAATGACACAGAAGTGCCAGGCAAGACCCAAGGCCCTTTCTACCTCTTTTCAGAGAACTTTTTATTGAAACAACAAAAAGTGACTGTAGACAGAAGGTCATTTATTCTCAACTTACCACTAGGTGACACAGTTATAGGCGCCACTGAAACATGACGCTGTGCCTTTTGTATATCATGCATAGTTGCCTCTAGATCGGCAGCCAAACGTTGTTTTTGCTCAGCAAGCTGCTTCCGTTTCTCCTCTAAAAATAATTTCAGACCAAATTTTGTGACAAAATATTAATTTGCCTTCATTTAGTACCTTAATTAATTTACTGCACTATATATAATAGCACAATTAGCATTCAGTATCTAAAATATTTAATGTAAATGAGCGTATTATATATTGCTCACTGAATGTTCAAATATTAATTGCCTGATTCAGATGTAACACTAAACTATGGTTTGTCTTGACATATAATATTGTATAAAACATGCAATGATTCTTACTGATGTAGCATATTAAACATATGTATTAATAGGGAGATAAGATTTGAGTTATGATGGCTATTATGTGAAAACAGAACTACTAAGAAACAAAATATAAGAATGAGAATGCTCTGCGAAACTCCAAAATTCATAGAAGCAGTAAAGAATCATATGGGGAGGGGAATCATAAACTGGCCAATGAGGACCGAACATGTTCACTAGCCACAGAATACTGACTGTGTGTTGGAGGAGAATGGAAACCCAAGGAGGGGAGGGGAGGGAATGGAGTCTCCTGAAAGAAAGCATAGCTGTCTGGCTGGCATAATGAACAGGAACAGCCCACACTGCAACATTTTGTTGCAGAACCCACATGTATACAGATATAGAAACAAACAGCTATAGGCATTAAAAACCTACTTGGCAATTGAAAAACCTTAATTCCAAATGCACATGTTTAATATTATAGTTGAAAAAAAGGAAAAATGACAGCATACATACCACCAACAATGCCAGATTGGGTTGCTGCAAGAGCCTGTGCTTCCTGCAGCCCTTTCAAATTTTGCAGTAATATTTGTTTCTTCTCTGACAGTGCATATAACTCTTTTTCTGGGGAAAAAAGAAAAATGGTTTTGAATCATATATTGAAAAACAGTTTCCAATGTCCTCAATGCTGATAAAGTTACATAACTGAATAAATCTATTAAAAATGCATCGTTTCATAAAAATGGCAAATGCCTTCTTCATTTGGCACTGCATAAAATGCAAGTAGATAACTAGGTACCGCTCCAGGCGGGAAGGTAAATGGCGTTTCCGTGCGCTGCTCTGGTTCGCCAGAAGCGGCTTAGTCATGCTGGCCACATGACCCAGAAACTGTACGCCAGCTCCTTCGGCCAATATAGCGAGATGAGTACCGCAACCCCAGAGTTGGCCACGACTGGACCTAATGGTCAGGGGTCCCTTTGCTTTATCTTAAGATTTAAGAAGTTAAAACTAATTATTCAGGAAAATAGCAAAGAATATCAAGTGGGCTTAAAGCTCTGATACATAATACCACTCACATCCACTATGATGAACAGAGGTCTGTAAATATGGGCTCCGTAGGAACATATAGAACTTTTCCAGGCAGTACAAGGTCCTCTCTGCTCTAAGTAAACCCTGAGATTACTCTGATAAGCAAAAACAGTGTCCATCCTCAATGCTTCCAAATCAATACAAACATAAAACCTCTCAGTCTGATAATCACCACCACCCAGTAACACCTCCCCACTTTCTTTCTTAGTTTTTAGCATTGGCTAAGAGCTCATCCAATTTATCGAGCTGCAAGCTGGCTGGGATGGATGTGGGGCACTCCACTGAAATTTGATATGGGCATGCTACTCCAGGCTCCTTCAGGAGAAAGGGTGGGATATAAATTCAAAAAAGAAATTACAGTGATGTTAACCTATCTGGCTGCTGCATCTAATGGACTCTGCTTTGTTTCCTGTAGTTGGAGGAAGGTGACATTCCCACTGGGGCTCAATCCAGGCACAGAAGAAGGCTGTCAGACTGATGTCTTCTATACCTCAGTGTCAACGGTTTCAGTTTTAACAGTGATGGGATAAGTGGGCTTTGAACTTTGAAACAGTATGCATGTTAAATTCCCTTTTAATATTCAAGGTCATTTATTCCCTACTTACCAGCAGGTTTCCTAAACAGAGCTTTTTCTGAAGCCTGGCGATGGGCTTCCAATATATCTTCTGCAGTTGCATCTAGTTCTTTAGTCAAACGCTTTCTTTCTTCAGTCAGTTCCTCTAGTTTACGCTCTATTAAAAATTCACATCAATTCATAATAAAATATTTAATATGTGCTAAAATAACTACACTAAATATAATAGTACAATTAGTATTTAATATCTCAAAATTTTAGAGACTGATGCTTAACATTTATAGAGCACTTCTATCATTCCATGTACATTACATTGGAGGTGGTGAATGTTAGGCCCATGAGCAGTGGTGGCCAAACTTGGCCCTCCAGCTGTTTTGGAACTACAATTCCCATCATCCCTGACCACTGGTCTTGTTAGCTAGGGATGATAGGAGTTGTAGTCCAAAAATAGCTGGGGGCCAAGTTTGGCCACCACTGCCCTAGAGCTAAATGCTGCCTTCCAATCCTCTTCAAGCTCTTGAGATTCTCCCAGGGCTACACCTGCCACCAGCTCTAATTTGTGCTCTTCTCAAGAAGTTTTGCATGGCCAGAATGTGCTCTTGAACTGTAACAATGCATCTTTGCATGGATTAGGAGAACTAAGCACAGAGGGATCAGTGAGACTGGCTGGCACCATCCTAGTCCCTGCCTGATCTGCTCTGCTCTCCCAGCCAGTGAGAGTGTGTGATTTTCTCACTGCACCAGCTGCAGGAGAAATGCTAAGAGCCCCTTGTATATCACCTTCACAGACCTGATGAAGGCCTTTGACCTTGTCAGCTGAAAATGACACTTCACAAAGCTCAACAAGATAGGATGCCAACCTAAGATTCTCAAGATGATTGTGTCCTTCCACAACAACATGCGTGGCACCGTCCAATATGACGGCTCATCCCCAGATGCCTTCCCTATAATGAGCAGTGTGAAACAGGGCTGAATACCCACCCCAACCCTCTTTGACATATTCTTCTCCCTATTGCTCTCATATGCCTTCAGCTCAACTGAAGATGGTGTGTACATCCATATGAAGCGACCTGGCACATCTCCACACCAAAACAAAAGTGCAGCAGATCCTTATCTGAGAGATGTTGTTTGCAACCTTGACAGCACACTCCGAAGAAGCTCTACAGTGAATCATCAACCATTTTGCCCAAGCCTGCATAAAGTTTGGCCTTACCATCAGCCTGATGAAGACCAACATCTTGGGTCAGGACCTCACCAGCACTCTATGAATCAGCATTGGTGACCACACACTTGAGGTGGCAGACTATTTTGTTTAACTGGATTCCACTATAACTTCAGTAATCTCTCCATCAATGCTGAGCTGGACAAACGTATTGGCAAGGCAGCTAAGGCAATGGCTTGCCTCTTCAACAAAATATATTTAAGATTGTAATTAAAAGCATTAGTGATCACAGCCCACTTACCACTGATAATTCCTGGCTGGGTAGCTACAAGAGCCTCAGCTTCTTGTAGCTTTTCCCAGTTGGATTCCAAATCTGCCTGCAACTGTTGCTTCTTCTCCAAGAGATCATAGAACTTCCTTCCTGTGAACAGAAATATTTCAGAATTGCCCCTTGAAAAACTATTTCAAATGTCCTTATTTCTAGCATATTAGCATAAAATAAATAAAAATCATTTTAAAAACTTGATTATTTCATATAAATACATTGCAGATTGCATATATGAAAGGATGAAGAAGCTAACTGAAATCATTCTGGAAGTATACCAAAGTGGCCCCCACCACAACATTCACTACAGGAGCTTATGAGAAATCATCTTGTCCTGATATAAGGGGATAAGAAACAGACTAATCCTGAAGTCACTGAATATTTATATTCCCATCCACAAAACACCATCTCCGCTTAGATGAGGGAATAAAGGCAATATATAAATGTAATAAAACAAGATAAAATAATCCATCTGGACAACTAAACCAATCCTCATTACCAGTTTTTCCTCCTTCCTTCCAATCCCTCTTCATTGTAAGCTGTATCTTTTAGATTGTAAAGACTTTTCTGGCTGAAAAGTAAGCTAAAAATTCTTTTAAATAAATAATGAATAATCTACCTTCTGTAGCTTCATAAATTAAAAACATGAAACTCTGGAGTTTCTCATTATTTTTAATCTATAAGGATTGCCTCCCAATGTGTCAGAGAAAAAGCATGGAAAACAGATGGGAAACTGAAATGAAAGTTACTGAATGTGATATGAATGCAATGCACACAGTGAACTATCAAAAGTGAAGATGGCTGTAAGAGCATTAATTTCAAGGTATAAAATTGCCTAATTGTGCAACTACCAGTAACTCTTTTTTGTTTGAGGGTGTGCAGAATTTAATTTTTTAGACCAAAAAAGTGAACATTTCCTCATAAAGGCTGTGGAAAGTGATAAAATTTGAGAAGTACTGACCTGGAGTGAAGAACACTTTTGCTACAAAATGAGTGATGTTTTAATCAATCAATCATTATTAGTTGTATTTTATTCTGTTTTTATATTGCAAAGGAATCATAGAATTGTAGAGTTGGAATGGAACCCAAGGGTCATCGAGTCCAACCACCTGCATGCAGGAATCTCAACTTGATCATACATGACAGAGGGCCATCAAACCTCTGCTTTAAAACCTCCAAGGAATGAGAGTCCATTACTTCTCCTTGGAGTCTGTTCCACTGTGAAACAAATCTTACTGTCAGAACATTCTCCCTGATGTTTAGTCGGAATCTCCTTTCTTATAGCTAGAAGTCATTGGTTTGGGCCCTATCTTCTGGAGCAGGAAAAAACAAGCTAGCTCCATCTTCCATGTGACAGCCATTTAGATATTTGAAGATGGCTATCATATCTTCTCTCAGTCTCATCTTTACCAGGCCAAACATATGCAATTCCTTCAACCATTCTTCATAAGGCTTGGTTAACAGACCATTCAGCATCTTGGTCATCCTTCTCTGTACGAGTTCCAGCTTGTCAAGATCCTTCTTAAATTGTGGTGCCCAGAACTGGACAGAGAATTTCAGGTGTGATCTGACTAAGGCAGAATAGAGCGGGACTATTACTTCCCTTGATTGGAACACTATACCTCTGTTGATGGAGCCTAGAATAGCATTAGATTTTCTTGCTGCTGCATCACACTTTTGACTCATGTTACCCTTGGGGTTTACTAAGAGCCCTAGATCCTTTTCACGTGTACTACTGGCAAGGCAGGTATCCCCCATCTTATATTGGTGCAGCTGGTTATTCCTGCCTGTGCAGAATGTTACATTTGTCCCTATTGTTAGTTAGTTTTGACCCAGTTCTCCAATCTGTTAAGGTCATTTTGAACCCCATTCTGTCTTCTGTGGCATTAGCTAGTCCTCTCAGTTTGGTCTCATCTGCAAATTTGATTAGCATCCCCTCAATTCCTTCGTCCAAGTCATTTATAAAGATGTTGAACAACAACAGTCCCAGGATAGGACCCTGCAGTACCCCACTTGTCACTTTTTTCCAGGCTGATGAGGAATCGTTAGTGAGTACTCTTTAAGTTCAGTCAGTCAATCAGCTTTAAATCCACCTAACTGTGGATTGGGGGACTTAATCAAAAGCCTTACTGAAATCTTGGGGGACTTAATCAAAAGCCTTACTGAAATAAAGATACACTACGTCCACAGTAGTCCTCTGATCTATCAAGCTTGTAACTAAGGAAAAGAATAAGTGAGATTAATCTGGCACAACTTGTTTTTGAGAACCCCATGCTGGATCTTAGTAATCACAGCTTCCCTTTTTAAGTGCTCACAGACCTAAAACTTATCCAAGAACAATGAAAAGGGACTCACTTGATTAATTTCTACTCCTGCTCTTCACATTGATAACAGGGGTCTTGAAACACTGAAGTAATACTATGAATACCATAGTATTATACATCATTCATTATTATCTACCTACCAGTGGGTGTTTCAATCAGAGCCCTTTCTGAAGCACGGCGTTCAGCATTTCGCATATTGTTCATAGTTTCCTTTAGATCTTGAGTCATGAGTCTTCTTTCCTCAGTGAGCTGCTGTAGTTTATGTTCTACAAAATAATAATTAATGTATGCTGAAAAAACTACACAAAATATTATTATGCAACACGTATGTAGCATTAACTGGGTATTTTAAAAATAAATATTTACATTTATAATGCTAGTTGCTCAAATTCCATCATACATCTTATCTCAGTAATCAGAACAGCAACCTTCTAAGACTCATCAGTATGAATAAGCCATGTTAGCATTTAAGCTCAATTGTATTGAAATGACCTGATATCCAAAGTAGATATGTCTTAAAAGTATATCTAACAACATGAAATATTACAGCAAACGTACCACTGATACTGCCTGGTTCGGTAGCTGCAAGTGTCTGAGCTTCCTGTAGCTCTTTCCAATTGGATTCCAAGTTGGCCTGTAAACGCTGCTTCTTAACAGCTAATTCAAATAATTCTTTTTCTGTGAACAGAAATGTTTTTGAGTTATGTCTTCAAAAACAATTTCAAGTGTCCTTATTGGTCACAAAGTCACACAAGAAAAATTATACTCAAAAACTTAACTATTTCAAAGAAATGAAAAAAAACCTTTCCATCTGTAATTGCAGATTAGACATTTTAAGGAGGAAAGGCTAAAGGAAATGATTGTGAAATATAGCAAAGCAACTTTTTGTGAACTTAAGCCTATGAAAATGTCTACTATATTGACAGACGTATGCGCCAGAATCTAGGGCATAGATCTGCAAATATGCCTGTGAAGGTGTGGCTCCACCTGTGCTGAGGCACACCTCGCACCCGGCATGCCACAACGTGCCAAGGAGCCTCGCACCCACACTCCCCAGACTTTCGCCTCTTGGCTAGAAGACAGGGTTTCCCCCTGACCTTTTGGAGATATGGAGGTAACGTTCCGCTTGTGCTGAGGCACACCTTGCACCCGGCATGCCACAGCGTGCCAAGGAGCCTCACGCCCACTCTCCATGAACTTGTGGCCTTTTGGCTAGCAAACAGGGTTATTCCCCTGACCATTTGTCCTCTCACATATTTGGTTACTAGACATAACGCTTGGCTGGAGCATGACCAGGGACGCAGATGTAATCAAGTATCGCGGAACATTTTAGGGAAACACCTGCTAACACGTGTATTTGATAACGCTGGAAATGTGCTTAGATGGAAACACGTCATGTTCAGAGTGGTTTCACTACTATTTCCAATTGTTGACTTCTGCTAATAAAAAGAGGCTCTGCGAGGCTTGCTTTTCAGCTTGCTCCTGCACAGGTCACTTGCATCCAACCTCCCATCATCCTTCATTATTCCTACATATGCCACCATCACCTCACTCCTAAAACACACAAGAGAACTTGCCAGCCATGGTACTAGGTGATTTCTGATCCTCTCATATCTGTTCACTGGTAATGCTAAGCCAAATTACACTTCAGTAGGAACAAGCAAGCATGCTGGTGCACATTCAGAAAATGGCAGCCACTTTGGTGCTCCCCTGGTCCTCTTCCTGCTGTGTTACCAGGAGCTAAGCCATGGTTTGGCTTAATGTTCTGTGCAAACCTGGGCTCATAGTTTGTTTCACTTTAGACAAACCATAAACAGTAACCATGGTTTGTACTTGGCTTACTGCTCATGATTTACTGTTTATGGTTTGCTGCTCAAGGTTTATTTGGGGGAGTCAAACTCCAAGGCCAGATTCACACGTAATTGTAAAGCCAAACTATGGTTTAGATCTTGGTAGTGCAGAAGCGTGATTGGGAAAGCAACAAATATTTTCTAAATGAAAATGAAAAGTGAAGGGAGGGAGGGAGGGAGACTTTGCCACCAGAATAAGACTGTTTCCACCTACCTCACCCTCCAGTCATAGGAGCCTTCATAGGGGAACAGCTTCTAGAGGAACTGTGAGGGGAGAGGGACTATATTTGACATTAGGGGGGGATGATAATGGTTGTTTTTTTAAAAAAAGTTATATTGTTTATTAGGCAATTCAACAATACTACTGTATTTAAAATGTTTGTTTTTATGTGAATCACTTGGAGCACAGATTTTTTGTGGGAAATGTAGTACATAAATAAACTGACATAGAGGTCCAGGACATTTGTTCAGGAACATCACTCACTTGCTTTAGTTGTTGTATTTTTGTCAACATACATCAGGACAGGAGTACCCAGGGTGATATAGTGGTGTGGTAAGGTAGTCACTGCTGTTTACTCTGATAGTGTGATGATAGGACAAGGATATAGTAAGGCTGAAGTTGCATGAATATTCTGGTAGGAGCATCAGATTGGCTCTGCCAATGCGTCCATAAAGCCACAGTCTGGTTATCATCCTGCCTATCCTGATACAGTGTTGCAGCAGCTGCCATTGTGCTGCCCACTCTTGATTAAATGTTTGGTGTTTTTTCAAAAACTATACATCTTTTATTGTCTTCATACCATCAAATTGTTCAAATTGAGCTCTTTATATAGTGCAATACTGTTCCTTTAGTTAAATAGTTAACTAAAGTTAAATTAAGTTTAGTTAAATAGAAAAATAGTTCGTGGTATTTTTCTAGAAAAAGTGGTGCCGGAATTCACCATGAACACCTCCCTTGTCCTCTTATAATGGCAACTGTGTCTACCTGAGAGGTGCTGGAACTGAGTTTCGATGAGTTCTGGCTGGGGAAAAGCCGTGACCAGTGTTACTTCAAGTTACGCAGTCATGATTGGGCTTGCAATACTGCAGCAATATGCATGCTAGGTGCATTTCAAATACTGTATGTATTTCATTCCATACATACCAACAGGTGGTTCAAATCGAAGTGCTTCAGAGGTACGACGCTGTGCTTTTTGTATACTTGAAACTGTTGCATTTAGGTCCGCAGTCAAATTTCTTCTTTGCTCAACAAGCTCCTGTAATTTATGCTCTAAAAATAATTTCAGATAATTTCATACTCAATTTAAATATATTCTGAAATTACTAAAAACAACAACAGTGCAATTAGTATGTAACATTACAAGCAAATTTTAAATAGTAATATTTAATTTTATATGCTAGTTGAATGATCGAATTACTTCATATTCATAAACACAGTGTGTCACTTCTAATTTTAATTATTTTAAAAAATTATGTTTTTATAATATATTTTTAAAATCTAATAAATAAAATAATTTATAAAGAAGGAGGTATAAGTCAAGCCATTCATAGTATGAAAAATCACAGAAAACCTACCATTAACACTGCCTGGTTCAGCAGCTGCAAGAGCCTGGGCTGCTTCTAGCTCTTTCTGGTTGGATTCCAACTTTTCCTGCAACAATTCCTTTATTGCTGACAGTTCATACAATTCAATCTCTGCAAAAAGAAATGGTTTGCAATCATCTATTGAAAACAGTTTAATGTGATCATTCCTTATCAGGTTTGATAAAATCCAAAAGGGTTGGATAACATGCAGAAGTATTCATAAATGGTAATTTTCTTTAAAAATTACAAATGACTTCTTCATTTGGCAATGACTATTGCAAGACAAAGTGAAGGAGTTGAACAAAATTGATTTGGGAATGTAGCAAAGTAACTTCAAGAGGTTGTAAATCTCTGAGAATCCACCATGATGATCTGTGAGAGAAGTGTGAAAAGATGGGCTCCTTAGGAAGTCTGAGGGGAGCACAAAGTCCACCCTCTTTCTTTCAAGTTAATGTTTTGTTACAGCAGCAGCAGAATGGAATCAGGATGGTTAATGTACATAGTGTACTTCACATACATATTTATCACTGAAATGGAGGATGGAGAGAAAGTGAGCACTTCCTAGTAAATTATTTGCCAGAAGATAAAATTTGAACAGACCTGAGGGTTTAGACCACCTCTGTCACACCTCTGTTTTAGTGAATTTATTAACTAATCATTAATAATTGTTTATATACCATTTGCAAACTGCAAAGTTATTAACAAGATTTAAAACTGAATCAGGAACAATGGGAGGATACATGGTTTATGTCTCCTCTTCCTCTGATGTTTACATTGGTGACAGGGGATGCAACTGTCTTGCAACACTTGAGGCAATATGAATACGGTGATATAAACTATATAATATTAATCATTAACTACCAGGGACTTGTTTCAGCTGAGCCCCTTCTGAAACACGTCGTTCAGCATTTTGCATATCATGTATAGTTTCATTTAGCTCTGCAGTCAAGTGTCTTCTATGCTCAATGAGCTGCTGTAGTTTATGTTCTACAAAATAATTAAAGAACAACACATTACAAATAATAACGTATGCTTTAAAAACTACACAAAATATTACTATGCAATTGGTATGCAGTATTAACTGGAAATCTTAAATATCAGTATTTGCATTTATAGTGCTAGCTACTCAAATTAAGTCATATACCTTATCTCAGTAATAAGAGCAGCTTTCAAAGACTCATCAATATTAAACAATATTACATGGTAAGATGTATATGAAGAAACTGTTTCAGAGAGACTGAATTGTAACATCATTATTCTTAACAAGAAACCTATTCTGATTATCGATAAATATGGTTTCTAAAACCTGGCTTTTATGATGATTAAACTTTTATTTTGAACCACAATACATTTGTATACAAACAAGCAATGGCCCTTATTGACATGGTGTAGCATATTAGAATATGCAAGTCTTATAAGAAAAAACAATCCTCTACACTCACACAAAGCCCCATTAAAATTGAACATAATCTTAACTGTAAGAAATACCTTAAATCCACATTTTAAATTTACATTTTAAAACTGTAGCTGATAACATGAGAAACCACAGCAAACGTACCGCTGATACTGCCTGGTTCAGCAACTGCAAGAGCCTGAGCTTCCTGGAGCTCTTTCCAATTGGATTCCAAGTTGGCCTGTAAAAGCTGCTTCTTAACAGCTAGTTCAAATAATTCTCTTTCTGTGAACAGAAATGTTTTTGAGTTATCTTTTGGGGGAGAAATTCAAGCATCCTTATTTAGTCACAAAAGCTTGTAATACAGTGGTACCTCGGGTTAAGAACTTAATTCGTTCTGGAGGTCTGTTCTTAACCTGAAACTGTTCTTAACCTGAAGCACCACTTTCGCTAATGGGGCCTCCTGCTGCCGCTGCGCCACCACTGCACGATTGCTGTTCTCATCCTGAAGCAAAGTTCTTAACCCAAGGTAATATTTCTGGGTTAGCAGAGTCTGTAACCTGTATGTAACCCGAGGCACCACTGTACAAAGAAAGATTCTCAAAAGCTGCCTTATTTCATAAAAATGATAAATCAACTTTTTCATCATATGAATATTTATTGATCCTCTTCACCCCACCCACAAGGGAGCCCCTCAAATCCAGCATAAAATTGTAAGTCACATATGTGCCTGCCTTCTCCTCCACCATGTCAGTAAAGAAGCTAAAGCAGCAGTTGGTGGACAGGCTGCAGTGCAGTGAAAGCAGCCTGAGAATGGAAGCACTGCTAGACCTCCTGGTCAGCCTCTACACTGAGTGCAGCCATGACTCATTGCTCCAGAGGGAAAGGCTCACCTCAGACTTTGAGTGGGAATGGACTTCCTAAATATTGAGAGTGATGTGGAAGAGTTCCTCATAAACAGCACCTGGTCCGGCTATTAGGAGTCAACATCTACCTTACCATTGGCAGTAGGCCTGAGAGCCCTACCATCTCCACCAGTGCCTACTACCCAGTTCAGCATCAGATTGAACTGGCTTAACCATGGGAATTATGTGTACTTTAATGAACTGAACAGAGTGAAAGAATGTGAGTCATGGGGGCGTAGGGAGTGTGTGTATGAACTTAACAGTGCTTAGCTTATTTTTTTTAGTTGCCCTTTTGATAATGTTATCATTGTTTTATAGATTATAAATGCCATATAGATTTGTTAATCATATAATATGTATTTTGCTATAATTGTGAAGTTTAGCTTAATTTTTAGTTGTTTTTTAGATTGTAACTATTTCACTGATGATTTCTTAATTCTCTGCTGTAGTGCAATCCATGCAGGATGGAAAGGTGTCTCCTCTCTCTGACAGGCACAGTGACGATCGGGCTTGCAACACTGAAGCAGGTGCATTTCAAAAACTATTTATCTTTCATACCATACATACCTGCAGGTGCTTCAAGTGCAGCTCTTTGTGAAGCACGGCGTTGTGTTTTTTTAATATTGTATACTGTTGCTTTTAGTTCTGCAGTCAGTTTTTTTCTTTGCTCAGCAAGCTCCTGTAGTTTATGCTCTAAAAATAATTTCACACTATATCAGACCAAACTTTGATATACATTAATGAAGCATTAAGTATCTAAAAGTGTATAATGGTTGCTTGCAAGTTTGATAAATCATAGCAAACCTACCACTGACACTGCCTGGTTCAGCAGCTGCAAGAGCCTGGGCTTCTTCTAGCTCTTTCTGGTTGGCTTCCAACATTTCCTGCAACATTTCCTTCTTAATTGATAAACTGTACAATTCCATTTCTGCAAAGAGAAATTTGGAATCATTTTTGGAATCATTTTTTGAAAACAGTTTAAAAGGCAAAAAGTATTCATAAATTATATTTTTATTACAAAATTATAAATAACCTCTTCATATTCCCTGTGTTCTGGGACTATAGCAAAGTAACTGTAAGAAGTTTTAGCTTTCTGAGAATCCACTATGATCTATGACATATATCTGAAAAGATGGACCCCAAAGTCCAAGTTGAGCACAATGTGCTCCTCTGCCCCCTCTTCTTTGAAGTCTCTCAGCCCCACTCACCTCATAGAGTGTTTGTTGTGGGGGAGGAAGGGAAAGGAGAATGTTTGGCGCTTTGAGACTCCTTCGGGTAATGATAAAGCGGGATATCAAATCCAAACTCTTCTTCTCTTGTATTCCTCACCCGAACTCTCCTTAAGCTTCAAAGTGGCTAACAAAAATTCTTCCGGGAACAGTGGAAAGATGCTAAATTTATGTCTCATTGTATCTCCACACTGATGACAGCAGCACAGCTGTCTTGCAACAAAACAATTATTTGCCTACCAATAGGTGGTTCCTGCTGAGTCCTTTCTGCAGCACGACGTTCAGCTTTTTTGACATCATGCACAGTTTCCCTTAGATCTGCAATCAAGTGCTTTCTTTGCTCAGTGAGCAGCTGCAGTTTATGTTCTAAAAAATAATTACAGGCCAATTCATAATAAAGTAATAATATATGTTGAAAAAACTTCTCAAAATACAACGATGCAATTGATATGTTAACACTATCTGGAAATTTTAAAAATTAAAATTTGCATTTATAATGCTAATTGTTCAAATTACTTTATATACATTATCTCAGTAATCAAAGAATTGTAATTATCTAAAGCAATGGTTCCCAATTGGTGGTCCATGGATCCTAAACCACCCAGGGGGTCCACAGAGCCTTAACATAACAAGAACTACCATAGGGACATCGGAATTTTCAAAAGTAGGGGGTCCATGGCTTGACTTTTGGGGGGAAAGGGGGAGTCCACAGTAGTTAGCTAACTGAGAACCATTTATATAAATGATATTTCTCCATTGCTAATGGACAATGGATCTTAGGCTGGGATCTTGCTTCTCCTTCTGGTCAAAGACAGGAAAGATGAACTTAGGGAAATAGGTTGGCTCTCAAATAATGCACTAGTTTGCATCCTCACCAAGCTCAAATAAGATCTACATTCACACATTCATATGTCCATCACAGAATATAAAGAAAACAACAACATTTTACTTCAACACTAATACAAACATGTAATCCTACATTGAACAAATGTAAATAAATGTAAACCCACAACAACTGAAATGAATGTAAAAATGAAAGAAATATCCTTAAGCTAAGTATAATTCTTTCTCCCATTGGTAATGAAGGTCATTAGCCTGGGATGTACTACAACTATCAACAACCAGTGAGGGCCATCTAAATGGCTGCTTAAGATAGAAGAACTTGCCATAGTACTTTACTTCTAAAAGCAGCTTCTGCAGAAGCATACTTATAATGATTTACAAATGTGCTGGGAGATGTCCAGGTTGCTGCCTACCATACCTCAACTAATGGTGCACTCATTGCAAATATTGCAGATGTAGCTGCTACCCTTGTGGAATGTACTGTCACTGGTGGAATGTACTTATAAACCTTAATAGTATGTGCTCTAATCCAACATGATAATCTTGTATTTATCATCTTCCTCCCTAAAGTTGTGAAAGGATACAAAAAGGCAATCTCCCTTAATTTATTTTGTTCTCTCTATATACCTTTACAGTGGGATGCGGGTGGTGCTGTGGTCTAAACCACAGAGCCTAGGGCTGGCTGATTGGAAGGTCGGCAGTTCGAATCCCCGTGACGGGGTGAGCTCCCATTGTTTGGTCCCTGCTCCTGCCCACTTAGCAGTTCGAAAGCACGTCAAGTACAAGTAGATAAATAGATACCGCTCCGGCAGGAAGGTCAACCAGGTTTCTGTGCCCTGCTCTGGTTCACCAGAAGTAGTTTAGTCATGCTGGCCACATGACCCGGACGCTGTCTGCGGACAAACACCGGCTCCCTCGGCCTATAGAGCGAGATGAGCGTGCAACCCCAGAGTCCTCCGTGACTGGACCTAACGGTCAGGGGTACCTTTACCTTTATATACCTTTACTGCCTGGCAGACAACTAAAGTGTGCCATGCTCTTTCTGACTGATTTGATGGCACAGGACAAAGGGTTAGCAAAATCAACTCCTCTTGTGTATGAAAGCATGGCATTACTTTTGGAATGAAAGATGTATCTGTCCTCAAACTATTCTCTGTATGAAATGCACAAAGAGGTTTAACTACAGAATGTACATTCAATTCAGACACCCTTTGGGTAGATGTAAGTGCCACCCAAAACAACACTGAGAGACATCAGTCTGCTTTCCTCAGTTCATCTTTCCCACATTTGGCCACAGGGCGGAGCAAGATCCCAGTCTAATGATCTTCATTACCAATGGGGGTATTTATTTGTTATTTATTTTAAAATATTTATTAACTGTTTATTATTAAAAGTAATCATGAAGCAATGTGAACAACATAAAAACATAAACATAAAACATCCAATAGAATAGCAATATAAAAACCTAAACCATAAAAGCAGCATTAAAAAAAGGTAGTGTCTAGTGTTAACGATCCAGAAAAGTCCAAAAAAGAATGTTTTGAAGAATGCCTAAAACATGTAAGAGATGAAGCTGACCATACAGCAAAGAACAGGATGTTTGAAATAAAAGGCAGAATTGCAGAAAAGGCCTGTTTAGGGGTCATGGCCATAAAACAGTCTGCAGTCTGTATAAATATTTATTTCACTTGTTAGTTGTCTAACAAGAGGACAGTCTGTACCATCAAAGTTAAAAACATCATCAAAATTTAACAAATCAATACATAAATGACTCAGGACTGCAGTATTCAACAACCTGTCCCCCCACCCACCCACCCGTGAACCGACCCAGACCCTGCAATAATCATCTGAGGCACTTCTTCATTGTCCTATTCCACTAGGCGTCTGAAGGGCAGCTACATGATAACAGGCCTTTTCTGTGGTGGCTCCCTGCTTGTGGAATGCTCTCCCCAGGGAGGTTTGCCTGGCACCTTAGTTAAATATATTTATGTGCCAGGCAAAAGCATTCCTCTTCTCTCAGGCCTTTGGCTAGATGGTTTATCTCTAGCCTTTTAAACTGTGGAGGGAGTTATTGTTTTTCTTTGTTATTATGTAATGTGGGGGTGTATGGAGTATTAGGTGGTGGATGTTAGATTTTGACCAGCTTCGGCCCATCTGAAGCTGAAGCTGATACAGGCTCGTCTTATCTTGAGCCCAAGCAGAGCGTCGTCACACAGCAGAAGGATAAGCAGTATGTGCTACATTCTTAATTTTTATTTACACTTCTATGCTGAGAGAATACAAACATGCATCTTGCCTCTGTGAGAGCAGAGAAGCAACCCCTCTCAGAAACAAAGAACATCGAGAGAACAGTGAAAAACAGGAAACCAGTGAACGTCACATCCAGTCTCCCATTCCCGTGGGAATCCAACAGTAACTCTGACTGTGGAATGCAAAACAATGTCTTGTGACTGCAGTTGCTGCTCAGTGAGGGAAATAGAAACCAACAGTGGACACGTTCTCCTTATGAGGTAGTTCTCCTTATGAGGTAGTTTGCCCGCCTTTAGTCCCCAACCCTGCATTCATTTCTCACTTGTGGCTTCTACAATCTGTCAACACATAACAGTGGCCATATCCTGTGAATGGATTTGACTGGCTGGTTAAACCAGGTGAGGTTGGCCAATGGGTCTGAAGTGCTCAGTGTGTTAGAGACTTCCCCTGCATGCAAAGACAGGCTCCGACAGATTGAGCGGGCAAGACCAATAGTGGGTCCAACAGTTCAGAATGCATGTGCTGTAGAGGGAAGTGAGGAGTAGGTGGGGATTGTGAACCTGGGAAGGTACCCCATCTACAAGAAGGAAATCTCTGATCCTAAATCTCAGCTGCCTTGTGGGATATCTTTGGAAGAAGAAAAGGCTACGGAATAAACCCTACACAAATCCAGAGTGGAGTCCCTAAGATGGTTGGATGGCATCTTGTATGCTTCCTCCCAGAAACTAATGCAGCCAAGTTGGTGCCAAACATATTGCTCTGCTTTCCATTGGACCACAGTGAGGCCAAGAGGTCTTGTCATCTTGGCAGTCCAGGATTTCCATACACACTGCCCAGGCTTGAGCACTGGAAAGGTCACTTTGGTGCTGCTAATGCAGTGGTTTGACTTCATCCCTGGAGGCACACTCCAAAGTCTCCTGAGACAGACAGATGCCACCAATGTTAGGTATTTTTGTGTTTTAATACTGTAAACAACCCTGTGATCCTCGGATGAAGGGTAGTATAGAAATGTAATAAATAAAATAAAACATAAAATAAAACATAAAAACAGCACCAGCCTTGGTGGAAAACTGAACTCTGGCATCACTATTCTAAGGACAGATATGGCTCATAAGGTTTTTCACATGGTTCAAGTTCTTTTCAGCTGTAGTGCACTTACATAAAAATAAGCATTGGTCCTTTTTTCAAACCGTGTAGCATCTTAAACCTGTGCAGGTTTAATGCAAAAATAATCTACAGCCATTCAATGGATGCTTAGCGTTGAACATAAGGTTTTCAGTTTAGCTTAATGTCAAAACTTTAGTTGGCAAAATGAAGAATCATAGAAAACCTACCACTGATACTGCCAGGTTCAGCAGCTGCAAGGGCTTGGGCTTCTTCCAACTCTTTCTGGTTCAATTCCAACTTTTCCTTTAACCCTTCCTTCTTCATCAATACTTGTTGCAATTCCATATCTGCAAAAAGAAATGGCTTGGAATCATCTCTTGAAAACGAATCTCAGGGATGTGGGTTTGAGCCCCATGTTGGGCAAAAGATTTTTGAATTGCAAGGGGTTGGATTAGATAACACACATAGTTCCTTTCAACTTTACAATTCTATGAGTCTGTGATTCTTATCGGGTTTGATAAAACCCAAAAGGGTTCGATAAAATAACACAAATGCCTTAACAAAAAATCAATATAATTAACAGCAATCCTAGATGTTTGCTACATATGCAGTAAGATAAGAATGAATCCTCTCTAGCTTCACCCCAACACACGGCCGAAGCCTTAGGGAGAAAGTTTCCACAGGTGCAAATGGGGGTTTCCCCCTAAGACTTCTAGCTGCAAGGGTTATCCCAAACAAGCCAGAAAGGGAACATACATATCTTCCCTCCTCACATACTGTACTGCATTTCCAATACGAACTGCTGTTTCCCTGACTGTAAGAAAATAACTAGTTGTATGCTACATTTCTAGCAAGTTTCTGCTTTGGCCCTCCATTTCCACTCACCAGGAGGTTTTCCAGCTAGAGTTGCTCTTTCTGAAACACGATCCTTTGCTTCTTCTATATCACATACTGTTTCCTCTAGTTCTTTAGACAATAGTTCTTTTTGCTCAGCTAGCTCCTGTAGTTTAGTCTCTGCAAAATAATTTCACACCAGATGACAACAAAATACTGTATAGGCTGAAATAACTTACTACACGCATTAGTGCAAATTCCTTTATTACCTGGAAACTTTAAATGTGTACTGTATATGCATTTATATTACTAGTTGCACTTTACTTCCTACAAACCTTGACTTTCAGGCTGAGTAAAATTTTAACTATAATATTTTTGTTTTTGTTTTTTAAAAGCCCCTTACTAACACATTGGTGGGTGGGCCCAGTGGGCAGAACAACAAATAAGAATACAGTAGGACAGACTAGTTTCTACACACACAAACAAACTCCTCCAACTAGGCAAGCAAGAAGCATTATCAGAGAGCTCAAGGTTAAATTCAAGTCATGCTATAGATAACAGCATGAGAAATCACATCATACATACCACTGATACTGCCTGGCTCAGCAATTGCAAGAGCCTGAGCTTCTAGTAGCTCCTTCTGATTGGATTCCAACTTTTGCTGTAATTCTTGCTTCTTTGCAGACAGCTCATATAATTCCCTTTCTGCAGAAATATTATACGTATATTTGAAGAATAATTTCTAAACTCATAATTGCTCACATAATTGCTCACGTAAAATAAAAGGACTTAAACATGGAATTATTTCACAGAAATAACAAACTCTTTATCTCTCATTGCAGATCTTATAAAAAGGCAAAGGAGCATAATGAAACCCTTGTGGGAATGTGGCAAAGTAACCTCAATGTGGCATAAGTACCTGACAGTATCACACAGATCAAGTATGACAGTATCACACAGATCAAGTTTGGGCCTTGCCCAACATGGTACCTTCCAGATGTTTGGAGCCACAATTCTCATTAACCCCAAGCCAGCATGACCTATGGCCAGGATGATGGAAATTGTAGTCAAACATTTGGAGGGCCACAAGTTCCCCATCAGTGCTCTAAATTACAACAGTAAAAAATATGCTAATTCCCTGTCCTCCCAGCTGTTGCAAACAGGAGGCTATGTATAAATTCTCTTGTACTGATCATCAGTGCTGCTGAGTCAGCCAAGTTATCATTTTTCTTCCTTTTCAAGCCAAAAGAAGAGATGGCACAGCTAGGCAGTAGTAGTCAGTGGACAGGATGGGACTATGCTGCTTACCTGGCTCTCCAATGCCCAAATGGCTGCTGATTATGGAGAGGCATGGGGGAGTGGAGAGGTCAGTGTGGCTGCAGCAGCAGAAGCAGCAGATTGATCCTGCTGCTGCACTTGGACTACACCAACCTTCTCACCAGCACTGGCATTAGGAAGCCTGGTAAGTAGAGCACTTTTGCACTGCTGACTGCTACTGTTTCTGGGTAAACCCTCTCATTATGATTAAGTTTAGAAAGTACTGATCCACCAAGCTAAAACTTTTCTGCACATCCTTTTTCTTTCATATTTATTAGTTCTTTTTTATACATACTGTCAAAAGAGCTCATGAGAGCTGGCCAGAACCATCTGCTGAAGCTGAAGCTCCTCACTTCTCTGGTAGCACTAGCAGCAGCAGAGGAAGCACCCACTCAGGCACTCTATCAGTGGGGTTCTACCACCCACCCAAGGCAGTTGTTCAGTCTGTCTCATGGGTGGGTTGGCCCTGGAAAAGGGGGTTGTCCCAAGCAAGCAGGAGACATCTCTTCTCTCCTCATATACCTGAGGAGGCCTTCCCAATAAGAACCGCTGTCATCTCCACCCCCTGATTGCAAGTAAGGGGGAAAAACCTAGTTGCATGCCACTTTTCTTGGAAGCATCTGCTTTGGCCCCCAGCCCCTACTCACCAGGAGATTTTCCAGCTAGAGTTGCTATTTCTGAAACGCGATGCTTTACTTTTGCCATATCATTTACGGTTTCCTCTAGTTCTTTAGTAAAGAGTTCATTTTGCTTAGCTAGCTCCTGTAGTTTAGTCTCTGCAAAACAATTTTACATCAGTAAATAAAAAAGTGAATATATGCTGAAATAACTGTGCTACATACAATAATGCAATTTCCATTATTACCAAGAAACTTTAAATGTGTACTGTGTGTGCACGGATAATAGTAGCTACCTGTACTTCCTACACACCCTGACTTTCAGGCTGATTAACGATAGAGTATCTTTATTTTTTGTTTTGTTTTTAAGACCCTTATTAACATGACAACATATTATACCAATGAAGGAACAATCCTCTACAGTAGGAAGGGGAGCAAACCTTTTCCAGACAGAGAACTGGATTCCTTTCTGGTCAACCTTCCAGAAGCCACAGGCCGTTGGTGGACAGGACCAGTGGCAAAAGTGGATGGAACAACAAATATGAGCACAGAAGGCTAATTTCTACTAACACACATTGACCCTATCCTCCAACTAGACAAGCAGGAAGCATTACCAGAGAGTTCAAGGACAAATTCCAATCAGGCAAAACCCTCAAGGAGGCTGCAAAGAAGGACTGATAATAGCTGTTGCCCAGGGAGATTCCCAAGAGCCAGTGAGGCCTGGAGGAGCACAACTGACCCCCAGGCCAGAGTTTTCCCACTCCTGTTCTATGCAAAGGCTCCTGGCAAGGACTATCAACTTTATTCAGACAGAAGGTCTTTCATGCCAAGTATATATGCATGCTTAAATGCTTTGGTTTTATATTCAGTGATGTCCCATTTGTGCAAGGACTTGGACTTTCCCCAGACAATCACCTTAAATCTGTACTGGGGTCTGCCCCAACCTTCCAAGGAAGCTTTTGTGGTGGTGCATGCCATAAACAGTCTTTTTACCTTGAGTTACAAATGTGTTACTTCCTCAGGAAATTTATTGAGGGGATTTTGATTCCAGACAATGATACTGGACAGCATTTTAAATGATGTTTCCGCCATTTAGAGCCTATTTCTCCCTACCCTGATACTTTTTCATGTTTCCATTGTACACTAGCTTCAGAATATAAACTCTACAGGGGGAGAAATTGACCAAAAGCAATTAGTAACTTTCCACATGAAGTCCATTTTCCTAATTATCCATTGGATGAATTATATTCTGCTAAGAGAGACCAAATTGCAAACATGCGCTGGATTATGAAGCAAGCTAGAGAAATCCAGAAAAACATCTACTTCTGCTTTACTGACTATGCAAAAGCATTTGACTGTGTCGACCACAGCAAACTATGGTAAGTTCTTAAAGAAATGGGAGTGCCTGATCACCTCATCTGTCTCCTGAAAAATCTCTATGTGGGACAAGAAGCTACAGTTAGAACCGGATATGAAATAACTGATTGGTTCAAAATTGGGAAAAGAGTATGACAAAGCTGTATATTGTCTCCCTGATTATTTAACTTATATGCACAATTCATCATGTGAAAGGCTGGACTAGATTAATTCCAAACTGGAATTAAGATCACCAGAAGAAATATCAACTACCTCAGGTTTGCAGATGACACAACCTTGATGGCAGAAAGTGAGGAGGAATTAAAGAACCTTTTAATAAGGGTGAAAGAGGAGAGTGCAAAATATGGTCTGAAGCTCAGCCTCAAAAAACCTAAGATCATGGCCACTGGTCCCATCACCTCCTGGCAAATAGAAGGGGAAGAAATGGAGGCAGTGAGAGATTTTACTTCTTGGGTTCCATGATCACTGCAGATGGCGACAGCAGTCATGAAATTAAAAGACACCTGCTTCTTGGGAGAAAAGCAATGACAAACCTAGAAAGCATCTTAAAAAACAGAGACATCACCTTGCCGACAAAGGTCCATATAGTTAAAGCTATGGTTTTCCCAGTAGTGATGTATGGAAGTGAGAGCTGGACCATAGAGAAGGCTGATCGCGGATGAATTGATGATTTTGAATTATGATGCATTTGAATTGTGGTGCTGGAGGAGACTCTTGAGAGTCCCATGGACTGCAAGAAGATCAAACCTATCCATTCTTAAGGAAATCAGCCCTGAGTGCTCACTGGAAGGACAGATTGTGAAGCTGAGGCTCCAATACTTTGGCCACTTCATGAGAAGAGAAGACTCCCTGGAAAAGACACTGATGTTGGGAAAACTGAGGGCACAAGGAGAAGGGGACGACAGAGGGCGAGATGGTTGGACAGTGTTCTTGAAGCTACAAACATTAGTCTGACCAAACTGTGGGGGGCAGTGGAAGACAGGAGTGACTGGCGTGCTCTGGTCCATGGGGTCACGAAGAGTCGGACATGACTAAACGACTAAACAACAAGAAACAGTTAAGGCTATAGATAACAGCATGAGAAATCACATCATACATACCACTGATACTGCCTGGCTCAGCAACTGCAAGAGCCTGAGCTTCTAGTAGCTCCTTCTGATTGGATTCCAACTTTTGCTGTAACTCTTGCCTCTTTGCAGACAGCTCATATAATTCCCTTTCTGTAAATGAATGAATGAATGTTTTCAAAACAAATTCTAATCTCAGAATTGCTCACATAAAATAAGGTTATTTTTAAAATGGAATTATTTTACAGAAATTGCAAACTCTTTATCTGTCATTGCAGATCTTATAAAAGGGCAAAAGAGCCATATGAAACCCTTTGGGAATGTGGCAAAGTAAGATCAATGTGGCATTACTTATGGCCAGGATGATGCAAATTGTAGTCAAACAACATTTGCAGGGCCTCATGTTCCCTGTCACTGCTCTAAATTACCACAGCAAAAAATGTGCTAATTCCCTGTCCTCCCAGTTGTTGGACACTATAAATCACCTTGCACTGATCATCAGGGCTGGAAGGTCAATCTAATTATCATTTTTCTTCCTTTTCAGCCCCAAAGAAGAGTTGGTACTGCTAGGCAGTAGCAGTCAGTGTGGCAGAGTGGCAGAGTGGGGCTGTGCTGTTTGCCTGGCTTCCCAATGCCAGGACTGCAGGTAGAAGCAGCAAATTGCCTCTGATACTGCACTTGCACTGCATCAACCTTCCCACCATCTCTCTCTCACCAGCACTGGTATTCAGATGAAGTTCGCAAAGTATTGACCCACCGTGCTAAGACACCTCTGCCACACATTTTGTTCTCTCACATTTATTTGTTGAGTTTTGTCCAGCAACAATACCTCTCAAGCCAGCTAACAACACTTTAAATCCACTATTGTTGCACATTAAATTATAGTATAAACTGATGGATTAAGCTTGGATTTCTTAGCATTCCTGATCCCCTCCTATGACCTCCATAGTTCTCAGCTGGAACTACATCTAAGAATGATAAAACATATCATCTCTTTTTGATGGTCTCAGTAATGAAAGTGATAATAAGGTTTGTAATATGCACATTATGTGTTTTTGTACAACTTAAGGTAATTTCATTTTAAACTTACCAGCAGTAAATACAAATCCTTCTGAGACACTATCCTGTGCTTTTTGCATCTCATGCACAGTTGAATCTAGTTCTGCAGCTAAGCATCTTCTTTGTTCAATTAGCTCTTGCAGCTTATGATCTACAAATATATGTTACATCAGTTTGTAACAAAGTATTAATACACTGTTAAATAATTGCATTATTTAAAATAACATCAAGCTTTTAAAAATAATTCCTGATATGTGCTCAAAGCATCAGTTGAGGGAGTACTACACATATTATATGTGGTCTTTTTATGTGTGCTTAAATTAGTCACTTATTTTAAAGAAACCATGTGCTCCCATCACTCATCAGCTGATGGGCAGTGGGATGGGGTGGGGTGGGGTGGGGAAACCATTTCCATTGAAATTGCTGTTAAAATGGAGGAAAACAGCACAAGCAACGCTGACACTAAACCCTACATATATTAAGTAAAATAGAAACATCATCACCCGACCCCACCCCCACCCATCTTTCCCCCCCCCCACCTCTTTCCCCCTTTTCTTCCTAATGTCTCAACAAATGAAACTGATTTGTAAAAATGTTACATGGGGGGGGGGGAGGAATACGAGAAAGACATTGCACATACTTTTGTAAATCAAGAAAATCTTTAATAAAATACATTTTTTTAAAATGGAGGAAAACATCTCCCACACAAGTCAATTAGTTTGTACTTATGAAAATACAAAAATAATACTCTATAGCTAGTGGTTTTTTTCAAGAAAATAGGTCGCACCTCAACTGCCCACCCACCCGCTTGTTCGCTCCTTCCTTTGCTGCTTCTAATGTCACTTCCTGCAGCTAAAGGCACAGCTTCCCAGAGGCAATTTGCCACAACCTTTACAATTGCCAAAGTGCCTTCTAGGAAGGTGCCTGACGATTGAAAAAGGGTGGCATGACCTTTCTACAATCATCAGGCACCTTCCTAGAAGGTGTTTTGACAATCGTAAGGGTCGCGCCCAAGCGCCTCTGGGAGGCTGCGCCTGCAGTCACAGGAAGTGGTGGTGGCAGTGGAGGAAGTAGCAATGGTAGTGGAGGAAGTGGCAAAGGTGGGGGGGAGGGGAGGAAATGAGCAGGTGAGCAAGCAGGCAGGCAAGCAGTAGCGGCAAGATGGTGGCTGGGGAAAAAGCTGTGGTGGTACAGCATACCGGCAGGTACCACCTCAAAAAAAGCACTGTCTATAGCTATGCAAAGGTGATTGGGCAGTGCCCAAAAGTTAAACTGAAACAGAAGGATCCTAATTCCAAGTAGAGGTGTTTCAGACTGTAAGCTGACAACATGGGAAGCCAGATCATACATACCACTGATACTGCCAGGTTGAGCAATGGCAAGAGCCTGAGCTGCTTCTAGCTGCTTCCGATTAGATTCCAACTTTTCCAATAACTCTTGTTTCTTCTCTGATAGTTCATATACTTTTCTTTCTGGAAAAAAAAATGTGCTTCAATCAATTCTTGAAAAATAGTGTCAAAAGTCATCCTTGTTCTCAACATCATGTAGAATGATTTTTTTTAATTGACTCATTAATATATCTTCTTTTGCTAAAGCAAAGCTTAAAAAGATGTCAAATGGGTGCTTTAGGGAATGTAGCAATGTAACTTAAAGAGGGAAATTCCCTGACAATCCAAGAGATCCGTTGTGATAATGTACACTGAAGTGTGAAAATCTGGGGCCCCTCAAGCTATTTGGAGACAGGCAATGCTGAGGCTGAGAGGAGATATGATAGTCATCTTCAAATATCCAAAGGGCTGTCACATGGACGATGGAGCAAGAATGTTTTAATCTGCTCCGGAGGCCCCAAACAAATGGCTTCAAGTTACATGAAAGGAGATTCCAACAAAACATCAGGAACAACTTTCTGATGGTAAGAACTATTTGACAGTAGAACAGACTTCCTTGGAGGGTGATGGACTCTCATTCATTGGAGATTTTTAAGAATAGGTTGGATGACCATCTGCATTGCAGGGGATTGGACTAGATTACCCTTGGGGTCCCTACTATATGATTCTATGAAGGTCCTCTCTAAATAAATGTTTTGATTAAGACAGAAAAAGTGTCTTAAAGTAAGTTTTAAACACAGTGGTACCTCGGGTTAAGAACTTAATTCGTTCTGGAGGTCTGTTCTTAACCTGAAGCACCACTTTAGCTAATGGGGCCTCCTGCTGCCGCTGCGCCGCCGCTGCACAATTTCTGTTCTCATCCTGAAGCAAAGTTCTTAACCCGAGGTAATATTTCTGGGTTAGTGGAGTCTGTAACCTGAAGCGTATATAACCTGAAGCGTATGTAACCCGAGGTACTACTGTATATAAAATGAAAATGCTATGCATAAATAATCTCACATTGATTGTCAGTTATTGGGGGCAATAAATATAGTGACCCTCCATTTTGCAATGTATCTGTTGCTGGAAGCCGCAGAAAGTGTGTCCAAGTAAATGATTTTTCAGGTGAACTATCTCAGGGTAGCACTGCCCTAGAAGCATAGCACAGGGCATACTGCTGCCATGAGCTTCACTTACCTCAAGCTACCCATACTCAAAATCCAACAGAGATACCTACTAAAATTAATAAGTGCCTCAAGTTTCTCAATAGACTGGCCCTCCATGTTGCTGTCATCAGAGAGACTTGCATTCTTTGCAGCGCCTTTGTGAGATGCAAAGAAGATCTCTCAACTGGCCATAGTTTCTCAGAACTTTCCCTTCCTCAGTTAACCCTATGGAGCCAATTTACAGTGAGGGGGAAAGGAGGCACAGCTTCAAACTGTCTTTTAAAATTTCAAACTTTGTCTTATGCTATGTCAGCTGGCCCTATAAGAGAACCAAAAGCAGCAACAAGAAGAAACAAAGGAGACGTGGCTTCAGATCAACCTTCATAGTGATATCCTGGTGTGGTAATTTCAATTTCAATCATTTTTCCAGTCTTAAATTCAGTTCTGTACCATGGGCATAGCCAAGATTTGGAGGCGGCAGGTCTTTTGTTGGGGGTAGGCAGAACCTCATTTCACTATGTATTTTTATTGATTTAGAGGGGCTGTTTCCCTCCCTGCCCCCCTTGGCTACACCCATGTTCCACACATTACTACATCTGTATGTGTATTTTATTTTAAGACTTCATGAAATTTCTTCAGCACTTTAGTGCTAACTTCTAATACAAACATTTTGGTATGACTTTCCCCTAACAAGCACATTTCTGCAAGCATTTTTCTTAATATTGCATTTTTAATGTCATCTTCTCTAATATATGAATTTTGTTCACACTCTCCTTATTATACACATTTTTGTGGACATTATTTGACTGGAGAACTGCATAGGAAAAATCAAAACAGGACATATTTTGAAGGATAGCCACATTTCACCTATTGTTTCAGGAATAATAATAATAATAATAATAATAATAATAATAATAATAATTTATTATTTATATCCCGCCCATCTGGCTGGGCCTTCCCAGCCACTCTGGGCGGCTTCCATAAAAACCAAAAATACAGTAAAATCACACGTTAAAAACTTCCCTGAACAGGGCTGCCTTAAGATGTCTTCTGAATGTCAGGTAGTTGTTTATCGCTTTGACATCTGCTGGAAGGGCGTTCCACAGGGTGGGCGCCACTACCGAGAAGGCCCTCTGCCTGGTTCCCTGTAGCTTTGCTTCTCGCAATGAGGGAACCGCCAGAAGGCCCTCGGCGCTGGACCTCAGCGTCCGGGCAGAATGATGGGGGTGGAGACGCTCCTTCAGGTATACTGGACCGAGGCCGTTTAGGGCTTTAAAGGTCAGCACCAACACTTTGAATTGTGCTCGGAAACATACTGGGAGCCAATGTAGGTCTTTCAAGACCGGTGTTATATGGTCTCGGCGGCCGCTCCCAGTCACCAGTCTAGCTGCCGCATTCTGGATTAGTTGTAGTTTCCGAGTCACCTTCAAAGGTAGCCCCACGTAGAGTGCATTGCAGTAGTCCAAGCGGGAGATAACCAGAGCATGCACCACTCTGGCGAGACAGTCCGCAGGCAGATAGGGTCTCAGCCTACATACCAGATGGAGCTGGTAAACAGCTGCCCTGGACACAGATTTGACCTGTGCCTCCATGGACAGCTGTGAGTCCAAAATGACTCCCAGGCTGCGCACCTGGTCCTTCAGGGGCACAGTTACCCCATTCAGGACCAGGGAATCCTCCAGACCTGCCCGCCTCCTGTCCCCCAGAAACAGTACTTCTGTCTTGTCAGGATTCAACCTCAATCTGTTAGCCGCCATCCATCCTCCAACTGCCTCCAGACACTCACACAGGACCTTCACCGCCTTCACTGGTTCTGATTTAAAAGAGAGGTAGAGCTGGGTATCATCTGCATACTGATGAACACCCAGCCCAAACCTCCTGATGATCTCTCCCAGCGGCTGCATGTAGATGTTGAAAAGCATGGGGGAGAGGACAGAACCCTGAGGCACCCCACAAATGAGAGCCCAGGGGTCTGAACACTCATCCCCCACCACCACTTTCTGAACACGGCCCAGGAGGAAGGAGCGGAACCACTGTAGGACAGTGCCCCCAGCTCCCAGCCCCTCAAGACGGTCCAGAAGGATGTTATGGTCGATGGTATCAAACGCCGCTGAGAGATCCAGCAGAACTAGGAAACAGCTCTCACCTTTGTCCCTAGCCCGCCGGAGATCATCAACCAGTGCGACCAAGGCAGTTTCAGTCCCATGATGAGGCCTGAATCCCGACTGGAAGGGATCCAAATGGTCCGCTTCTTCCAGGCGTGCCTGGAGTTGTTCGGCAACCGCTCGCTCTATCACCTTGCCCAAGAATGGAAGATTTGAGACTGGGCGATAGTTGGCCATTGTGGCCGCATCTAAAGATGTTTTTTTAAGAAGCGGTTTAATAACTGCCTCTTTCAGCGGGTCTGGGAAGGCTCCCTCACGGAGGGAAGCATTCACCACCCCACAAAGCCCATCGCCCAGTCCTTCCCGGCTAGCTTTTATAAGCCAGGATGGGCAAGGATCCAGGAGACAGGTGGTTGGTTTCACTCGTCCAAGCAGCCTGTCCACATCCTCGGAGGTAACAGATTGGAATTGATCCCACTCAACTTGACTAGACAGAACTCTAGCACTCTCCCGCCCTGGCCCTGCTCCCACGGTGGAGTCTACTTCTTCCCGAATCTGAGCAATTTTATCTGCAAAAAACTTTGCAAAATCATTGCAGGAGAACATGTGGCCCGTACTGGGCCCCGATGTTACAGGTGGTTCCGCTAAATTGTGAACCACCTGAAAAAGTCTCCTGCTGCTGTTTTCTGCAGATGCAATAGAGGCGGTGAAGAAATTCTTCTTCGCCGTCCCTATCGCCACTTGGTAGGCTCGACGTTGAGCTCTAACCTGTGTCCGATCAGATTCGGAATGAGTTATCCGCCACCGGCGCTCTAGCTGTCTCAAAGATTGTTTCATTGCCCTCAGATCCGTGGAAAACCACGGGGCTCTCCGGGCTCCATGCAATCGGAGAGGGCGCTTCGGAGCCAAACAGTCAATAGCCCTGGTTAACTCCGCATTCCAGCGGGCCACCAGGGAATCAGCTGAAAGGCCATCAACATGGGATAAAGCATCCCCTACCACTCTCTGGAAACCATTTGGATCCATTAAGTGGCGGGGGCGGACCATCCGAATTGGTCCCACCTCCCTGCAGAGGGGATGGGTCGCAGAGAAGTCCAGTTGCACCAGGAAGTGATCTGACCATGGCACTTCTTTTGTTTCACTTTTACTTAGTGTCAGATCACCAACATCCATAGAGGTAAACACCAGGTCCAAGGCATGTCCGCGGCTATTCAGGGACAGCCCCATGGAGGCCATGCTTTCCACGAAGTCCCGAGCTGCCCCTTGTAAGGTCGTGTCGGCATGGATGTTAAAATCCCCTAGGACGACCAAGCTAGGTGTCTCCAGGAGAACATCCGCCACGACCTGAAGCAGCTCGGGCAGGGAATCCTTGGTGCAGCGGGGAGGTCGGTACACCAAAAGGAATCCTGTACTGCCCCTATTGCCCAACTTCCAGAACATGCACTCAGAAAACTGGGTCTTCCCAATAGGACGCCTGGTGCAAACTAATGACTTTCTAAAAATCACTGCAACCCCCCCTCCCCGCCCACATGACCTGGGTTGCTGTGCGTAAGAGAAACCTGGTGGACAAGCAGCGGCAAGGACAGGCCCATCTGCTTCATCCAACCAAGTCTCTGTTACACATGCCAGGTCAAGTCCTCCATCCATGATCAAGTCATGGATGGCAGTGGTCTTATGAATCATTGACCTGGCATTGCACAGCAGCACCTTCAGGTCATGTGGGTATCCCTTGCTGATTCTAGTATCCATCCAGTCAGGACCAGACCCGGAGGCAGGAATAGTCCTCAGACAACGACTAAACCTGCCTTCTCTGTAATGACATGGTCTGGTCTTAGCGTAACTCCTCCTCCTACCCGTGATCACTGAGATCGGTTGTCCCAGTGCATCCCCCCCTGTGGAACATGCCCCAGCCATTTTGTGGGCTGGGGCCCACTCCCCGGCAGCCCTGACCCCTCCCCCTAAGAACAAAATAACAACTTATACAAACAAACAAAACCAATTAAACAATACAAACAAAAAAATTTTAAAATTTCAAAAACATCAAAATAAAAAAAATAATTCCCCAAACCCAACCAAACATCCATCCCACCCCCACCCCCCACATACAAAAAATCCAAAAGAATTTTTTTTTAAAAAAAACACACATTTTAAAAACACTCTGGAAGTGCAAATTAGGTAGGTTTGCATTAAAATGTGAAGCAAACTGAATGTCTCCCCACCCCTTTTTAAGAGTACTTATTCTCAACTTACCAGTAGGTCGTACAAACACAGTTCTTTCTGAAGCACGACGATATACATTTTGTATACCATCCAAAGTTGCCTCAAGATCTGCAGTCAGAAGTCCTTTTTGCTCAGCTAACTCCTGCAGCTTATGCTCTACAAAAAAATTTAAGGCTAATTCATAACAAAAATATTAATATATATGGAAAGAATATATTTAATATGAATACTTAGCATTTATCATGTGTTTCTTGTGCCACTTCACTGAGCTGAATGAAATGCCCCCTCCTCCCATCAGTTACCACATTCATACATGGTCAAGTTAGGAGGAATATTTCATCAATGAGGGCATTTTTTTGCATGGGCGGGTGCATGCTCTGCACCTGATTACTTTGGAACCAACCAAAGACATTCAGCCAGGTTTGGACTTTGTGTACTAAGGATGTTGTTAAGAACGCTCACATGAATTCTAATAAGCTCCCATACTTTTCCAACTCAGAGTTTTAACTTGTGGCAGTCTTGTGGGCTCCAAGGTAAAGGTAAAGGTACCCCTGCCCGTACGGGCCAGTCTTGACAGGCTCTGGGGTTGTGCGCCCATCTCACTTAAGAGGCCAGGGGCCAGCGCTGTCCGGAGACACTTCCGGGTCACGTGGCCAGCGTGACATCGCTGCTCTGGCGAGCCAGAGCCGCACACGGAAACACCGTTTACCTTCCCGCTGGTAAGCGGTCCCTATTTATCTACTTGCACCCGGAGGTGCTTTCGAACTGCTAGGTTGGCAGGCGCTGGGACCGAGCAGCGGGAGCGCACCCCGCCACAGGGATTCGAACCGCCGACCTTTCGATCAGCAAGCCCTAGGCTTTAACCCACAGCGCCACCTGCGTCCCTTGTGGGCTCCAAACTGAGATATAAAAAACTCAAGTTTGGCCTCTGTGCACACACCCATTGCCTCAGGATTAACTGAGTTAATCCCTATCAGTCAGAAATAATGAGAGTTTAAAAGCTCCCATGATCCTTTCTGGGAAAGTGCTGTGGCTGTCTTTGTAGCTCAGAATTGAACTTTGCTGACATATCTATCAGAAATTGCAGTACAATTGCAGTACAAATGACAAATGTTGCTAGAGACTAATGGCTGTCTTTGCAACTGAGAATGGGGTAAGCAAATAGCTCCTTGGGAATATTGTGCACAGCTTCCTAGGCTTAAATGTGTGATTCCCTCCCCAAACCCCTCTTATGAGCTTGGTCCACCCAAAGTCCCCTTGTAAAATGTGTTCTGCCAAAATTGAGTATGATGATGCAAAGACTGGCAACACCACCTCCTCAGTCTGAGAAGCAGCTGTACTTGTGGTTTCGCCTGCTAAAAATGCACACTGCATTATTCTAGTGCCACCACTAGGACTAGTAGGCTAGGGCTGCTGGTGCTCAATGCCCTTTCCTCAGCTTTCTGGAACTATGTGAATCAGTGGCAGCCAGCAAGGCAGGATTGGATTGGAATGGTGATGCTGACTGGGTATAGTGGCAGAGTCAATGTGATTATTTATTCATTCATTTTATTGTATTTATATCCCTACCAACATCCATCTAACCAGTTATGGCTAGAAGAGGGAAACTATTAGTTCCAAATGGGTAATGAATGGCCAAAAAATGATTATACGACAAGTGATATGACAAATTTGTTTCTTTATTAGTAACATATGAAACAAATAGGCCACATTCGTTTCTTTTTATTATTACATGAATATACCCCCTTTAGCAAAAAAGACTACTTGGTACTCTACTGTAATGAAGATTTCAAAGGTAGGAAAGTGATGCTTTCAGACCCAATCTACCCCCCTGGTCTTGCTGGCTGCCTACAGACTGTTGTAGAGCAATTCTGTTACTAGAGAGTGCTCAATGCCCATTCTGGAGGCATATCTTCTGGCCTTTGTGAAACTGCTTGGCAGGTAAGTACCTTAATTCAGTGAACATATATTTGTAGTTGAAGCAAGAGAAATCACAGTATACATACCACTAACACTCCCTGGTTGAGTAGCTGCAAGTTCCTGAGCTTCTTGTAATTCTTTCTTAGTAGATGCCAACTTCTCTAGTAACAGTTGCTTCTTTTCAGTTAGCTCATACAATTCATTTAATCCCTTTTCTGCAAGCAAAAATATTTTGAATCACCTTTTGGGGAAATGTTTTATATTGCACAAAAACTCAGTTTTCAGTCACCCACAAACTTACTGATGCCATTTAAAATATATAATGTTATCTGTCAATGCAGATCTTAAGACACAGCAAACAGTTCGTTTGCTGTGTAAAATCCCATTTTTTCTGTTTCTCAACTCTAAGTTCCTCCTTTGAGCTCTAAGTGTTCCTAACATGAAGCCAGAAAGAGATCACCCTGTGCACTGTACTCTGTCATCTGTGGTCTCCCTGTGTGGAGTTTATCTTTTGCTGCTATGCTGAGATTAGATGCTCAGACATATTTTTTTCTTGGGAGGTAAAGAACACTGGTCCTTACCTGAAGAACATTTATCCAGGATGACAGGCCATCTCATTGTTCCACGCACTCCAAGGTTGAAGGAAGTAGACATGGCTTAGTACTCCTCAGCCTCAATTCATTTTATGATGAGACCATGGATTGATTCAAGACATGTCAAGCAACATAAAGAGGAGTAGGAGACAAAGCATTGTGCCCAAGTGCTGCAAGCCCTGAGAAGCTACAAGCTGGGTTTTTTCTTTGTTGACAATGAGCATGTGGTCTTTCAGAGCATTGATGCTCCTCTTTATGTTGTTGGTGTTGGTGGCGTGCTGCCTGAACTAAAGAGGAAGAGGCACCTGACTTAGCCTCTGAAAGAATGATTGGGTCAAGGAGTGCTGGAAAATGTTGAAGTTGTGGTCCTTCCTGAAGGGCTGGCCTACTCAAAAGGGTTGGAAAGGCTGAGAAGGGGAATATGGGTGATCTGTCCTGCTATTTCATGGTGGCTAGACTGGTTTACAGAATCTCCTTCAATGCCTTCTTGACGAAAGGCATTGTACCCACATATGCAGCAATGACCAAACAGACCCTGTCAGTGCCCCAGTGTCAGAGCCACAGATGTCTATGTGCTTACCACCCACCACAGCCATTGAAAGAGTGGCAAACTGGGTAACACTGAAGGTGACATCAGACACAAAAGCAACTGCTCTATGCAATTTCAACAGGGTTTTCCTAAGCCTCTCTGGATCTTGGTGAGGGTTATCTAAAAGTTTAACCAGCCAGAGCACAGGTACTCAGGAAAGAACTAAGGCATCACAGAAGACCATGGATGGAAGTAGGAAATAGTGCTGTCAGTCTTGAGCAGGGTAAAGTCAAGTCTGTGCTCTGAAAGGTCTTTGAATTGGGTATCCCCTTCTTTAGGAAGGAGAGACCAATGAACACATATATAGTAGCATCCACACCTGGGACCTTTAGCATATTCATGAAGTAAGGCTCTGGTGAGTAGCATTTGTTAGCCTGAGAGGCTTGACAGTATTTTTGAAAGGAATGGGTGCTGGAATGGAACTGATGGAATATTTTCTCCTTTAGCAATGCTATACCCTTGGAAGGAGCAAGAGCTACATCCGTTGAAGACTAAAAATCCTGACATCTAGGGTCTTATGAAGCCTCAGAGGCAAGAAGTTGACAGGCTCAAAGAGATGGTGCAATGAGCTTTCCTCTATATCTGAATCACCACTCCCCCTCCCATCTAAGAATTTAGGGTTCAATAAAGGATCACAGGGATCCAGATCATCTGACAGGTTTGAAGGCAGTAGAAGATAAGGACAGGTGGTTGTGAGGGAAGAACTCACATACCTAAGAGAGGAAATCCTAAGGATGAACAGGGGGAGGGGAGCAACAGGTGGCAAGAGGCCTGGGGTGGTAGGAGGAGAATAGGAGGAATAAAAGGACCTTTCTTTTTTCTTTCATTTTTACACAGAGGAATAAGGCAACACAGAGATGAAAGGGACCTTAGCAGAGAAGGGGAGAAGAAAGAAAGTGCAAAAAACTTATGAAGGGGGTCAAGCAAGAGCTAGGACAAAGAAATGAAATAGAATAGGATTGAGGAGCACCAAGGCATGCCTACTTCTTCAACTCTGTGGTGCAGTGTTTGGGTGCACAAGTGCCTGGATGCCTTCTTTAAGCCAATAGGCCCCACAGATGTATCAATCCTAGATTCAATACATGTAGTAGATGGTGGCGTAGCAGAGATAGGGAGCGAAGACACCCTGGTCCACATTTCTGGGCTATGACTAGACTATAGAAGATCTCTGTCATTGCATTTGTAACACTGACAAATATAGTGGTACCTCGGGTTAAGTACTTAATTCGTTCTGGAGGTCCGTTCTTAACCTGAAACTGTTCTTAACCTGAAGCACCACTTTAGCTAATGGGGCCTCCTGCTGCCGCCGCGCCACCAGAGCACAATTTCTGTTCTCATCCTGAAGCAAAGTTCTTAACCTGAGGTACTATTTCTGGGTTAGCGGAGTCTGTAACCTGAAGCATATGTAACCCGACGTACCACTGTATGCACATTATGTATCATTAAACATAAAAATAAAAACACCTCAAGGTTATTTATTCATTACTCACCACTGGGTATTAGAAATAAAGCTCTTTGTAAAGCCTGAAGGTCCATTTCTTGCATATCTTGCATACTTTCCTCTAGATCCTTTAGCTCTTCGGTCAAATGTTGTCTTAGCTCAGAAAGTTCCTGAAGTCTTTGCTCTACAAAATTATTTCAGGCCACTTCATTAAAAAACCAATATATTTGAAATAACTACATTCAGTACAAATTTGCAATGGATACACAATATCCATAGGAAATGGTTAATAGTAAAAGCACTTGTTGAAAGCTAAAATAACTATATATATGACCTCAACAACCCTATAGGGTTTATCACTGTATGGTCATCCCCATTTTTCCGATGTCAGGGGGAGATTCTACTAAACGGGAAAAGCCTTCTCTCATAAAGCAAATAACATTCCACTTCTCTAATTTTGAGTGAAAAGTAGGAAAAGCTACAACAGGAAACAGCAAGCGTCTTAGGACTAGTTTTACTAATAACTAATAATTTGATGAGGAAAATACACACTAGAAAAGCTGCCATTGCTGTTCTGTGGGTATGACCCTAAAAACCGAAGACTCACAGGCAAAGACATGAGTTAAAAGGAAACATTTTTAAAAGTACATTACAGGAAAACCAATTTAAGTTGTTGGTAAAATATACATTTTGACCAGCAGAATCTGCAGTACTAAGCAGTTTCCCCACTTCCTAAAGTATAATACCCTAGCTTAACAGACCCACAGAAAGAGGAACAAGCGCAGATCAACACTCATGGTTTTTAACATTAAGGAAGGATTAAGGAATGGTTTCAATAACATATATGGACACATGACATCCTACTTTTAAGATTCATAATGTGTTATTAAAATGTGACACCAGAGGACGCAGCAGAACAGCCAGCAGCAGTTTTGATGAAAAAAACCCAAGGTAAAAAACACTTTAATTAATAAGTATGCCTTGTGATGTTTTAAAATGACATATCTAACATCATTCTAACAACGTTAAACAGATCAGTGTAGATCTAGCCCAAGTCTCCACTCCCTCAGATAATAGGTGCAGATTGGCTGCTGTGAAAAAGATGAGACACACTAGGGTATAAGCTTGTAAGGTATAAGCCTAAAAGTGTAATCATGACTCTGTTCAAAATTCAAAAATATTTCTGATTAGCAAGCTACCACTAGTAATATAAATAAATAAAATCACTATCCCTCCTTCCTCAATGAACATATTTGTTTATGAAATCTTAATTAGGCATAAATCTGTCATTTATTATTTCTAGGTAAAAAAACATTTGAAGTTTTGTGCCTTTTTTACCATTCGCACTGTCTGACTGGAGAGATGCAAGCGTTTCTGCTTCTTGTAGATCTTTTAGATTTGCATCTATTTTTTCTTGCAAAAGTTTTTTCTTCTCAGATAATGCAGAACGTTTCATTTCTACAAGGAAATGCCTCGGAATTATTATAAATGACTATTCCAAAGTTGTATTTAAAATTTGAAACAGTTTTGATTACTTTTCAAAGTAAGTTCTGTTGAAATCAGTTCTCTCTACTTCCATGTAACATGGAAAGAATTGTGCAATGGATTTGATGGAGTCCTGGGCCAAATCAGGCCTATTCAGAGGGATGATGCCACCTATTCATAGATTCAGGAAAAGTCCTCTAGGATTTTGCTTCCTCTCCAGAGAATTGCAACTCGTTGACTTTCAAACACACAGAAACATGACAACACAGACTCTTAATTCCGGCCAGCAAAAATAGAACCTTAATTATCACTCAATAATACATCACTCACTTTTTCCTACTTGTTGAATATATTATCCATTGCTTATGTGTAGTTATTTAACTGGATGGATTTGCTTACTATGCATTTTGAAAGTTAGGTTTCTGTGAGTGCTTAATAATGAAGAACATTAATTTTCCTTAGTTACCAATCTAATGACAACAGAGTATACAGTGGATGCAATTACCCTGAAGTTGACTTTTTCCAACAATGCTTGAAGCAGAAGGTTGCGCCATTTGCAGATCCTGCAGGTTTGCTTCTAGATGAGCAGCCAGCACCTTTCTTTGTTTTTTAAGCTCTTTTATCTTTTTATCTGTGGAAACACAAACACTTTGTACATTTATTGTACATTTATTGGACTATATATATTTGAAACTAAATAGTACTTTCTGCTTTTAGATAATAATCTGCTTTTAGCAAATGTACCAATGAACAGCTATGTAATATCAATTATTCATATGTATATCCCACTTGATTATCACAGGTTTATGAAGCAAATTGCAATGCTATAAAATTACAAAACAAACTTATGAAAACACAAAAACCATAATAAATGTTTAAAGCAAAGGACATAGTTAACAATATCCATATGGTGGCAGGAGAGGATGACAAGAGTGGCAGAAAGAGTCAAGGATAATCAAATGAACATTTAAACATCTTAGTGTAGAGTAGCATAGCATAGCATAGCATAGCATAGCATAGCATAGCATAGCATAGAATAGTATCTAAATGTGGTTGTTGTGTTTTTTGCAGAATATGCATAGATACATTTTCAAATTGAGAGAAAGAGTACCAAGTGATACCAAAGACAATCCTAGTTGTGATCCAGAATCACTGCTTGAACAGAGTTGCTACAAAAGACTTGTTTGACACCAGCAGCAGGCCTAACCAAACCTCCCAAAAAGAAAGTTTGTTGACAGTATGTGGATAGTTATCTGAGCCTTGGTTTTATATAGACTACAGCTGAAGCTTCCTGAAAGGTACCATGGGTACTCCTCTTAAAGGGGCACCAAGGCCTCCCCTATGCTAGCATTTCCATTTCTTCTGGCAAGCAATTCGCAGAGTGGAATTTCTCAGGCCTATCCGGAATACTTGCTGACTGCAGTGTTCGGGTGGAAATCGTCAAAATGTCCAATAAAACCCAAAAGGCAGTTTTCTCAGATTTTCCATAAAAATAGCTCAAAAACGTCAATTTTTAAAGCTCAACTTAAATATGGCAACCCTAATAGAGCCAATTCTGTTCTATTTGTTTATTCTCTTCTGTTTGTTAATGTTTGGGCTTGAGTGATAGTTTCTTTTAGTGTATCAGAACAGTACAGCAGCTGAACAGCTTTTTAATGAATTGATAGCAGTAGGTTATAGAAAAACCAACTTTAAAAGGGTGAAATTAATTTGCTAGCGTTAGGATCAATTAGAATCAAGTTAGAACAAGTAGTTAATGAGAACTTATTGGTGAACACAATCAATTTAGTGTGGTGTTAAAAACAGCTTTGGGGGAAGTGAATCAACTAAAGACAAAGAAGGAGAAAAATCACTAGGGAAAGAATCAATTGTACTCTCCACAGAAGAATTAATTAAGCACTCAAAGCACTGTGTAGGAAGTAAATTGTTTTTATTTCTGTATTTTTGTATTTTTTTTCTTTTTTCTTTAATGTATTAATTTTGAAAACTTCAATAAATATCTTATATATTTAAAAAAAAAAGTAATTAAGCACGTCACAGGGGAAAATAGTTTGGGGAAACTGCACCAAACCAACCTGGTGCAGTAAAACTTCTCAAAACAAGTGAGCAAATCACTCGTAAGAAGTGAGTTGAGCAAAATGATATTGGAGCTGGTGGTGTCCTGGTGTTCCCTGGAGAAAGGTTATGTGGAAAGTTTATATTTTAAAATTGGAAGAGTAATCCTAAATTAAGGAAAATTCCCAAAAGCAGCTGTCACAGCTGAGAAAATTCTAGACCTTGGCCCCACAATCTAGATGTCCCAGGGTGAACAAACACACAGCAAGGCCTTACCAACAGATTTTAATGCATGAAGGAAATTACACTGGAAGACATGCCCCTTTGGATATCCTGATCACAGGTCACTAACAGTGTTCAGTGTTAACATGAACACTTGCATGGGAAGTAAGAAAGAACTCATCAGCACCCCAGTAAAGGACAGCTCACATGGAATACAGTAGATCGGTAATCCCTCAGAAGCACTGTCTACAACCTCCTCAGATTATGATCTATCAGTGTAACCAAGGAAGCTTTGTCCCTAACCAGAGTTAGTATTACAGTGTAATTCTGTAGCAACCAGATTAATATTTGTAAGTTTTCTTACATAGTACTTCGTGTTTTAGCTAGTATTATTTAAACTCGAATTAACATTAGATCTTGATCTTCCCTACAAAATAATCAAGAAGTGTGCCAAAAGTAATTTAAATGCTCTCTTTTTGTGTGTTTTAAAAGTTACAGAAATCTATTTTTGCCACTTTTTTGTTTTGTTTTAAAGTGATACAAGCCTACGTGAACCTGGTAAAGAAAGATCTAAGATTTCCATGTTTTAGTTTGACATTAGAATATAGCATAACTTTGTACTTACCACTCACACTTCCTGGTTGGGTACTGGCAAGAGTTTCAGCTTCTTCTAACTCCTTCATATTTGATTTCAAACTTGCAAGCAAAACTTTTCTTTCTTTTGAGAGCTCATCTATTTCCTTCTCTGCAAAGTGAAACATGTGAGAACTAAGTGAGAATGTTCTCATGGAGATAAAAATAATACAGGGAGCAGATAAGTATGCAGACAGAAGCATATTTAGGGTCCCTTGCACCCTTGGAAAGGAGCTGTATCAGCAAATGCTGATTGATTATAATCAGAGTTTTTGTCCTCATGGCACATTAAAGGGAGCATGAAGTATGTTGTCATCCTTGCAAAATTCCAGAGCAGGAGACCTAGTGAAACTAGAGGCTCCCCTGCTCTGTCACAGTGGGGAATTGCTGCAAAGCAGGACCTTACGATGTTGGTGGGGATGACAGTTAGGAGGCGGCAGCTGCTGCCACTATACAAGGCTCAGGCTCAGTTTGCTTCTTGCTGAAGCCATGTCAAAAGCCTGCCCAGCATTATATCAATATCAATGTACATCTGACATGTGGTGCCCACAACACAATGCTCTGGTTTGCAAATGTGCTTATGGGTCTTTAAAAGGGTTGGCCACCACTTGGGCTACAGGAATGATACAATCACTCTCGTTGCTGTTTATCATTTCTCTTTTTTTTTTATATTAAAATTTTTATTACATTTTCAGTTTACAGAAAAGAAAAAGAAGGACAAACCAGAAAAAAGAAAGAAAGAAAAACAATCCAACTTTCAAAATACATTTTTAAGTTACTAACTGGACTTCCCCACATCTCCCTCACCCTGCGTTCTTTACAATAAACATATCAGCAAATTATTACCTTGTTTCGTATCTTATTTATATCTTTCAGAGTGTTTTACTTCTAAATTTAAAGTACCTTTTGTCAAATATTTATACCTTAAGATAATACATAAAATAACTTTAAATTTCAACTTTTTCTTACTTATAACTTAACTTTCTATTTTCCTAATCTAATTGCAGGAGCTAAAATTTCCAAGTCATGCAGATTCTTAACATTCATACAACTTATAATGTTTTTGTAAATAGTCCTTAAATTTCTTCCAGTCCTCTTCCATTGTCTCTTCTCCCAGATCTCGGATTCTGCCAGTCATTTCCGCCAGTTCCATATAGTCCATCAACTGCGTCTGCCACTCTTCCAGCGTGGGAAGGTCTTGTATCTTCCAATATTTTGCAATGAGAATTCTTGCTGCTGTAGTTGCATACATAAAAAAAGTTCTATCCTTCTTTAACACCTTTTGGTCCACAATGCCCAGGAGGAAGGCCTCTGGTTTCTTAGGGAAGGTGTATCTAAACACCTTTTTTAACTCATTATAGATCATTTCCCAGAAGGCCTTCACTTTTGGACAAGTCCACCAAAGATGAAAGAATGTCCCTTCAGCCTCCTTACATTTCCAACATTTATTATCAGACCGATGATATATTTTTGCAAGTTTGACTGGGGTCATGTACCACCTATATATCATTTTCATAATATTTTCCTTCAGGGCATTACATGCCGTGAATTTCATTCCAGTGGTCCATAACCTTTCCCAGTCTTCTAACATAATGTTGTACCCAATATCCTGAGCCCATTTTATCATGGCTGATTTGACTATCTCATCCTGGGTGTTCCATTTAAGCAGCAAGTTATACATTCTCGAAAGCGCCTTGGTCTTAGGTTCTAACAGTTCTGTCTCTAATTTCGATATTTCCACCTGGAATCCTATTTTTTTGTCTGACTTAAAAACCTCTTGAATTTGAGCATAATGAAACCAGTCTTGCACCCTATTCTTTAATTTTTCAAAGCTCTGCAGCCTCCAATTATCTCCAATTTTTTCTATTATTTCCCAGTATTTCGGCCATCCGGCCTCCATATTGGGTTTTTTTCGAACCTTGGCCTCCGCTGGTGATAACCACCTCAGGGTCTTACCTTCCAATAAGTCTTTGTATTTTGTCCAGACCATAAATATAGCTTTCCTAACAATATGGTTTTTAAACATTTTATGAACCTTTACCTTATCGTACCACAAATATGCATGCCATCCAAAAACATTATTATACCCTTCCAGATCTAGGACATCAGTGTTCTCAAGGAGTAACCAATCTTTCATCCAGCAGAAAGCCGCAGCTTCATAATGTAACCTTAAATCTGGCAGGGCAAACCCCCCTCTCTCTTTTGCATCCGTTAATATTTTAAATTTTATTCGGGGCTTTTTGCCCTGCCAGACAAACCTAGAAATATCTTTCTGCCACTTCCCAAAACACTCCACTCTGTCCACGATCTGTAGGGTCTGAAACAAAAATAACATCTTCGGCAATACATTCATCTTTATAGCTGCAATTCGACCCAACAAGGAAAGTTTCAATCTTGACCAGATCTCTAAATCTTTCTTAATTTCTGACCAGCATTTTTCATAATTATCTTTAAATAGATTCAAATTTTTGGCAGACAAGTTTACCCCTAGGTATTTTACCTTTTTAACAACATTTAACTCTGTCTCTTTCTGAAACCCATCTATTTCCAAAGGTGTCAGATTTTTCTCCAAAACCTTGGTTTTTTGCTTGTTCAGTTTGAACCCCAAATTCATAAATTAATTCTAACACTCTCTTCATACTAGATTCTGGCTCCTGTAGTGTTAAAACCAAATCATCTGCAAAAGCTTTCAATTTAAATTGTTTCACTCCGACCTGTATTCCTTGTACCAACCGGTCTTCCCTAATCATGTTCAAAAGCACCTCCAGAACAGAAATAAATAACAGAGGGGATAGGGGGCAACCTTGTCGTGTTCCTTTTTCAATTTTAAATTCTTCTGTCACCACATTGTTTACTATCAGTTTAGCTTTCTGCTCTGAATAAATTGCCTCTATTCCATTTTCAAACCCCGCTGTTTATCATTTCTTTCTCTTTTGTTTACAAACTGCTTTATGCAACTTTTATATCTCTTTCATATCTTGTCTAGTCTGTGGGTTGGTGCCTTACTCCTGGGGATTCAGCAAGAGTACACTTTTGGTAAATAGCTTACACTACAATCCCATAATGTTCTGCTCAGAACTAAGGGCCCCTCCAGTCATCTTTTTTTTGCAGAAAATTCATCATGATTTGTGCTCACGGTGTTATTGGGGGTATTATATGCATTGACTTAAATACTGTTTACACCTGCAAATTTTTTGGGGTAGTCCTGCTGCTTCTTTTCCAATCAGTGCATATTCTATAACTTCCTGCTGAAATTGTTTAATTGTGTTGGGGAAAGATTCTTGCATTGCAGGTGATTGGACTAGATGATCCTAAGGGTACATTCCAACTCTGCAAATCTAAATCTAAAATCTCTCCCTTTGGGAGAGCCCAGCTGTGCAGAACTGAAATATGCCTGCCGCCTGGTGCCTAGCCAACCCCAGAAAGAGGAAGATTAAACAAACAAACAAACAAACAAACAAACAAAGCTGAAGTTGAAAAATGTGTCCTCTTTCGGGAGTTTCCTTAAAAAAAAAAAAAAAAAAAGATCTCTTGAAATCATGGACTTCATGATGGGGAAGGATTTCTTCAAGCCAGTAAATCCATTTGGACTGACTCGGGGAAATTTCAAGGAATACTGTATATATATTTTTTAAAGATACATTGCTCATGTTATTTACCTGGATTAAATTCTGCATTTTGAAAGTTGGGTTTGTGGGAGGGCTTAATAGTGGAGAACATGAATTTTCATCGGTTACCAGTCTAATGACAACAGAGCATACATACAGTGAATGCACTTACTCTGAAGTTTGCTTGCTTCAGCAAGTTCTGGAGCAGAAGCTTGCGCCATTTGCAGATCCTGTTGATTTGCTTCTAGATGTGCAGCTAGTACCTTTCTTTGTTCTTTAAGCTCCTTTATCTTTTTATCTGTGGATACACAAACACTTAGTACATTTAGTGTAAGATATATATTTCAAACTAAATAGTACATTTTTGCTAATAATCTTCTTCAAGTAAATGTGTCAACAAACAGCTATGTATTATCAGTGAGTCATATGCATATCCACTTGCTTGTCCTAAGCTCATAAAGCAAGCAGCAATGATTTATTTATTTTTGTAAAATAGAATAAAATGATGAAATCACATCAAATGTTTAAAATATTAGAATGTGCTTCAACCTTCAAAATGGGTTTTATGTGGAGATTGTACTTACCACTCACACTTCCTGGTTGGGCAGCAGCAAGAGTTTCTGCTTCTTCTAACTCCTTCATATTTGATTTCAAACTTGCAAGCAAAACTTTTCTTTCTTTTGAGAGTTCATCAATTCCCTTCTCTGCAAAGGGAAAAATGTAAGAAGAAAGTCAAAACGTTCCTTCCCATACTCCCTAAGAATCCTGGGAAATAAAGTCTTCCCCTTGCAGAGCTACAATCCAAAGAAAGAATAATTGGTCTGATCTAAAGTGTAGTTTTGAGAGTGGGCTGTTGTATCCAATGGAATGGCTGTTCACTCTGTTGCGAGAAACTAGACGCGAGCAAAGATTTGTGGGAAGTAGGACGGACTCCCTCAGTTTTCTGGATTTGCCAATCAGAAAGTACCAACTGAGTCAGTAAAGAGAAAAAACACCTGCCTACTTCCCCATACCTTGGCTCTGGAAATTTCTATAATAAAATCTCTTAATTGCTAAGTATCTGAAATGTAAGGAACACCCATTCCATTGGATACGACTCCCCACAAACTAAAAAGGAAGTAGTGTTGGCAGTTTCTACGATTGCGAGTGGGTAGGAAAGAAGCATGCTTTGAACGTGTTTTAAATGTATGGCATATACACAGCCACATATAGTTCTCCATTTCACCCCGTCCACCTGCTATTATTTACTAACAATTTGTTTTAGGGAGCCCCTTAGATTTCAAAAGTTGTATCTACAGAAACAATCACCATCACTTCATTGAAACATTTTAAAGCCCTTGTTCTGTTATATGTCTACAAATGTCCAGACCTGTGCTTTTTCTTTACCTCATTTCATAGAGGGTTAACTGCTAGATGACTAATGACAAGTATTGCTGATGTATGTATAAACACTCTGTTACATTAGGGGATGTTGAATTTTTAAACTTTCAAGTTTCAAAAATGTGCTAATAAGCTGTAATGTGACTTGGGAATTCAAAATATATTTTGGTTAAATTAATATAATTTAGCTTTGCTTAGTAAGTAAAATATGTGTAAAACTGCACAGAGATCATTAAAGATGATTGCCAAGTACTTGCAGTTATTATTACATTATATTATTATTTCAGAAGGTAGAATTAAAAATCTTTGGTTTTCCTAAAGTAGTTTATGTGTGTCTTCATCAAATGAAGACTTACCAAGCTAAAAGCTATCCAGTCACAAAAACAGCAGATTCAAATTCCTCACACCCCAAAACATATTTTTAAGATCCCTCACTGAAAAAAATTGAAAAAAATAAGTTTTACCCCTATAACAACAGGCCCTGTGTCACATGCCTATGTGATCTTTCTGTACCTATCCCAATTATTCTGCATTTACCAGGCTTAGCTTTTTCTTCCAAGACAGCTGCAAGAGCTTTTGTAGTTTGCAGGTCCTGCATATTCTGCTCTAAATCTGCAGTCAACAGTTCTCTTTGTTGTAGTAACTCCTTCACTTTGTTCTCTGTAGAAAAAGAGACATTTTTGTGCTTGCAACACCTTTTAATGTTGTTACACATCTGGGGTAACAGAGTTTGAATGTGCAAGGGAACCTATAACTGCTAGAGTTAGTGAATGTTAGAAATTAATAAATGGTAGAATTTAGATAATATTTGGAGTACTGAAGGGAAGATGTCAGCACCTCAACTGAGACAGAAGTTGTTAAGAATGACAAAAGGTTCTGGAAGAAAGTCATCAATGGAAACCATCAACCAGGCTCTGCCAGTGAGGGAAGGAGGGTGAAACAAGAGTGATATCACATAGGGGGGGAAAGTTGTCCTTTAAAAAACAGAGGTCTGGAGGGGGAGCAACAGACAGGTGGGGAGGAGTTGCTAGGAGCAGGGGTTATTGGAAAGAAGAAAGGAAGTGGGCAGAACTTCAGGCAGAGGCCATGTGGGGCAGAACCATCTTGGCAGGCTAGGGCAGAAGGACAGAGATGGCATGCAAGCTACCTTGGACTCCAACGCTGCATTGCCATGGGGAACAAGCTCCTCTTGAGATGTAATCCTCTGAACTCTCTCCAAAGTAGACCCAGGTGGGTGTAAATATGTGTACAATAACCCACAGAGCCTAGGGCTTGCCGATCGGAAGGTCGGCAGTTTGAATCCCCGCGACGGGGTGAGCTTCCGTTGTTCAGTCCCAGCTCCTGCCCACCTAGCAGTTCAAAAGCACGTCAAGTGCAAGTAGATACAGTAAATAGGTATCGCTCTGGCGGGAAGGTAAATGGCGTTTCTGTGCACTGCTCTAGTTCACCAGAAGCAGCTTAGTCATGCTGGCCGCATGACCCAGAAGCTGTCTGCAGACAAACGCCGGCTCCCTCGGCCTATAGAGTGAAATTAGCGCGCAACCCCAGAGTCATCCGCGACTGGACCTAATGGTCAGAGGTACCTTTACATTAACCTTTAAACCATATTTCTTAAATACACTAGTCTCTGCTATACCTTGATTTCCCAACTGACGCGCTACCCTGGATGAGTGCCTAGTACCCCTGGAATCTCATGCAGCTATTTGGCAGAGATTGGAGTGGCATGTAACAATGTATTACACAAAAAGGTAACTTGAATTATATACAAGGAAACCTTTCTATAAACAATCATGTTCTACGGTGAAGAAACTTGGGGGGGGGGTTAGTTCTGAGGCCTAAACTGCCACTTTTAATTGGTCTTTGGATCTCTTGCTAAATGATGCTTATACAGTGTTATCTCTGGTTAAGAACTTAATATGTTCTGGAGGTCCATTCTTAACCTGAAACTGTTCTTAACCTGAGGTACCACTTTAATGGGGCCTCCCGCTGCTGCCGCGCTGCCGCCATGCGATTTCTGTTCTCATCCTGAAGCAAAGTTCTTAACCCGAGGTACTATTTCTGGGTTAGCGGAGTCTGTAACCTGAAGCATCTATAACCTTAAGTGTCTGTAACCCAAGGTACCACTGTATATGTAATCATTTGGTCACACATACAAATGGATGTGTTTATGATTTCTCTCATTGACTAATTGATATAACTCTCTTTAAATTCACCCGGTTTCTAAAACACACATGAATTTCCTTCCCCCATCATCACTTTCCTCGCCATAATTATTTGCTTAGGAAAGCACTTACAAACTGCTAAAATGAGTTCTAATTATTAGCTGGTCTCTGCCCAGCAACAAGGATGGACCACCCACCAGTTTTTGGATCCGCTAAATACCTTTTCCCTCTGCCAACTGACCCTCCTCCTTTTTACTTTCCTTCCTAATGTCTTGTCTTTGATTATACAGTATCCTTAAGGGCAGAGCCCTTTAATCCCTAATGACAATAACAGCAACAACAAGTCACCCACCATGAGTAATTGTCATTCTAGTGGTTCCCACAGACACACATTACACCAGGCCCTTAGAAACCTAGTCCAGGTTGACAAAGTTCAGAATGGGACAAGGCAAAAGAAGACTGGGGCAAAAATTATAGGGTGTTACATGTAAAGAAAACATAATTACCTGACAGTACTTACCACTCATTTCTGATGGCTGGGTAGCTGCGAGAGCTTGAGCTTCTTCCAAATCTCTCATATTTGATTCCAAGCTTGCACGCAAATGGCTTCCTTTTTCTGTCAGCATGTTAATTTCATTGTCTAAAAGCAACACATGACCATGAAATTCCCTGATATTAGAACATTGGCCCATCCAGTATTGCCAACTGCGACTAGTAGTGACTCTTCAGGATCTCAAATAGGGGTATTTCCCTGCCCTATCAGTAGCAATCAGTGGGTCATGGCAGCTTTGTGCACCTAGCTTCAAAACAGCAAATGTTGCTGCTGCTTACCAAAAGGGAGGGGGAGGACTGAGGCACAGGGAACTTAATGAAGTATGGGCACACAGGGGCAGCAGGAGCAACTAAGGCTCTTGCGCCTTGCCCCTTGCCCTCTTGGTAAGCAGCAGTGACACTAGCCATTTTGAAGTCTGGTGTGCAGTGTCGCCCTGCCTTCACCATCCCAGAAACCGCTACTACAAAGTATACCACTATGTTTTGAGTCATGTAATGCCATTATTCACTGAATTTCATCTATACTGAAATGTATCAAATTACTATACACATTATAGTATATACAGAGCCAGCGTGGTGTAGTGGTTAAGAGCGGTGGACTCGTAATCTGGTGAACCGGGTTCGCTTCCCTGCTCCTCCACATGCAGCTGCTGGGTGACCTTGGGCTAGTCACACTTCTCTGAAGTCTCTCAACCTCACTCACCTCACAATCTATATATATTTGTCCAGTAGCACCTTAGAGACCAACTACCGGTAAGTTTGTTCTTGGTATAAGCTTTCGTGTGCATGCACACTTCTTCATATACACTGAAACAGAAGTCACCAAAGAAGTCACAGTGTTTGTCGTGGGGGAGGAAGGGAAAGGAGATGGTTAGCCGCTTTGAGACTCCTTAAAGGGAGTGAAAGGCGGGATATCAAGTCCAAACTCCTCCTCTTCTTCTTCTCCTCCTCCTCCTCCTCCTCCTCCTCCTCCTCCGCATTTGCAGCATGTTAATCTTATCTAATTTCATCTTCACCAGTAGATAGCAACTGGGTCCAATTTTGTTACAGTTGCCTAATATAAAAAATCAAGGACCCTCTCCGGATGTTGAGGGAGGATTTACCCTCTCCCATAAAGGTTGTCCACTTCAAACTCCAGGGAGGGTCTCTTGCCAGGCAGAGGCACAGCAGGGCTTTGCTGAGGCTAGTCAGGTGCTGCCCTCAAAATAAAGCCCTGGTTAAAGGTAAAGGTAAAGGGACCCCTGACCATTAGGTCCAGTCGCGGACGACTCTGGGGTTGTGGTGCTCCTCTCACTTTACTGGCCGAGGGAGCCGGCGTACAGCTTCCAGGACATGTGGCCAGCATGACAAAGCTGCTTCTGGCAAACCAGAGCAGTGCACGGAAATGCTGTTTACCTTCCCGCCAGAGCAGTACCTATTTATCTACTTGCACTTTGAAGTGCTTTTGAACTGCTAGATTGGCGTGCTCGCTTCGGCAGCACATATACTAAAATTGAACTGCTAGGTTGGCAGGAGCAGGGACTGAACAATGGGAGCTCACCCTGTCGCGGGGATTTGAACCACCAACCTTCTGATCGGCAAGCCCTAGGCTCAGTGGTTTAAGACCACAGCGCCACCCGCGCCCGTAAAGCCCTGGTTACCACCCACTATGTCTATTTTTTATAACTTAAGTAACACGTGTGTATGTGTGTGTGTGTGTGTACTGCATTATGCAAGGAAGGAAATTTAACGCTTTCCCACTAGAACAGTAAAAAGAAGATTCAACAATCAGATTAGTATAAAACAAAAATGGTAGCAGTTACCAGGAACGGCTGAATGCAAAAATTAAAAAATTAAAAAATAGTAACAATAGTATTAATTATCACTAACTGGAACTAGAACTGGCTGAAAATTAAGTCAACTGACATTGTCATATCTCAAGTTCTATGGGATCAAATTGGTTCCCCCCTTTTTTAAGCTTTTCAAGCATTTGATAGTCATTTATATCTTTTTTTTAAAAAAAATTGACAAAGTAATTAGAATAAATAAATAAATAAGAATAAAAATGTCCACCCCACTCCTGAGACCCTTCCATTGTAACTATCCAACCTTTATATTTCGCCCATATCTCAATGATGTTTCTCAATAAGAGATTTTCAATATTCTGCCACCATTGCCTGTTTGGTTTGATAAAAAATATATTCACCAACTTCTCCCTCATTTCCTGCGTATTACTCTCTAACCATTCTAATGCTCCTTGTTCTGTTATCCCATCTATGATATATCTTAACTTGTTTGCTATAAAATATAACTTTATGTTGAAGACACCCAGTCCACCCAGTGCACCCCAAAATAAGGAATTTGCCAGCCAAAATACTCAACATTGTTTGCATTCCTTAAAAAAGATTGGTCTGGCTGCAAATTTAAGCCATCTTGTAGAGAACACTCTTTGGGAGGTGTGGTGTATGATCCTAGGTGGCATAAAGCTTTTTGTGAGCACACACCCTAGCTTTTTATTTATTTATATATTTAGGATCAATTGTTAGTTTAAGTTCACATGCTTAACAGTGTCTTGCACCAAAACTGTTTCCAACATGCAGTTTTATGTCTTCAACAGGCTTTTCCAACTGGATTAAAAGTTATTAAATAATATCAATAGTAATAATTTTCATTTAGGAGATTTTTGAATATGTTTTATAATTAAGGTAATAGGTTTTGATACTCACCAATGTCTTGTTGCCCTGGTCTAACAGCTTCTGCTGGTTGAAGAACCTTAAGATTAGTGTCCAGATTTGCAAGTAAGGCTCTTCTTTTCTCTGTCATCTCATTCATTTCTTCCTCTGTGGAAGAAATAAAGTTTTACAGCTTATTTAACCACAGTAATGAGAATATTAATGCATGTTGCTGAGTGGTGAGCGACTCTAGAAGTGCCAGCAATATCCAGGGTTCCAATTCTTTGGAATGAAGCTATTGGAAACTGTGGTATCTAGGATATATGGTTTTATTTCCATGTATATACAATCTGAGAATAAGATTGGACTAATAGCATTAACGCTATAACAGATATTGCTTTCCCATTAGGCTTCTGAAGGGGGGACCCACAAAGGCATAGATTTGGTTCCAGCATACAAGTCAATCCGCTGTGCATTTCAAGCTCCCACCTTCAGATGAGACTAAAATAAAGACTAGTTCTTGGCCTATTAGTCTCCTACCCCTAGCATGACAACCAGCCAGATGGGGAGGAACCTTACCCTCTCCTGAAAGCACCACCAGTCATTTGTCTCTATAGCAATACATGTGTTCTTGACCAACTCTTTAGACATGTAAAAAAAAGGTGTTTATAGGCCCAGCTAGGGCCCCTAATTTACAAAGAAACTGGGCAGCTCAGCAGTTCCTTCTACTGTAGATTACAATCTTATAGTTACAAGACCAAAGGCATGATTGGGACCCACAAGCATCATCCAACCCTCCAATCCTATCAAAATACTAAGCATTTTATGCATGCAAATTCTGGAGTCACCATTCTATCATTATATTCTTTGACACTACTGAGCCATTAGTCTGCCCTAAGCTAAACATTTATTTGCTGTATGTAGCTTGTAGAATCTACCTGATAAGCCATCTTCAGGAACATGTGCTTGCTGTAGAAGCTGGAGAGTTGATACTACATTTGACAGTAGCTGCCTTGTCTGTTCTGTTTGCTCTTCTTCTGGTTTACCTACATGTGGTAAAAGGTTTTGTGTAATATAGAAAAAATGTTCTCCCCACACTTCCAATTATTGCATTTTAGTGGACTTACCAAACCTGCCCAAACAATACGCAGAATGCAATTTATATATTCTGGTTTATCACATCCTTGGAGGAGGGGGAAATGGAACCACTGTAATTTTCAAAAATGGGGGATTTAGCAAACATGGCTGACGTGTGGTATGTAGCCTAGGATGTCAGGTTGGCAAGACTTGTATATTAGTATTGTTTGTATTTGTTAGCACCCAAAGTACTGCATGTGGCCTCCTGTGTGCATTATCAGGTCTTTTCCAGTTCCCCACCTTTCCCTTTGCAGCTTATTCTCCCTGCTGAAAAATAGCTTCTGAAGGTAAAATTACCCCCTGGAGTAGCATTCATTTTACACACAGTTATTTAAAAGAAAATGGAAAGAGAAAGAGAAAGCTGTTTATATATCAATGTATTCTTTGAAAGCCTTCCACACACAATTATAAGTATGGCCAGTTGCAAGTCTGGCCACAAGTGGGGGAACCAAGGAGTGCCTACTGTAGGTAGCCCACCCTCACGAAAGTACCATTTTCTCACATGATGACTGCAGGATCCAGGTCAGTTCATATGCAAAGAGACAGTCCTTGAGGTATTGTGCTCCTGAGCCATTTAAGGCTTTATAGGTCAAAACCTATACTTCAAAGACTGCCTCTCCCCAATGAATCGACCCAGACTCTGCAATCATCATCTGAGGCCCTTCTATGTGTGCCTCCTCCACAAGAGGTCCTGAGCACAGCAACTCGAGAACAAGCCTTTTCTGGAGTGACTCTGCTTGTGAAATGCTCTCCCCAGAGAGGTTCACCTGGTGCATTTGTTATATAACTTTAGGTGCCAGGTGAAAAGTTTTCTCCATCAACTGGCCTTTGACTAATTAATCTATGGTCTTTTAAACAGAGGGCGGGGGTTATTGTTTCTGTTTGCCATTATGGTATATATTTTTTGTGGTTTTTTTTTCTATTATAACCTGCCCTATGATCTTTGGATGAAGAGCAGTATAGAAATTAATTTGTTGTTGTTGTTAAATTCAACGAATTTATAAATTCAATAAATAATAAGTAATAAAATAATAATTGTTGTTATTAACTGTTTTTTTAAAAAACATTGTTTAAAAGTGGATTTGTTGCACTGCTGTGACAGAGAGCTTTAATCTGCTTAACTGTGCAAACCTAAACATCCAGTATACAATTACACCCCTCCCACAAAATAATGACAATCTTAAGGTGATTAAAATAAGTGTGAATCCAGCACAGTGATAAAATAAAATAAAAATAAAAATACAACCAGGCCTTTGGCTGATTAACATCTGATACCCTTTTAAATGTGTTGTAGGAGAGGGTATTATTGATTAGTTTTTATTCTTATGTGTTTTGTGTTCTTTATATTGTATTTTTATGCTGTGAACTGCCCTGAGATCTATAGATGAAGGGCAGTATACACATTTAATAAATAATATCAATAAATGAAATTATTATTTTTTAAAAAAAACTGTCAATCAGTCATTAGCTCCTTACATTACTGGGTTTCCACTTACCAAGTTGTTGGAGTCCTTCCGCAGGTATCAGCTGATTTAGTAACTGAAGTTTTTGTTCATCTGATAATAATTCTATTTTGTTGGCAAAAGCAAGTTACAGAATAATTAGGAAATGTGACAGAATGAAGTACTACTTCTTTTGTGATTGGCTAATTATATAATTGTAAAACAAGTCTTAGAAAACAGGCATTCTTAACCCTTCCTGTACCAGTTGCTATAGTGACATCCATATCTGTTGCAAATAAGACAGAGACAGTTACAGAAGGCTATACTATCTACAGTTTGTAGGGAGAAATATATAAAAGCTTGCTTTATTTACATTATATTTGCACATTACTGAATCTTGCAACTTAATTTTTTCTAATGAAATCTCTCTTTACAATAATCATATTGCTTGTGCAATACCCACATATACATATATCCAACTTTTGCAGACAGAACTCATATAAAGAGATCAGACGGATGCATCTCATTTTTGTATCTCCTTAAATTATGATGAAATGGCACTTTAACTAAACATACCGTATGCCTTAGGTTAGCAAACTAACTAGCATGCTGCATTATCACTGTGCTAATCATTCTGTAGCTAGCCATAATCTCAGTTGGGTGAATAGCATGCCCTCCATTCACTGTAAAACAGCCACCTTCACAGTAAGTAAATTCTTCTACAGTGGAGGAGGACTTGTTGGTCTGACCTGGCAACCTGGATCTACCTCCCACTGTGGTAACCATATATTACAGAGTATTATAGTAATGGGCATCATAGACCTGGATCCATTGTAGTGGATTCATTGTAATGCATCCAGAAATGCATCAGATACTGCATCATTGTCACTAGTCCTAGCTCTTTGATGAACACCTGTTTGATTCCATGGTGCCTAGCATTGTGAAGACTACTACTCTTCAGGGTGGTTATTCAGGGAAGTTGGCTCTACAGAGATGAGAGGGATGTTACCATTGCTATGAGTGGGTTGGGGCCATTTGGCACTGGGCACTGGAAGGGATATCCTCCATTTTTGTGTGCCCTAGATGTAACATCTTCTGAGAAATCCAGCAACAGTCCTGGCTGGGGCTGTCACCTTCCCATAGCATGGGGAACAAGCTCTTCCTGACCCCTGCTGCTTTCTAATGCTGAACAAAAGGAAAGACAGGATACACAAGAAAATGTACAGATATTAAGAAAGTGGAGGGGAACTGCAAAAAAAAAAAAAAACAACAACACAGAAGACAGAAACTGAATCCCTGATGTCTGGAGCTAGGCAAAACCAGAACTAGAAGGGGGGCCTTCCACACCACTAAACTGTGAACTTTGGCCTTGCCTACTAGAGTGGATGGGAATAATAACCCAGCTATGGATGTTGGCCTTTACTGTAGGAATACACAACTAATATTTTTTTTAAAAAATACACCAAATGTTATCAAAATGGTCAGCTATATCAAGGCCACATTCTAATCCTAAGGCACCCAATGTGGTGCATCCTCCTTTCAATCCACCAAAGACCCCTGTATTATTTTTTAAAAAACTGAAGCTATATTATTTTGTTTATTGTTTGGTTAGGAGGTGGGGGGGTTCGGTTTTGTTTTGGGTTTTTTTTGCAAGGCGTTGCCTTTTATTTTGTCGGTGTTTTGTTTGCTTGGAGAACACCTGAGCATTGCCAATTTTCCTTCTGTGAAATTTGTATGTTGAGATGCCTACAACAGTTTCTTACATTTCCAAATGCACTCCTGGGCCCTCCAGAACTTGGAACCACAGGTCTAATTTCAGGGTTCCGTGTGCAGATGAAAGAATGTAATGTACCTGATGCCTTCTGACTCCCGCTTAATCCTTTAGATATAGCCTAATAAAGTTGCAGACCTCCAGCGATGTCTATAAGCCTGAATCTACAGCCTGAATCTGTACAAGCACATACTGTACCCTTAAATTCTCAGGAATCTGAATGTACTTACCCATGCCTTTGCTAGGCTCTAGCAAAAGTTTGGCTAAAGTTTCTGCTTCAGGAACTCCTTCCAGCTCTGCCAAATTGTTTGCAAGCTGATCCATTTTTTTATTAATCAAATTCTTAGTTCCACCCTCTATAAAGTAAAACAAAGGGGTTTTGTTGTTGTGTATGTAAGGGCAAGGAGAAATATTGGCAATATTATGTCTCTACAGGTTAGGAACAGTTACAGTTTCTAATAAAACAGTGTTATCCATGCATTCAGAAACATAAGGGATTGTATTCAACATAGCTTGCCTGGCAGTATTATCTCCCCTCTCCTCACACACTGTTCTGGGGGTTCTCCTAACCTCCAGAGCAGATTTGAAGATGGTGCAAATGAAGGAGGGGAGAAGTTCCATTGTCCTGCAGAATCTCATTTAAAAGGGGTTTTTTTAATAAAAAAAAGCATTATTTTATCCCACTCTTCAGCTAAAAAGATTCCCTGAGTGTTTTACATAGGAGCTGCAGTATAAGTAGTCTGTAAATGTACACATGATCTAAAAGACATGACTGCAGAGGAAGGAAGAGGACAGGAAAATAAATTCAGGCACCACTTGTATAAAGTTACAAAATTCTAAATGGAATAACAAATGAAACACTAAGATCCTGTTTACACTGGAACTAGCACAGTAGAATTTATCTCTGAGTAAACATGCCTAGGTTTGAGCTGTAGCACAGCTATGTACCATCCTGGGATATATACTATGATGGGTGGTATAAAATGTCCTATATAAATTAAACTTTATAAAAACTAATTTAGGAATGTCTGTACCAAAATATTTTTTTCTACACAAATTCTCCTGTTCTCCAAAAATTCCCGATATAATGTTATTGCATGCCTTAACCATTATTATTTTTAATTACAGAAGAGAAGAATTACCTTCAAGTCCTGAAGAATCCATGTACGTTTGTGGGATTTCTTTTTGTAAAGTGGAAGCCTATGGAAAACAATGGGGGGAAATAGAAAGGAGAAAACATCCCATTTTACTACTTTCTTGGAATGCCTCTGAGATATGTTAATTTTATGAGAAGAAGGGATTGTTGTTACATCTATTTCAGAGAGCACTCTCAGGTTGGGTAGGGTTGCCATGCGTCCAGAAAAACCTGTACTCTTTCTGGAGGCCAACATGCCCATCCGGGCAGATTTTTACATTTAAAAGAAAATGTTCAAGTTTTTTGGGGGGGAGGTTAGCTCTGGCTTGGGTGGCTTGGGTGCAGGCTGCTCTGCACGTCATGGCCACTGCCAGCCTGAGCTGGGAAAGGTGTGTGGGCGCCCCCACATGCCTCTTTCCCCAGCTTGGGCTGGCAGTGGCTCGGGCTGTCCTCTGTTTTGCTCTTCAATGTATGGCAAACCTAAGTTTGGGTGTAACCAGTAGATGAGTGTTAGGGTGAGTTTTAGAGATTGGGCCCCCTCCAGTGACTTCTATGGAAGAATTTGACGTCCCCTTTTTGCCAATGTCATTTCAACAGGTTACCAGGTCACATGAGCAAGTTGAGAGGAATTTGCAATAGCTGTAAGTCTTTGTTTGCATGTCCCACAACTTTTGGGGGACTTACACCAACATAACTTACATCAACTGAGTCCTGGCTGAGCTGCAGTGAGGAACCTAACTCCAGCATAGTCCCAGCAGACCCAGATCCAAACTCTCTAATCCTGGAGAATCTTGGGTTTGGACTGGACTGTTAGTGTCTCATTGCTAATTTACTCAACACTCACCGATTTATGTGCACTTTTCATTATGTGTTTTAATGTCTGGTGATATGAACGTTTTTCTATAATTTCTAATCAGTCATCGGTATTTCACAGATTTAAGATCTTACCGTTGTTTCAATTATCAAATAATAAACATGAATGTATTAACATTCCATTAGTACACAGGCATTCTGAAATGATAACATGTAATATTCTCAGAACTATAATTAAATGTATTGTTTATATTCTAATATTTTATGTACATAATAACAGTATCTGCTGCTCATATATAGCTATTTTTACCAATATATGAATATAGCCAACTATATTAAATTATTTCAGTAAATAATAATACTACACCACGTCCTCTTTGACATCAAGTATTCTTCTCATTTGCTGTAGTAGCAGCTGTTTGTACCTGTTCTGGACTGATAGCTGCTGCTATCCTTTTAGTATCTCTCATAATTGTCTTAGGTTGAGCTGCATCTTCCATTTTGATTTCTGAAAGAAGCGATGAAGCTTCCTGCTCACTGGTGGGCAAACTTCTTGTCTCTTCTGGGACATTAAGTTCAGGAGAGGTGGTTTTTCTTTTTTTTAAGTCAGGTGGAAGCACTTCCTCAGGAGACTTATCTAAGGTTCCTGACACAGTTTCTTCTACAACTTTTGTTAAAGCAGGCAACTGCTTTTCTTCAATTGGAGGCGATGGTGAGGATTCTGAAACAGGACTGCCATATGTTTTTTTCTCCACACTTTAAGATTTAAAACATAGGGATTGTCAGCTAAGAAAGCTTAAAAACAGCTGTTACTTATTCCCCTCTGCCGCCACCCAAATAAAGTTAAATGGAACCAGTAAACTTGTATGTCTTTATTCATCAACTACAGGCCTGGTCCACATATCATGCTAAAACAAACCTTGCCTTTGAGTGAATGTGCAGTGTCCCGGAAAAGAGTTTGCTGCCATTCTTCTCCTCCACAGTCCTTTTTTGCTGACATGCCAAGCTAAGCCAAGATTTTGCTTAACCAGTCATCCAAACAAAGGCTCATGGTTCAGCTCTGTCCAGACCAACCATTAGTTGTAACCAACAACAAACCTTGGTTACATCTGGTGGTTAGTCTGGAGAGAAAGAGCTTAACTACAAGTTCAGGTATGAATGACAGGCCAAGCCAAACCTTACTTCAGCTCAATGCAGTGTGGTAGCAAAAAAGACCAGGGTGTAGCAAAGTGGCTGCCAATTCCTTTCTTGCAGCCTACACATTTTCACATTCATGCTAAGCCAAGACTTGGCTTATTGCGATGTGAGAACAAGGGCACAGAGTTGTATATTGTGAAAGAATAAGCTGAAGAGCTAACAATGTTCTTAATTTTAACAGATGTATAATAAATAAATGTGCAGGCACCTCCCCACTCACAAAATATATATAATTGGTGGCCATTTCTTTCATTTAATGAAAGTGATTCAGTTCACAACAACAGTATTTATTCCAGTGATGTTTGTCTCTCCACTCAGCTCTCTCAGCTATGTCACAGAGAATGTTACGGTGAAACTGTGGTGCAATACAAATTGGATACTTGAACTCAGGTAAATGTGATCTTTGAGCAAAATTGTTTATTATCTTTTTAACTGGCGTGGTTATTTAAAAATGAGGCTTACAATGCGGTAACAATCCCACACAGAGATGTCTGTGAGTTGGAGATTATATCCTAAAATGAATACGGTATCATTCTATTTGTGATACCATAGGAAAACACAGAGTCAGTTCTAGGACCATAAATGTGGCATGCTCTGGACTAAACTAAAAGACTGGATCTAGTAAGCAAGGCAAAAGGTCCACACATTGATACAAAATAGCTTGATTTCTTTGAGAGTATATGCAAGGTAGACACAGGGTATAAAATGTAAGTAATAAAGCCAAATAAAGCAGTGGAATCCCTTGCAAAGTTCCTTAACAGATATTTAGGCAAAAATTCAAATGGCTGGAGTTCTGAAAAATAATTGAAAAAGTAGAAAATCCCTCAAAAGCAGTTCATTATTTAAGTACTAATAGAGAAGGAAGATGCGTCACTTGGGTCATGTCTGGAACCAAATCAGCTTTAAAAGTACATTAGATGGGAACATTTCTCCCTCCCAATTAGACAGCACATTTTTTAAAAATGTAGCAAGAGCAAAATACTTCCCCACTCTAAATGCCAAAGCTGGATTCTGGCAATTACCACTGGACAATAGGAACTCATGTTTATATGCATCTAATACACATTTTGGGTACTACCGTTTCTCCAGTTTGCCATTTCATATCAACTCTACCTCTCACTGACTGAGTTTATTTAGATGCCACCTTGTCACAGTGAGCTATGCCCAAAGCAGTTTACTACAAATATTCAAAAGTCAGAATACAGAGCATTAGGGTTCCAGGTACTGGTCTTGCTACACTTCAAGCAGCCTTAGGAACTTGGATTAAATAGGATCCTCTGTGGGTTTGCTACTGTGTGAGAAAGAAATTCTGGAGAGGAGGAGGGAGGGGCAGGAAGCTGAGGAAGAGAAACAGTTGGACTAGATGAGTCTTGAGGTCCCTTCCAACTCTACAATTCTATGATTCTATGACTCCTTCAGAACTTTTAATGAGTTTAAATAGCTAAAGATGAGCCATTTTACAGACTATACATGATCTACATATAGGAAAGTAAGGAGTATGTGAGCATTTTTCATGCCTGAGGCATTTCCCTGACAAGCTCTGCATTAGGATTGTAATGGAAGGGCACTTTCTACTTTAGACTCACAAAAAGCATTTCTTCACTGTACATGGAACCTAAAATGACTACAAAATTATCAGTTAGGGATAGGTAGCCGTGTTGGTCTGCCATAGTCAAAACAAAATAAAAAAAATTCCTTCCAGTAGCACCTTAAAGACCAGCTAAGTTAGTTCTTGGTATGAGCTTTCGTGTGCCTGCACACGAAATGAGTAATCAAATAAAATGATTACAGTAATTTCTAAAATGAGTAATCAAATAAAAATAAAATTGAAAGGAATCTTGCTAAAAGCGTAAAGGTAAAGGGACCCCTGACCATTAGGTCCAGTTGTGGACGACTCTGGGGTTGTGGCGCTCATCTCGCTTTACTGGCCGAGGGAGCCGACGTACAGTTTCCGGATCATGTGGCCAGCATGACTAAGCCGCTTCTGGAGAACCAGAGCAGCGCATGGAAATGCCATTTACCTTCCCACCGGAGCGGTACCTATTTATCTACTTGCACTTTGACGTGCTTTCGAACTGCTAGGTTGGCAGGAACTGGGACCAAGCAATGGGAGCTCACCCTGTCGCAAGGATTCGAACCGCCGACCTTCTGATCAGCAAGCCCTAGGCTCTATGGTTTAATCCACAACGCCACCCGCGTCCCTGTTAAAGCTTATTTGGGAGTAATTTTACACGTCAAAACTCATTGAAAGGGTTTGCTCAGAACTAAGAAGAGGGGTGGGTGACAAAAAGCCTCAAAGAGAGAAAGAAAAGCATTTTAAAAGGAAACCAGAGAGTCTTGGCTGATCTTATGGAAATGCAGTCTTTTAATGATCCTGTGGCCAAATAAATCCAATTCAAAACCTGAACTCAAATAAACAATTGCTGCACAATTTGCTTTTACTGGAAGGGATGCTCATTTTCCCTTTGGTCATACAGTCATAATACTTCTTAGGATTCCTTTGCATTCAAATAATATATTGTCTACTTTTTTGACCTTTATGAATAAATTTGTTGAAGTGTTTGTTTGTATGTACGCAAACACGCATCCAGGGATGGGGTGCCAAACTGGGTCTTTGACCCGGGTCCAGGGTCAATAACCCCTCTGGTTGTTTCCATGACTTTTCTAGGACACAGTCATTTATGGTATCTAGAAATTCTACCTTTTCGTCATGAATGGAACACATATGTTGCCAGTCTATGTGAGGGTAGTTGAAGTCACCCATAACTACAACATTTACTCTTTACAATGCTTCCTTGATTTGATTCCTCATCTCAATATCTCCCTGAGCATTTGGATGAGGGGAACAATAGCACATTCCTAGCACTGAATTCTTCATGTGCCCAGTTCCACTACACACAAAATTCTGTGCAGGAGTCTGCCCCTTTGGGAATTTTTATCTTGTGGGACTCTTTGACATACAGAGATACACCACCTTCAGTATGTATTTCCCTCTCTCCTATAGAGTTTATATCCAGAAAAATATATGTCCCATTTGTTCTCTCCATTCCACCAGGTTTCTGTTATGTCCACTATATCAATGCCATCCTTTAAGATCAAGTAGTCCAGTTCACCAGTCTTGGATCTGAGGCCTAGACTAAGTACTACTGTAACTTGTGATTGCCAGAGCAGAAGTTGCCCAATACTGTAAAACATCTGAGAGAATTCACCAAAAGTGGATGGATGGGTAGAGGATGGCTGCTGACTCTACAAAATAATAATAATAATACTCACATTGTCTATTATGCCCAAAACTTCATCTCTCATTACTACTATCTGCCTTAATTTCCCCAGGCTCACCTCCCAAAAAAGTTAGTTCAGGCACTGAGATCTGCCTATATCTTCTGTCATGAAGACAGATGACACAAATTCATTCAATTGTTCACAACCTACTTATCCTCCTTTTGCACACCTATGACTCCCTGGTCATCCAAAGGCCCAAGCGCCTACCTAGATGGTTTCCTGCTACCAATATATTTAAAGAACTTATTGTTGGTCTTAATGTTTTGAGCAAAGTGTTCCTCAAATTCATTTTTAGCATCCCTTACTCTCGCTTACAAACTTGTCAAAGTTTGTGTTCCTTTTTGTTGTCTTCATTTGGACAACACTTCCACTTTTGGAAAGAATCCTTCTTGTCTACAATAGCTTCTTTGACTCTGCTCAATATTCATGCTGGCATCTTATTGGCCCTCGTGGTACCTTGAGTGATCTGCAGTGTCATTGCAGTGATTTGATCCTCTTGACTTTTCCTCTCAGCTTCCTTTTTACAAATCTTATCTGGGGGAAGTTTCCTCCTTTGAAATCAGCCTGACCATGTTGGATTTTCTTGACTGTATAGGTATATTTAATTTAATAGCATTATAGTCACTGCTCCCAATTGGCTCAATGACACTTACATCTCGCAGCAGGTCCTGGGCGCCACTCAAGATCAGAACCATGGTTACTTTGGAATTCATTTTCTGTTACCCTTTTGCAGTGCTTTTTTTCTAAAAAATGTTTAGGGGTACTCTCATTTTCCTACTCATATTGAAATACTGCCCCTCAATGAGGCAAAACTTAGATTCATAAAATGTTTAGGGGTATGCGTCCCCCTGTGTCCGCCCAGAAAAAAGCACTACCTTTTGTCATGCTAAATGCTTTACATCTGACTTTTGTTATTCTGTATTGGAGTTACATAAGCCATTTGGGGCACTTAAATTTGAGGAATGTGGCCAATATGTATGAATGAACTAACAGACGAAGACTAAAGGACAAGTGGCTAAGGTGGGCATCAAAACTTTTCTATTGGTGTTTTTCCTTGAAGTTTAATAAGATTGCAGAACATATTGAAGCTCAAACCGTCTTATTTATTCAGCAGCAAGACCCAGCATCCTTGTTTTGGTTTTATTTCACTCCTCGTGGAATTGGGGGAAGGATTCTTCAAAGATTTTCAGGAATTCTTTTAAGACCTAAAGAGCAACCCGGGATTAATTTTAATAAAAAATTCTGTCAGTGCTCTTTAACAGTTACGTATTTATAATTCCTAAAAATTGTGTTAAAACTGACAGTAGATTTGGATAAGCACTGTTTGCAAACCCTCCACCTACCAAAAAGAATCCTATGTGTAATAATACTGATAACTCAGGATAACAGGCATGCACTTGATGAGATGAGCTGTAGTCCTCAACAGTTTATACCATGATAAATTAAAGGGTGGATTTTTACTTCCACAAAACGGCATGGCTACCTCTCTGGAAATTGTAACATTGTATACGTGCCATACATTAATCTTAATATTCATGGTAGCAGCACAGGTTTACCTCATATGCGTAAGGAAAATTAACCCTGCAAATATGATAACTGAATATTTGACTCCGTCCTTTATCTCACTGTTTCGTAGTTCAGATTGACTTCATCCTTTTTTACCTTTGTAAGTAGTAAGCTGAACATCAGGGGCTGGGAACCTTAGGCCCAGGGGCTAAATGCAGCCCTCCAAGCCTTTCTACCTGATCTTCAGGACTTTCCTGAGATCATGCCTCCTTCTAGGCCACACTTCTCAGTGGCCCTACTCCATGCTCTCCTCAACTGCTTTTGACTGGCTGGAATGTGTCCTTGAACTGTGATAGCTGTGATAACTATTTATTTTACATGTTTATAAGTTGCTTTTCCACTAATACTTTCCAAAGCAATAGATAATTGAAAGAACAAAAAAGTTAATACTACTTTTTAAAAAATGGTGGGCACATTAAAACACACATACGTACAGAAACAACAGTCACAAGTAGGAGACTGAAATCCGAAAGAAATCACATAATAAAATCACAATAAAATCAATTGCTGAAAACAAAGCAGCAAGGACTCTACTAAAACTCAGTTAAAGGCTTGATAAATATAATGGAAACAACTTGGTACTGAAACAATGATAATCAAAGTACTTCCCAACATTCTCAGGATGGTATTCCTAAAACAGAATAGCATCACTTTAAAAATTCTCTCTCTCTGGAGAGAGGTCTCTGAATATCTAATCTTAAATGCTGGACAGGTTTATTTATACCCTGGGCCTAAGCTATAAATCTGTTCACTAACTGCAACAGAAATGATCAACACCACTTCTCAGAACAATTGAAACATCTACCAACAGTAACTAAGAACATAGTAAGAGCCTGCATAACCAGGCCAATGGCCCATCTAGTTCAGCATCCTGTTCTCATAATGGCCAACTTGATGCCTCTGGGAAGCATTCTCCTCTCATTTAGTTTCCAGCAACTAGTATTCAGAAGAATGCTGCCCCCAACCACAGAGGTATAACATAGCAATTGTGGCTAGCAGCCAATAACAGTCTTATCTTTCATTGATTTATCTAATTTTCTTTTAAAGCAGTGCAAGTTGGTGGACATCACTACCTCCAGTAGATACAAATTCCACAGTTATGCACTGTGTGAAAGTATTTCCTTTGCCTGTCCTGAATCCTCCAAAATTGAGCTTCCATCTTAACAGCATTGAATTTGAGTTTATTTCCCCTATATCTAACCCTGGGCTCATATGCACAAGAGCTGGTTATGGGTAACATACTGTCAGCATCACAATTAAAATCTTCAGACTACCTGCCTCAGTAATTTCATATAGGTGTTAAACAGCATGGCAGAAAAATAGAACCCCAATGAGTATCATAAGTACGATTATGCCATCTCCCTGAGCTCCCAAGGCATTCATTCCATGGGTGCAAGGGAGGAGAGCTGGTGCCTCCTTACTTCCAAATAAAAGGGTTCACCTGTTATCTATGTTAGTGTATTCTCATATTTGGAACTGCACAAAGTACACAAATCAGAAAAAATCAGGAAAACTGCTTGAGTGTTTTTAAACAATCAAGCAGCGTATAAATTTTATAAAATAAATTTGATAATTAACAGTTACAAGCAGAGTTCAGGGCAAAGACAAAGAATCAGTAGGCTGCTAGCAAAATATATGAAGATATCTTTTGGTTTTTGCCTTATATATATTAGCTGTCATAGAATTTGCCTTTTAAGTAATGACATGAAATAGACACAAAAGCAGTCCAGAAAGGAATACAACACGCTTCGGAGCACACAATTACAATGATGTGCAATAACTGTGTCAGGCTTTCTATATGATGAAGTTAAAGTAAAAGAATAGTAGTTCTCAGGGCAGGTGCACTGCCAGAAAAAAATGCTTCAGAAAAAATGTTAGTAATCTGTACTGGAGGCTGTAATATTGGAATAAATCTTTACTACAGAGAGATTTCATTTATATTGCTCACCAGTATAGCTGTCATAAATATAGCTGAATCAGAGTTAGTGAACCACTAAACTTGGGAGGTGTGAAAGGGGAACATAGGAAGCTGCCTTATACTGAGTCAGGCCATTGATCCATCCACCTCAGTATGGTCTACACTGACTGGAAAGACTGGCTTTTCAGGATTTCAAGCAAGGGACATCCCAAACTCCAGCTGAAGATGGGATTGAACTTGGAACCGTCTGCATGTAAAACATCTGCTCTACCACTCTGGATTCCATATACATGTGTATTTTAGGCCAATAAGAAACTCAAGTGACCAAGTGATCCAGTCTTAGCGAAGGTTCATTCTGAGTACATGCAGAATGGTTTGAGAAGGAAGGATAGGATTCATTACAAAAACCTGTTTAAAATTTATGTGAAAACCGTCAAGGAAGGAGATTCTATAACTTTATAAGCAGATATTTAAAATATTATTATCATTAGCAAATATTTCAAATGACTAAGGTTTTAAATGACAATTTTAGGTTATATTTTAATGATCAAGATTTAATATATATTTTTAACTGCCACTATATCTGGATTGTCTCTGTTATACCCAAATGCAATTCAGTGTATTCCTGTTGTGTTTTATGATTTTCCTGATATTTCATGCTTAACCTACATATATACACATACAACCCTCCAATATAAAGTTTCTTTGATTTCTGTCATATTCTTCAAAACAAGAATGGGATCATAGATGAACAGCAGAAGCAGGGCCAGCCTACTCTTGAGGCGGACTGCAGCAACAGCCTTAGGAGGAAGGAATCCCACCCACCCCTACCCAAAAATCAAGAGAAGCTGCAGCTTCTGACAAGATCTTGTGCAGCTCTCATGAGATCTTGCTGCCATCGCTGCTGCTTCTCACTTATTCCATGGCAGTGGGGTGCCCTGCCTGCTGCCCGCCCCCCACTGCTGCTAGTGGAGAAGGAGAAGCAACCGTGGCTCTTATGTTCCCCCAAGATCTCACAGACTCCTCACAAGATCTCACTGGAACACAGAAGCTGCAACTGCACAACCCCAGTAAGTGAAACTTCAGCTGGGTGACAGCACCTTCCTCTTTCACCTCAGGCAGCAAAATAGGATGGGCTGCCCATGACCAGAAAACCTTGCTGTGAGCTAAAGTCTGTTCTTCTCAATAGAAGTTTTTCTATTAATTGAAAGGTCTTTCAAATCACATTGTGAATGATAGTATAGCTATGTGAGAGTAGCTCCTTTACATACTTGCCAACTAATATATCACTTCATGCTTCTGACAAAGTGGGCTTGAGCCCATAAAAGCTCATTCCATAATACATTTGGTGCTACAAGATTATTCAATTATTCAATGAAAGGTTATTTTTATACATTCCTATATTAAAAATATTTAGTAAAATATGCAAAATATTTAATAGGATCTTAGAACTATAGAGTTGGAAGGGACCTTGAAAGTCATCTGGTTCAATCCCCTGCAATGCAGGAATCCTGCCCACAGCTGTCCCTGGTAGGGCTCAAACCACCAACCTTCTGGTTAACTGCCAGACACACTGAACCACTGTGCCACAGGAAAACCAATATATGTGTGTATTAGGGGGGAATGTGCACACAAATGCATATGCTAGTGAAAATAACCCACAAATTTGTGAATGAGAAATGCACATTAAATTGCTGGTGAATTTTCATGAGGGTCTTTAATTAATTAATTAATAATAATCTGAAGTGGAAATGTTGAACTAACTAAATTTAAGATTGGAAAAGTGAGAAACCAAGAGAAACTGAAACTGACAGATTCATCTATCCCTAATGCCTATATCTTAGCCATCAAGAGTATCTAAAATTTCAGTAGCAGCTAAAAAGTGTAATTGTGCACCGTAACAGCAAAGCAAAACAAAATAGTATGTATGCACCACAATCTCACATCTCTTGATGTATTACATTTTCTTAGCATGAGACAAAAAGCACATTAGAAAGCAGCAAGCTATAAATTTTTAAAAATATGACTGGGGAGGGGAATCACATTTTTATTTTAAAGTGGCTTGTAGTCAAAGTCACTGTTTATAACTGTTTTTGTAATGCTACTCTGGAAAGACAGAAATCAAAGCTTCCCAATCATGCAATCCCACTACTTTTTTGTAACAGCCATATGTTAAGCATACTCATGAATGTGTGTTAACAAATGGCCCTATGTAAAGATTGTTGTATCCTTTTTGTGAACTGCTTTGAGGTTTGTTTGTTTTTACAGCCAAGCAGTATATAAAGTTCCAGCACTGCACTGCATTATCTTACCAATAAGATATAAACTTTCAAGTATGCCTACCCTTTTGTTGTTTGACGTCGTTTTCTTATTTCTGCAGAATCTTTGGATTTCGCACTTTTGGAATCAGCCTATGGAGACAAAATTATGTAAGACTATACAGAACTGTAGAACAAATGGAATGGAAATTATACCCCTATTCAGCATTTAATACATGAGTGAGGAGTGTGTCAAGTAGCCAGACCCCTACACTATGCCCACCAAGTAGCTCCTGGCACCCACATACACAGCATGAACACCTACAGGGAGGAAGCCTTCACACTGTACTCATAGGTGCCAAGAGGTAGATCTACTCACTGTGGCCCTGCTCCCAGAAAACTTACTGCTTTTTATCGTAAGTATCATGCCTGAAATCTCACTTATTTACAACCATGAAGAAACATTCATACAACAGGAAGATTTAGGTTGGTATTGCATCATATATTTAGAAAAGAATTCTGAATTCTGAAAAATAGCATGCTGATCATCTGTTGAGCAAAATGAATGTACTATGTTTCCAGCTCAGTGCTACGGGGAGTACAGTGGAACCTTGGTTCTCTAACGCCTTGGTACTCAAACATTTTGGCTCCCAAGCGCCGAAAACCCAGAAGTAAGTGTTCCAGTTTTCAAGCATTTTTTGGAAGCCATACGTCCGATGAGGCTGTTGGCTATTGTTTCCAGGGTGCCTGCGCCAATCGGAAGCTGTGCCTTAGTTTTGAACATTTCAGTAGTTGAATGGACATCCAGAACGGATTATGTTCGTGAAACAAGCACTGTATATACTTCAATTCTCTCCCTACTCCCATATAGGCTGCAGTCCTATATGGACTTCCTTGGGAGTAAATCCTATTTAATTCAACGGGGGCGGGGGGGAGTCTGAGTAGACATGTGTACTGTAAATAAATAAATCCCAGTTACTATTTCTTCTTTTTTAAAAATGTTGCTTGACTTGCACACGATGGGGGTCTGAGAGCTTTGGCAGGTATAAAATGATCTGTTACTTTTTCTTTTTCTTTCTTGATGTGCACTGTTTGTGTATTTTAACTACAGTTGAGCTTTGGCTGCTGTGAAATGGGGGCTGCACTTTGAGAGAGGGGCCTGATGTTCACATGCCATATCTAATGTTGAGGTTTGCCTACTATGAAATGGCATGGAGTGAGGCGTAACTGATTTGTGCCAGCTGAAAAATTTAGGGCATATTTATTTCAGTGCCTGGAGTGAAGCAGGCTACAAAATTTTGTCGAATCTCAGTTCCTGGGAAAGCTACATCTGTTGATCATTGGTCTCTCTTGCAGCTCATGATACCTCTGAGAAGAAAACATGGTAACTCTATTTGACACCTGCAATTTGCAAATATATTATCTGAGCATCTTTCTCAACTACACACTATCAGCAGGATTGCCAACTTTAAAAAAAAAGGCTCTGCAGTTGGGTTACAAGATGTTTATATATGTCAATTGACTAAATTCCTCCTTGTTAAATCTATATTCCCTTTGTTCTAAACAACCTGAGGCAGATAGGCTGGAAAGCTCAAATATTGGATTTTTGCTAAATTAAGCCTACAGACTTTATACTGGGAGCAGAATATGCTTGTCTGTGTATGAGACAACATGTTTTCCTTGTTTTTGTAATGTTTAAAGCTAAGTTCTGTTAGTAAAGCTTTTTTAACCATTTTCTGGACTGGAGAAACTTATTTCTAAACAAGAGCCAGTTTTACAGTAAGAAATTCTTCTGCTTGTATTTATTGTTTAAAATCTCCACAGAGAAGGCAGGAAGGTCTGTTCTGTGCAAGCACATAGACAGGAGCATTGCTTAGGGACCACATGATATCATACAACTCTCCTCAATCACTGAACTATTTGGAGGAGATGTTGTTAGTTGACCCCCATGGCTCAGACATACTGCTCATAACCACCAGGAGTCATGAATTCTGTACTGTGTCCAATTTTATGAAATTCCCTTCCAATTAAGGTCAGCCAGGCCCCCTTCCCTGCTGAACATCTGGCTATTATTCAAATAGGTTTTGTAACTGAATTTTAATTTTATAGTTTTAACTCATTTTTAGTTTCACTGTATGGGTTCTCTTGAACTTTGTAATTAAACAGCACATAAATTGTTGAAAAAAATAAAAATATAGAGTTCAAATAAAACATTATCTAAATGTAAATACCTAAGGTAAATCCAAAGGAATTGCAGTGATGTTCTTCAAATCCTATGCAGTTATAACTTTGTAGGATACCTACATCTGGCCACTTGGCCATTGTCAAGATATTGGTCTAGAGATGGATCACTGGTCTAAACCAGAATGGTTGATTTTATTTTCAGTGAGTCAGTATCCTATCTCCTCCATTATTATTTCCTCTGCTTAACAAAAGGCTCAAGCTGCATGCTGCATACATATATTGCCAATGTTATGCCTAGCCATTCATATTCAAAATATATAGCCATAATGTTATCAGAGGAAGGAGTATAAACTTGTAACTAATGCTTCATTCAAAATTTATCTATATTTTAGTAACCAAAATAGGAAGCATTACTTACTCCCTCTGATTTCCCTGCTTTTGTTTTCCGTGATTCTTCCATCCTTTTTTCAGGTTCTTTTTCCTGACCTTCGCTCAGTGCTTTATCCATGTCTATAAATGACCCCTTTCTCTTCTGTTTCACATCTTTTGCTGGAAATGTTTCTCCTGCTTTTCCTGTTTCAGGTGCACTGACAGCCAATTTTTGTACATCTGTTCCTTTAGGTTTTGTTCCTTTTTTGCCTTTCTTCTGCACATCTTTTTCATCTTCAATTTCTGCATAAGGGAACTGCCAATCTGGAATAGTTGGAGGTACTTCAGCAAGATGAACCTTAGCCATCTCAGCTTCCTATTTTTAAAAAATAAATACAACATTTACATTTATTTAATGTGAAATGTACAGTTTGTGAGGAGGGGGTCCTAGAGTCAACAATATCTGGAGAAACCCAGACAAGAATAAAAGAAAAATGAAACAATAATACAGTAATTTAAACAGTTTCAGCTCAGAAGCAACAATATTATCTGTATTATATTCTACTTGCCTAGAGATAAAGTTTCTAACACCAATTGGACAAATTGGCATAATAGCATAGAATGCCGACAAACATTCCAGCTGCTCAGGGAATCAAACTGCCAGCATAGTTTACAGTTGAGTTTCTGTGGGGCTGTAACAAAGCTCACACGAATATTAAGAATAGCAGCAGCTGGGGAAGACAGCAGACTGAAGGTTGGGAAGAAGCTCATAGACAATGGAGCAATTTGTTTTCTGTTCCTCCAGTGGCTAAGAATCAAACAAATTCAAATAAAAATAAAAATAGTTTAAACTAAACATTAGGAAGAACCTCTTGATAGTACAGGCTGCTCAACAGTGACACAAACTGCGATAGATAGTGGTGGATTCTTCTTCATTAGCTTTGAAGTGGAGGGTGAGCTGCTACCTATCGAAGATGCTGTAAAGGTAAAGGACCCCTGGACATTTAAGTCCAAAGGTGACTATGGGATGTGGCTCTCATCTCGCTCATTTCGCTTTTTGGCTGAGAGAGCCGGCGTTTGTTCACAGACAGCTTTCCAATTTAGCATGACTAAATTGTTACTGGCACACAGAGAACCATGACGAGTGCCAGAGAGCACAGAAACAGTTTACCTTCCCGCTGCAGCGATACCTATTTATCTACTTGCACTGGTATGCTTTCGAACTGCTAGATTGGCAGGAGCTGGGACAGAGCAACGAGAGCTCACCCCGTCGTGCGGATTCAAACTGCCAACTTTCCGATCAGAAAGCACAAGGGGCTCAGTGGTTTAGACCACAGTGCCATCCATGTCTCGAAGATGTTGTAGAAGTGCATTTTCTACACTATCATAAGGTTGGGCTAGATTATCTTTGATAGTCCTTCTAATTTAATGATTCAATGTCTCACCAAAAAGGAAGCTAAATAGCAGGAAGCCCGGAGTCTGAATGACTGAAAGAATGGTGCAGGATAAGGGTACAGCATAAGCAGTGGGAAGAGAAAGAAGAAGAGAGGAAAAGGCAGATCAAGAACAAAGAAGGTTGACTAAGCAGAGACATGAACGAAGAAGAGATCTTTGGGGGGGAAATATACAGTGCTTATGAACAAAGGAGTTAATGCTGTGACTGAGGAGGGACTGGAGACAGGAGTGTGAGAGAAGTTGCCTAAACTGAAGGCTAAAGTAAACAATGGAATGAAAACCAGAGCATTGGAAAGGTAGAAGCATTTTGAAGAAAAGAGTCAAAGAGAGAGGAGGCAAAATCTCACAAAATAGCTAGGGAGAAGTGTGGCTAACCACTATTGACAGGAAGGAAGTCGACAAGCAAGGACAGTTTGCAGGTCTTGTTATTGTGGGCATGAGAAACAATGGAATATGAAGTTGTAGGACTAAAGTCTAGACCAAATCGAGGAATTTCACTTATTCCTTCCACTGTGCTTTGTGATCTGAGAAATCTACAGCAGTGGAGTGGGCATGAAAGTTGAATACACATGGTGGTTTAAAACAACCCCTAGTTCTAGTAACAATTTATGAAACCTCAACTTGTAACTGTTTCTCCTTTTAATGTTTCTTAACAACAACAACGTGGGTGGTGCTGTCAATCGGAAGGTTGGGCTTGTTGATCGGAAGGTTGGCGGTTCAAATCCCCGCAACGGAGTGAGCTCCCGTTGTTCAGTCCCAGCTCCTGCCAACTAGCAGTTCGAAAGCACGTTAAAGTGCAAGTAGATAAATAGGTACCACTCCGGCAGGAAGGTAAACAGTGTTTCCATGCACTGCTCTGGTTATGCCTGAAGCTGCTTAGTCATGCTGGCCATATGACCCGGAAAAACTGTCTGCGGACAAACGTCAGCTCCCTCAGCCAGTAAAGCGAGATGAGCACTGCAACCCCAGAGTCATTCATGACTGGACTTAACTGTCAGGGGTCCTTTACCTTTACCTTTTAGCAACATCAAAACAGTGCAAGCAATACCTCTAAGGCTTTCTGTAGTTTCTCTTCAAGCATTTTCTTCTCTTGTTCAAGGGTCTGAATATTTGCCTACAATGTCAAAATATGTTTAGGCATTTAAATTCACAATTTGGGTTTCTTATCAAAATATCCATACAGCAACATTCTAGAATATGCTCTACCATTCCACAAACATACACTGCACCTATTACATAATGATATGCAAACATATTTGGTTTTCCAATTATGTCCTAGAGGATCTGTTCCAAAAGAAACTAATTACCAATGCATTAATTGAGTTGAAAGGACAGGCAATGAGGCCTGATTATTTTAAGTAATAAGTGAGGGGGATATGTTTTTTTGTGAAATAAAAGAATCCTTCTCTTCTGAAGCTATAATAAAGCATGTAATTCTAAATCAAACAACATTACTGATAATGGTGTCACGACTGTGTGATATTGTATAGTAAAGATCAAGTAACATCTTAATCATTGCCAAATTGAAATATGTCCAGAAAATATTTTATCCCTAAGGTCTTGTAGATAGAGATGAAAGAGGAAGTAGGAAGTTCAGCACTCTCACTTCCTCTTTCAGCTCTATGTGCTTTTCAAGGCTCAGATCAGGACCTGAGCAGCAAAACAGAAAGAGGACTGACCAGAAAGGATAGGAGGAAAGGGTTGGGTGGTAAGGTAGGAAGGAAGGAAAGGGGACACTGGTGTGGAAGAAAAATAATGTGACCAAGGGAGAGGAAGTGAAATTCCACAGGAGATATGAAAAGGCAAGACTGGACTGCCCGGTTCAGGAGAAGGAGACAGTAAACACAAACATGTTGGATACAGGAAAATGGATCCTCTTGAAATTGTCCAAGTCCCTGTCACTACCATTCAATATGTCTCCACTGACTGAGCCATAGTAATCATGATCTAGTAGTTTCAAGCACAGCTATGTTGCAAAACATGGAACTAAGATATATACAGTGGTACCTCTGGTTGCGGACGGGATCCGTTCTGGAGGTCCAGCCAGATCCCGAGATTTTTGCAACCGGAGGACCTGCTTCTGCGCATGCGCGCACAGCAGTAGAATGCTTCTGTGCATGCAGCAAAACCCAGTCCAATACTTGGTCCAAAACCAGGTTTGTCACTTTCGTAACATGAAAGTGTTTTTATTGTATTTTAGTGTTTTGTTGGAAGCCGCCCAGAGTGGCTGGGGAAACCCAGCCAGATGGGCAGGGTATAAATAATATATTATTATTATTATTATTATTATTATTATTATTATTATTATTATTATTAAAATTACGTAACCAGAGGGTTATATAATACGAGGTACTACTGTATATATATCCATAGACCTAAGCTGGATCTAGACACATCAAAGAAGCGTTTCAGTTAGACACATTGCAAACTTCATACAAGGAAATCTGGTTGGAAAAGATGGGACTCTACAGTGCCATCTGGTGTCACAGTGTTATATAATACGCTTTTCCTTTACCAGTCTAGCTGAGTCCCCAGTGAAGGTTGGTACACTCAAACTTTGTTGTTGTTTAGTCATTTAGTCGTGCCTGACTCTTCGTGACCCCATGGACCAGAGCATGCCAGGCACTCCTGTCTTCCACAGCCTCCCCCAGTTTGGTCATACTCATGTTCGTAGCTTCAAGAACACTGTCCAACCATCTTGTCCTCTGTCGTCCCCTTCTCCTTGTGCCCTCAATCTTTCTCAGCATCAGGGTCTTTTCCAGGGAGTCTTCTCTTCTCATGAGGTGGCCAAAGTATTGGAGCCTCAGCTTCACGATCTGTCCTTCCAGTGAGCACTCAGGGCTGATTTCCTTGAGAATGGATAGGTTTGATCTTCTTGCAGTCCATGGGACTCTCAAGAGTCTCCTCCAGCACCGTAATTCAAAAGCATCAATTCTTTGGCGATCAGCCTTCTTTATGGTCCAGCTCTCACTTCCATACATCACTACTGGGAAAACCATGGCATTAACCAAAAGGACCTTTGTTGGCAACTACTGGGGCACAACTCCAGCTTCTGTATAGGATGAAGGGTTGCCTTAAAGTGCAGTCCCAGAATGCTCAGAGCTGTTTCCTTGAAAGACACAGCATTAACTAGGCCCTAGGAATATGTTTGTCTTCACTGATCAGGTGCTTGCTTATTTATTTATTTTTTATTTGGTAATCCCCCGCCCCACACAACTGAACTGGTTATTTGTGCAAGTGATCACCAGGGGACACATCTCTTTTTGTACAATAGCTGCTTTTTTTCTTTTTTTAGTTACATCGATTTGTTTTTTGGATAGGGAGGTTTCATATTTTCCAAACTTACTAAAGTTAATGGACTAAATAGGACAATTAAATATAATGAGAGGGAAGGGTGGGAGTGTTGGAATATGCAATTATTTTTTGATCTGGCGAATCCATCAACTTGATGGTGGAAATGGTGCTTAGGTGTGAATCACCTGGGTCTGCCTTAAACTTATGAAAATTTATATTAGTATGTTACTACTTCCTCAAGTAAAAAATTAATAATAGAACTCTGGGGAAAGAGAAGCATGAACTGCTGGGGCAACTGAGAAGGACAATAGCTGCTAAATCCTGTTTTAGTCCTTTCATAAACTGTAGGGATAGTTCTGCAAGAAAATAAAAGCTTCTGGACTTTTATTTTGTTTGTTTGGTAAAACCTGGCCTGGAACTGCTTTAGGCTCTGACTGGATTCCCTTAATGTTACAGTGATTACTTTCTCTCTGGATATACTGGTAACTTCATCAATACTGCCATCTATCACCCACAGGCAGGGATTGCAGAGTTGAGGAAGTAGTTTGTTTCATATTATATAGTGCTGTCGTTTTCCTGCTTCCCATCCAGGGGATTCTTTTTCTCCTTGATCACATTTAGCCTCACTTCTTGTACTATTGTGTATTTTCTCTCCCCTTGCCCACCCCCATTTGTTCCTTGCTGCCCTGGGTAAGTTTTGTGTGAGTTGGAATGTGTTTGGAATTTGTTTCTCCCATGTCAGCCTTTAATTTTAATTTTCCTCCTCACACATTTTTCCTCTCTTCCCCTTCCACTTCATTCCCCTCCCTTACAGTTTGGGTGATTGTGCCTTTGATTATCAAATCAGTTTATTTTTCTGAGAAGCTTTTACTTTTTCTGAGATGTTTATACCCTTCCCCTCTGCTTCCCTGAACTGTGGTAGTCATTATTTTGTTTCCTCCTTCAACAAGTTTGTGAATCTTGAGTAGCTTCTTTGCTTGGTACCTCTGCTTTTTAAACCCTCACATGTGATCCTTTATTCCCTGTGTATTTTCTCTTGTACCCTGGAGTACTATTATATTATCATTACATTAGCCCCATAAGCCTTTCACTCTGTTTGCTGCCTTCTCTTGGTTTGTCTGCTTCCCATCACATTACTGCTTCCCTGCCAGTTCTGGAGCAGAACTAAGGTGCTTCTTTTGGGCTGAATTAGAGCCTGGAGCAATCCTCATGGAATTCAGTGGGGCTTACTTCAGAGTCAAGTACAATTATTTTACCATAAACTGACATTAGAACTTGTGACTGCAATGACCCTCCTGAAGCACGGTAAGACACTTAGATATTAAGTAATAAAACTGAAATATTTTGAGTGTCAATTGCTTCTTTGAAAAAGAGGATAAGGAAGAGAACCAGCATGGGGGAGCACATAACTTTTGTCCTAGTAGAGAAGCAAATGTAACAGCAGGAACCTCTTTTAAATCACTTTTCAATTTAGTTAGGACAGGGGTCAGCAAACTTTTTCAGGAGGGGCCGGTCCACTGTCCCTCAGACCTTGTGAGGGGCAGGACCCACCACCTCCCGAAAACACCCCCCCTCCTGAAAGCCCCCCCCCCCCCCGCCTATGCCACTCATGCCGCAGCCACCAACGCTGCCTCGTCTCTGGCAGCATCGGCATCCTCTCTATCAGTGGGGCACAGAGCCCAGGCCACTGGCCTGGGCAGCGAAGGCAGCCTCCACGCCACTGCCGCTTCCTTCTTGCGCGGCTGCTTCCTCCCACTTGGCCACCTTAACAGGAAGGAAGGGGCAGTGCCCAGATGCCTCCGCGACATCACCACTTCTTCCTGTTCTGCCTCCTCAGCGGGAAGGAAGGGGTGGCACCCAGATGCTGCTGGCCTGGGCAGCCTCCGTGCCACCGCCGCTTCCTTCTGCTCAGCTGCCACAGCAGTAAGGAAGGGGCAGCGACCAGAAGCCGTGCCAGCGTCGCTGCCCGCCCAGAGTCATTTGTGGCTTTTGATTGGCTGCAGGAGCTTCCTGCAGCCAATCAGAAGCCGTGCCACGTCACAGAAGTCAGCCTCTGCGCAGCGAGGCCTCTGCGCTGCGCCTGTTTAGGTGGGGACTGACTAAGCGGGCGGAAGGCTTCACAAGGTTCGCGGTCCATATCCGGCCCACGCGCCTTAGTTTGACGACCTCTGAGTTAGGAGCTAACTGTTTGTAAAACTGCAGTGCTTAGATGTCTGCAGCATCTTTGCAAAGGAGGCAAGCATGCCAAACTGGGCCCAACATTGGGGGAGTTGTTGTGCGTGCATGATGTCACACATGTAATACTGATGCAAACACACACCCATTGGGCCATGCCTGTGGGATATGCAGGTGCCTGCTAGGCCATTCTGGCAATCACAGCAGAGGATGTGGAGGGTGAAAATCGCCCTCCAAGCCTCCCGCCCCTGCCTGGCGCTCTGGCAATCGCCTGGGGTGGCGGGGGATGGCAGCCTCCTCAATTTTGGGGGGCCTTACCCACTTCCTCAAAATATTTAGGTGGCTGAAGTCCCTTTCACCCCCTATACCGGATACCCCTGAAAGGAGGATATGTAGAAAACCAAAACAAGTTGGCAACGCCCTTGTGACCTCCTAGCAGCCCCACCAGGTTTTGTAGGCAGCAGCCACTGCTGCATAAATCCACAGTCAAAAGAAACCCACTATCAAATCATAGTCTACAGATATGTTCTGTGATATGTTGGTGGTTTTATCAACCCTTTAGGGTTAAAGATTATTTTTTAAAAAAATTAGAACAAGACATTTGCAGGGAACTAGAATACATATTACCTGAGCTTTAGCTAAGTCTTCTTTCATTTTTTGGTTTTCAGCTTCTTTGTGCTTTAAAGGAATAGGAGTTGGTCTTGCTGGTCTGTAATTAAGAACATATAGGGCAAACTGTAAAGTCAATAAGGCACTCAAAATACATTTTATTGTTCCTGCAGAGGTGTCATAAATTGGTGAAACTAGAATAATGGTGCAGAATGTTCACAAACATTTATTTATTTGATTCAATTTATGAATTACTTCACATAAAGTATCTTGAACCAATTTCATATCAGAAACATCAACAATAAAAACAACTCCATAGATTAAAACAATTAAAAATAAATCCATATGTAAAAGCAATAGACAATAGAAACAGTATCTGTCTGAACAGATGAGATGGCATCTGAAGAAGGCCCTCTCTCATAGAGCTCAGTGACTGAATTGTCTCACTTATTATATATACCCAATCTTTTAGGTATCTTTATCCAAACTTGTATGATCTTTGTACATTAATAGCAACAGCTTTAACTTAGCTTGGTAGTTAATCACACTGAGAGCCAGTGTGGTGTACTGGTTAGAGTGTTGGACTAGGCAGGGGTCAGCAAACGTTTTCAGCAGGAGACCGGTCCACTGTCCCTCAGACCTTGTGGGGGGGCAGACTATATTTGGGGGGGGCGGGATTAATGAATTCCTATGCCCCGCAAATGACCCAGAGATGCATTTTAAATAAAAGCACACATTCTACTCACATAAAAACACCAGACAGGCCCCACAAATAACCCAGAGTTGCATTTTAAATAAAAGGACACATTCTACTCATGTAAAAACACGCTGACTCCCCAACCGTCCACAGGCCGGATTTAGAAGGCGATTGGTGCGGATCCGTCCCCTGGGCCTTTGTTTGCTTACCCATGGACTAGGACCTGGAAGACCAGGGTTCAAATCTCTTCTCAGCCATGCAGCGTACTGGGTAACATTGAGCCAATCACTGCCTCTAAGACAATGAACAGTCAAGCCACTGCAATTTGCAATAGCTGCAGCTTCTGACTAAACCTCATGGGCAGCTCTGTATAGAACTGCTGCAAAGTAATCTGGATTTTACCAGTGCATGGCCAGCAGTAGTAGTAAAGCTATCCCAGTCCAGAAATTGTTGCAACTGTCCTATCAGCCAAAGTTAGTAAAAGGCACTCCTAATCAGTGACGTCACTTGGGCCCCTAGTGAAAGAGAGAAATTTGGAATCATCCCAGACTGCTCCTTCAGGATGAGCACAACCCTGTTTAAAACAGGCAATTGACCAATTATTCAGACTTGGGAACTGCCAGTCTTACCAGGATTCAGAGTTCAGAGTCCATGTACTGGCCCTCATCAAGCCCACCACAAAGTCCAGGCACCAGTCAACAGCCTTGCTGAATTCAGCTGTTACAGAGAAGTGCAACTGATGACATGTCACCCCAAATGACCCAATTATCACTTCCACTGGCTTTATGCTACTGTTAAACAGCAGTGAGAACAAAATGGTACCATGCAGCACCCCACTGCATGACTGCCAGGGGGGCAAGAGATGATCACCTAATGCTGTTGGAACCACTGTAAATGCCTCTAATACCCATCCAACCAAATCAGTTCAGGAGGAAGACATGGCCAAGTGGATCATAAAGTTGCTGTGAAATTAAGTAATGAAAAACTGCCAATATCATAAACACACAGCATCAAGACAAAGCATCCTACCCAAGTAAACCCAACAGAACTTATTTCCTAATAGTCATGCATGGGGTTGCAGAGTTACCGGTAGTTATCTTGAATTTGGTGAATATCACTTCCTAATGGTAATTTAAGTCATTTTTTTAGAAGCAAATCTAGTTGAAGCCAGAAGTAAATTTCTCAGTTAGGCTTTCGTCAGGCTGCAACTGGTGGGGATACCAATAGAGGCACTTCTAGTTTCCCGCTCACTTGGCAAAACAAATGGGGAGTTTTGTTTGAGCAAAATGATGCTAGCATCACTATGTGGGTGGAACCCAGTGAAGACTGTCAGGGCTAGGTGGAGGACACTTCCACCCCACAAACAAACCAAGAAAGGGAGTTTAGATTACAATCTAGATTATTAATTACTTGTCTTACTTTTCTACAATTACTTGAGGTGGTTTTTCTTCAACTTTTGCCTTTTCTTTTTCCAGTTTTGATAACATTTTTTTCCTTGTATCTTGCACTCCTTTTTCTTGCTGCTAGACGTATGTGAGAAAACACCAAATAGGTTACATAGGAAAATTATTACTTGTTCCTTGCACAGTTGCACATTTGAAGATGCAATGGGCAGGAAACAGCACAGAACTTCCAGAGACCTTTGACAGAGGAAGAATATTTCCACTCTTCCCCTTGGTTACATTTCCACTCTTAAAACAGACACCATGAGGATACAAAACAACAAAACATCATATATAGGGATGGAAAAACAACTGCACCTATAATATCTGTTGTACTGTGTCATTTGTATCCATTAAGCAATATTACAATAAATAAGAACATAATGCAATATAAAAGTCAGTTCCTGAATTTGCTCATTTTCCTTTTCCCCTTCTCATCCTTTTTTCCTGTTGTATAATGTCTGGCAAGAACCCATCTACACGCAAGTCCCACTTTCCGGACATTCCCAGGAAATTGTTCATTGGGCAGTTTCCATTATTGCCAACAGCAACATTTCCAATCCGTGAGCTTTCTTCCCTCCTCTACCATTTCTTCCTAAAATGGCTGTGGCCAATCAGCAAAAGAGAGACAAAGGAAAAACCCTGCTTTCTGAAATGTCCAATCTCTCCCCATTCCTGCCTCAAAATGGTTTCAACCCCATTTTGGTTTCTGCCCTAAAACGGTTCCCATTGACCAGCAAATCACAAACAAGTAAGTAAGTAAGTGAACAAACTCCAGCTGAAGGACCAACCACATCTGCTATTGGGTCCCCGGAGCACAGATTCACACAAAGCGGCAAAACGTCCTTGCAGGTTATTAACAAGATTTTATTTGAAGTGCATATATGCAGAACAAAGGTACAGGGCGATAAGTACGCAACCTGCACACCGAGTCAGGGTGTGTCCCCCCTTTTTATAGATTTGCAGAATACAATACCACCTGATCTCTTGTAAGCCACCTGATTTCTGGGAAATCAAAACTTATAGTAAGTTCCTATTACTATGTAAGGTCTTGGTCTCCCCTCCCTCCTTCCTGCAACCTCCCTCATCCTGGTATTACAATAAATCCTTGTTCTTTATCTCTATCCGCCCAAGCTAGACATTCCAACGAGAGGCCCATTTGCACTGTAACATTTAAGCAACAGAAATAACCCTGTCCTTCTGGTTGGTGTAGAAACCTCCCCCCTTTGGGATAATAATAGAACAATATTGTAATATGCCCCTTCACAGCTGTTTGGATATCTGAATCAGCTGTGCATGTAGTGAAGTTTGGGAATAATTATTTATATTCAGATAAACAAATGTTTGGATAGCGATGTATTCTATGCATGTATTCTATGCAGGTTCACTTGGAATTAAGCCTGTGTTCAATGGGTTTCCTCCCCAATAAGTTTGTTTAGGATTGCAGCTTCTGTAAAATATAATCATACCTGTGAAGCATTCATCTTTAAGTTCATCCTTCATTATCTCTTTTTCTTCTATAAGCTTTCAAATTTTTGTTGAATCCTCTGTAATTTCTAAGTAGAAGTTTTGGAAAAATAATTACCTCTGAACCTTTCATCTTTTGAAGTTCATCCTCCATTATCTCCTTCTCTTCTGCAAGCTTTCGAAATTCTTGTTGAATCTTCTGTAATTTCTAGGTAGAATAAACATTTTGAGGGGAAATAGTTTTAACATATTTGAAGAAATGTTTAAAAATTGAAATTCAGAAATGAAAAGAATGAAAATTAAGAAATTAAAAAGAATGGTGAAGCCATTTTTAACATTGACACAGCATAATGTCACGCTAACAGCTTACTCTGGTGGAGGTCTTCTGATAGGGAATGTCTCATTCCCATTAGACGCTGATCTATGTAATCTTGGGGTTTGGGGTGAGGCATCATCAGCATGCTGATGACATTCATTTCTACCTCTCTTTTCCATCTGCTAACTTCAATATTTCTGGATATATTTCCAAAATTTTGTCAGATATTAAAATTCAGTGGATTCAAGATACTTATCTGAAATTTGGTGCAATTCTCCTGTTTTCTTTTTAGGTATTTAAAATTCATCTCATTTATTACATTAAAAATACAAATACTTGCTCTATTATTTTCTATATTATAGTGTTTTGCATCCAGTAACTGCTGTGAACACTCATACAGTTTTTTAAGTATTATACTCACACCTTCCAGCACATCCTGTTCATTTGAAACTCTGAAAAGTATGAAATATATGTTTCTTAGTCTGTACTTTATAAAACTTCAGTAACATCTGGCAGGAAAGACCCTGCTCATATCATATATGTCACAACCCCATATAGATAAGGGACATAATGTGAGATTTCATTATATGCAGTGTTTACATTAAGGTTTATTTAACAATCCACAGATAGCCATAGTTCTCTGGGAACTGAAGATTATTTCTTTACAAAAGTGCCAATATATAATTAACTGGCAATATAAGTTTCTACAAGCTATAATATCATTGTCCAACCTGGGCATGGATTACAAGTGGCATATGCACCTGGAATTTGTGGCACATCTTGGCTAAAAGCTCAAAGTTCTGGGAACCTGGTTTTTGCCTGTACTCCTGTAATGCATTAATACTGTACAGTTTTTCTATGTAACATATCAAATAGATTATGTACCTGTGTAACTTGTTTGTCTGTCTTTCAAACACTTTCATTATTTCTAGCATGCGATTATTCATTGATTCCATTGTTTCTGAACGACAACAACAACAAAATTTTAGTTACTTAGTTAAGTTTATAGCCTTTAGTTTGTCCCAGAAATGGGTATCCAAAGTGACCAGCACCAGTTAATAATACAATTTAAATATTTATTACGCAGGACATAGATTTGTTCTATTATTTAATGCAATCTAAACATACACAAATAAATGTAGAATTCAACAGAAACTTTAGGTCTTCCAGTGCCATGACCCATACAGGCAAGGATTCTTCACATCCTACTCTGGTGATATTGTTAGTAATTGAAAAGGGGGGCTTATAAAATCAGCCATTCCTGTTCAATTACTCACAAATAGGTCTGGTGGAAACAGTCAAGCTTCCACCATCACTGCCTCTCTCCACCAAGGATCTATCCTAGCCTTCACTCAACTATTATTGCTAACTGGAGGATCACAGGCATCTCTTATAGATGAAACCAACATCTACTCAGGGCAGAATATGCAGGCTCATTGTCATGTGAGTAAGAGTATAAACATATTGACCATGCAAATGTAGGGATGAGTAGGGCCAGTGGATCTCTGCGGGGTGCATGAAATGGCAGTCTTCACCAGCAGCAGAGGTATAGGAGCCAACTCCTAGGGGCTGAGGGGTCTTCAGCCCCCCTGTAAAATATTTGAGAGGACCCCCCCCCAGTTAATGGGCATTGCCATTCAAATGGTGTCCTGCATCATGTGACTGATCATGCAGAGCAGGACTTGCCCCCTTCCCCAATATTTTATTCAAGTTGGCACCCCTGGGCAGAGGAAGTGGTGGCATCTAGAAGCAGGTAGCAGAAAGGAGTAGAGAAAGGAAGTAACAGAAAGAGGGAGACTCACAAAAGGGGTGCCATAAAACATGAAAGAAAAGGGGTCGCTTCATACACTTTTCATTCTGGTTCTTCCCACCATTTGTTCCAGCCCCAGACTGGCTTTTCCTGGTTCTAATTTCCCACCCCCAATGGTTCTGATTCTCCACTCCTCCACTGGGATATTAAAGTGGTTAATGTTGACCAGATCATGCCCTGAGATTTCAGCCACTGCCATTTCAAATTCTAAAGAACTTACGTTGGCCTGTATCATCTTGGAAAACTTGTACCATATTCATTACATCCTCAGTTGCATGTTTCATAGCAAGTTCTGAAACAAAACATTTTATTACTCAGTTTAAACTATTGTAGCAGTTCTTCAAATGTATGTACAGTAATTCAATAGCAAATGTGAAAGAAAGAAATAAACTTGTAAAATAGAAAGCTTTTTCTTCTTATCCATGCTGGCTAAGTTTAAACCCTAAAACAAATCAATGAAATGATGGTGCCAACTGACCTTTCTCTGAAACAGTGTTACCAAATAGGCTATGATTTGGGAACAAAATAAAGAAGAAATGGGTAGTTATAATGTTCCTTTTTAAATTTCAAGCTACTTCTCATCAGCTCATGAAAAACGGACTTAGAAATAAGTCAATATTTATTTATTTATTTATTTAAAAAAAAACTAATAAATAACCACCTATTTTCCAGGTTCAGAAGCTGCCCAGCCCCACTCCCTTGCACTCACCCCCTCCCTTGCACCTACCTAGCTCTACAACTCCCTAACCCCCAACACATACATCCTTCTCCTTAAACATCATTTATCCAACCAGACAGCAACAGCAGTGCTCCAGCGACAGGAAGCAGGAAGGACTCCATTTTGTAACCCTTCAACATACAGAGACTGTACCAGAAATAATGACCCTGGTGCACATTGAGAAACTAAGGGCCATCAGGACCTTTCTGGGAGCCTTTCTTTCTTGCTACCAAAAGAGGAGAAAAGGAAGAAATGTCTCTGATTTTCTCAACCGACATGCAGTTTTTGCAGTTTTGTTTCAAATGGGATTGGTGCTGTAGGGTATACCGCCAAATCATAGTATCAGGGTGGTGTACATCAACAAAACAAAACAGCATTAAAGACAATACAAATAATCATTAAAGCAAATGACTAATCAATTTAAACAGGTGCAAAGGTCTGTCAGCATAAAAAGCTTTCAAGTCAAAACCATGGGTGCCTACCAAAGTGGGCCTGACAGCACTAAATGCCTGATATCTAGCGAAGGCCAGCTGGGCCGCTGTAGCATGAGGGACAACTAACAGTGCTCCTCTAGATGACAGTAGCCATTTATGAAACTTACTCCTAGTAAATCTCATTGACTCCAAGCCTCAACCAAATATTGTAGTTCCAAGTCTAGCAAAGTGGTTTTCTTTGCTTAATTTTGTTTTTAATACAAAGAATACATACACACATATATATATATACAAGGTATGGGGGATAAATTCAATTCAGTTTGCATATAAAGCCAACAGACTAAGGAAGAGTAGCCAACTGACTGAGACCTTGTTGCATGCCTTTTCTCTGCACATAAGACAGTGATATAACCCCCCCCACACACACACACCATGCGCAGTGCTTATCACTTTCAGAAAATGCAATACTGTATATTAATGAAAATAAAATACAATGTGCTTTATGTTATGAGAAATTGCTTGAAAATGTGTACATTATTCAAAACTGCTAAAAATGTGTTATATTAAGAGAAATTCAAACAAAAATCATGGGGGGGGGAATTGTAAATATTTTTAAAATACAAATATGCAAATTATTAAAGAAATGTGGAAAAACCAGGAGAAGCAAAACTGACAAATTCTTCCATCCCTAACATATGAAGAAATTACAAATATCATTCTGAAAATAAGGAAACAAATTAATATAAATACAATAATTATTTAAAGAAAGCAGAGAGTTTCAAATAAATCAAGATTACACTCCATTTTTTAAAAGGCAAATTATATATTATTTTCCATGTCCCCAATTTCCTACCTTGTTAGCCTAGCTTCCTTCAGCCCCCTTATGACCTGTCCAGCATGCTCCACGACTTATTTCTCATACTCCACCCAAAACATATATTTTGCTTCCTTTATCTCCATATTAAATCACAATCCTTACCTTCAATAATACGTTTTGGGTCTTTTGGAGCAGGAGCCACAGGGCTTAATGCTTTTTTCTTTTCACTGTCAAAATATGAAGTATTTGTCAAAATGTGAAATATTATAAATATTAAATCTAATTTTATAATCTGAAAGTCAGTTTTTGAAAAAAATAAAATTTCTAATTTTATATAATTAGGTTACATTTGGTAAAAATAATGCATTCTTATATTTACGAATAAAATCCACTATAATATTACATAGGAAATAGCATCTTTAGTGTTCTGGAAACAGACTCATAACAAGATATAATCAGCCAACCAAACAACAAATACTTTGGGGTTTTTTTCAGAATTCTTCAGCCCCTCATACTGTTAGGTTACACCTTTAAGGAGGTACAAAGATGGTGATAATGTGATAGTTTCTAGTCTTTCATGATTGTTAAGCAAACACCTTGATTGTGCTTCAGGAAATGGAAAGGTCTAATAAAATATTTTTCAATAATCCATATAACAAATCTATATTTTATTGCTATTAAACCTAACTATTTCACAGAACTCTTACTGTTTAGGAGCAGAAAGCTGGATAAGCTTGGGCAGTTCTTGAATACGGCCTTTCAAATCTTCAAGCTTTTGGATGCGGTTCCGTAATTTAGTAATGTTATTTGATATGTTTTTATCAGCTACTGGAATTTGCCAATCTGGAATCATTTCTTCCTCGCCTATCTGAAATATAGATATCAACATATTAGCACAATATATTATCCTATTAACTTAGGTTATTTGTTAACTGGGGGACCAGACCTGAGCTACGCAAGTCCTCAGAGGTACTGACCCCAGTACTGATAAAGTTAGAGCAGTGGTTTTCAACCCTGGAGTGCCTTGAATGATAGTCAGTAGTGCTGCCGGCAACACTAGCCTCTGTCCCTCTTTCCTTCCCTCCCTCCTCTGATGCCCTCTCATGTCTCTGCTTCCCAAAGGGTTGTGTGCTGTTTACTGTAGCAGCCCTGACTACAAGCTCCCCAGACGAATGGTGCCTCTGGGGCTGGTCAGGGGATGCTGGTTGCCAGGAGCTGAGGCAACCAGCACCCCCTGACCAGCAAGCGGGTGAGGGAGCCCAGCCAGCCAGTCTGCCAGTCCTTGCTGTTGGGAATGGACAGACAAGTCCAAGGCCCCTGTGGGGCAGTGTGAGGAGGCATCTCTCTTTGGCATGGGGGCGTGGCAACCACAGCTGCCCAGAGGACTCCCAAGGAGAGGGGAGAGGAGACTAAGGGAACACTCCAAAAGGGGGTTCAAAAAAGGATTAGAGGTTGCCAGCTCTGCAGGCAAGGGGTGACATAACTGGGCTCCTGAGCCTCACAGGGATGCCGCAGAAAGAATGTAGTTGGTCAAGGGAGCCATGGACTCAAAAAGGTTGAAAACCTCTGAATCTGTTGAGAACAATAACTCTCCTGAGACCACATCTTAGAAGATACCCCAATCAAAGTGGCTACAGGGTTAAAGCAACTGTTACACCCTGACTGGGCTCAGACCCATCAAGTTCAAACCCAGGACTACAGGAGCAGAGGCTCTTCTTTATAAGAAAATCAAAACCAAAAGCTCAGGTCTGCCTGGCCCTCATGAGGACAACATTCACTAAGCCCTACTTATGAGGAGGATGCATCATTCCTCAAATGATCCAGCTCAAAGCCCTGATGACAGGTCAGGAAGAGGTGGATCAATTATAAAACTTCTCAATGGAAGCCTAACCCAGGCTAAAGCAACAAACAAATCTTGTTCTGTTCCCTGTGAAACCTTATCAAACAGCTCCCCTTCTATTCTGCATGTTCTTATCTTTGACTTGATGCACAGCTGCTGTTACAGCAGACTATTAAACCACATAGCAAAGGTTGCAGGAATGGGATAGGGGAGAGGCATCCCAAGCCCCAGCACTGCATGGAGTGCTTATGTAAAAGCTGAACATTTCTGTGTTGTTTTTTTATATGTATAACAAGCAAACATATTTACAATGCTAATATTGTACTTGAGCACACTCAAGAGATGCATGCAACCTAAATAGCAATCACTAAATTAGCAAAGCTATTTAAACTTACATGGGAGTAAACTTCACTGAAATGGATGTTGTAAAGTTACTCATAAATAAGCAGCAGCAATGCATATACAGAAATGCTTTTCACTGTAACAATGCTTTATACTGCAACAATATATTCCACATATTTCCTATCAAAACTAATCAACCAACTTTCCAAATGTTAGTTTACCTCTTCCATCTCACGGACCTCCTTTTCAAACCACTTGAAGAAAAATAAATAAATAAAATTAGGCATTTACAAATTACATTTTTTTCAAAAAATACAACAGGTTTTAGAAATATTAATAAATGAATGAATGAATTTCTTACCTGAAGCAATGAGTCTAATATCTAAGAAAGAAAATTAAAATCACTAGGTGTTTCTGTTACAATTTAACACCAAAAAATTATCTTTGTACATATAACACAAGGTTTTCACAGTAAACAACTACCCTTTTCATACATGCATTTCATTCTGTGTAGAGGTGTACCTAGGCTCCCTTGCCCCCTTTACAAGGAGCTGCATCGGTGCCTCCCTCCCTGTCCGTTGTGTCCTTGGCAAGGAAATGTTGACCACACAGAGCAGTGGAGGAGTGGTTCAGGGAGCACAAAAGTGGGCCAGTGGGCTCCTAGCCACTCTGAGGCAGAGAGCCGCCATTTTGCACACACATCTCATGGCCTGTGCCCTTGGCAATGACCAATCTAGCCAACCCCTAGGTACACCACTGATTCTGTGATGACTTCAAGATCAAATGAGAACTTAAGTGCAGTACTATAATGAAAGGGGGCAATTGAACTCTTTTGTGTAAGTTCCCCGTCTGGGGCACTCTGAGACCACCTTGGGTTTTGAGAATTGCTGGGACCAGGGGATGGAACAGAGCTGACAATAACAAAATAACAAGTGATGATGAATTTTAATGCATCATCCTCAGTCATATCAGCTAATGTTCCTATTACAAGATTAGCTGGCTACTCTATTTAATAAGCTTATTCTGTCCTTGCCATAAGGGTCATGCTTAAATGAAAAAGAGGGTATTTGTCTTATTCACAACAGAATATTCTGTTCATTCCATTCACTCTCAAGGGCTGATTAATGGCTGAAATATATGTGTTGCCTCATCTGCACTGGATATGGCATCAACTAGGGATTTAATCATACACATGTAGCCAATTCCTGCTTGTGAATGGTATGTACTAGGATCAACAGTGAGTTCACCTTAAGAGAGAGACTCTTTCTGTTTACCACAATAGCACTGTGTTCACATTGCTCAGGGAAAAGTCAAATTACACACATAGTATTGGGAAATGTGCTGAGTTCCAGATGCACTTGGTAAGAGAACAGGCTAAATATTGTGTTAGAATAAGACAAAAACCTACCAAGTACAGAGAAAAAGCAAATCCAACAGCAAAATAAATTTATATTTATTGTTCATATTTCATAGTACATACTTGTTTTTCTTCACGAAGTGCACAATCTAACTGGTTACTGAGTTGTGAACAACATATCAGGAAAGTAGTCATATCTTCATGTTCTTCCTTCTAGCAAAGGGAGAAAACATTTCTACAGTGTTTTCTGACTTTAATTTCTTTAAAATGTAATCTTTATTTGGTTAAAATACTTCTGAAACCCACACTTGCTTTGTTTCAGTTCTTAATTTTTTAACATATTGAACCAGCTATTTTACTTCAAATTAAAATATTTGCATTTTCTGTAAAATGAAAAGAATGAGGCAATTAGTTAGATTTCAATCCTATGGTCTACTTAGCAGCAAGTTTCAGTGAAATGCAAGCTCCCAAACCAGGAAGGAAGTTATTCTCCTGTTCCCCAGGTCCTGTTGCCATTTGCATGATAAAACATAAATTACCCTTGTCACTTTGTGGAAGTCAAAGATTAGCTGTGGAGACAATCACTCTCATGTAAATTCTCCTACTAGGTAAAGGTAAAGGGACCCCTGACCATTAGGTCCAGTCATGGCTGACTGGGGTTGCGGCGCTCATCTCGCTTTATTGGCCGAGGGAGCCGGCATACAGCTTCCGGGTCATGTGGCCAGCATGACTAAGCCACTTCTGGCGAACCAGAGCAGCGCACGGAAACGCCGTTTACCTTCCCGCCAGAGCAGTACCTATTTATCTACTTGCACTTTGACATACTTTTGAACTGCTAGGTTGGCAGGAGCAGGGACCGAGCAACGGGAGATCATCCCGTCGCGGGGATTCGAACGGCCAACCTTCTGATCAGCAAGCCCTAGGCTCTCTGGTTTAACCCACAGCGCACCCGCGTCCCTTATACTAAGCAAAGCTAATTGAGCTCCCTGGTATAAACAAACAAAGCAAGTTAAGAGAATGAAGTGGCATTACTGAAAAACTAATAAAATGCATTATTGAGCCTATTACCATATATGGCAGCATAAATAGTTATTCTCTACCACCACTGCAACCTTACAGTATTTCTTCCCAAATCTGATAACCAAGCTACAGAATTCATTAAGTGATGGCCATGATGGCCAGACCTGCAACATTAAGGGTAAGAGGTGGGTGCTGGCAGCAGGTCTGGCCATCATGGCCATCACGTACTGAATTAAAAAGAAATACAGTACTTCTTTTTCTCTGTCCTGAATCTTCTAATATTAAGCTTCATCAGATGACACTGGATTTTAGCATCAGATACTAGCACTAGAGAGGGATCAATATCATATAAACTTTTACATGTCTTTTTTCCTAAATTAGAAAGCTCCTAAATTTTGTAATCTTTACTCATAGGGGAAATGTTCTAGCATCGTGATCATTTTGGTTGCCCTTTCCTGAATTTAGTATTTGGGGATAAATATTGTGGAAAATTGTGTAACATCTACTTTTTGAACAAAGTGCTGTTCAAATATTTAACACCATTGCATCGTTTAGAATGGGAGTGGAGTTCACAGGCCAGTGGTTTGCAGAACAAGTGACTAAAGTGGGGCTAGATGCAAACAAATTTGACTTGCTTTTGTTCAGTAAGCTACACTCACACAGAACTCAGAAGTTTGTACCTGCAGTCATAGGTTTCTATCCACCATCCTAATAAGCAAGATGAATTGTCACAGTTCAAGGACAAATTCCAGCCAACCCCCAAAGAGAATGACACAGAGGACCAGTGAGGGGTGTGACCAAGGAAGGGGGCATGACCTGGGAATAATAGTGAAGGCTGAAGAGAGGCTTGGAGGGACACATCTTGCTCCCAGATATGACATTTCCCAGCCTTGGTTTAGGACAAAAAAGTAAAGGTAAAGGTACCCCTGCCCGTACGGGCCAGTCTTGACAGACTCTGGGGTTGTGCGCCCATCTCACTTAAGAGGCCAGGGGCCAGCGCTGTCCGGAGACACTTCCGGGTCACGTGGCCAGCGTGACATCACTGCTCTGGCGAGCCAGAGCCGCACACGGAAACGCCGTTTACCTTCCCGCTGGTAAGCGGTCCCTATTTATCTACTTGCACCCGGAGGTGCTTTCGAACTGCTAGGTTGGCAGGCGCTGGGACCGAGCAGCGGGAGCGCACCCCGCCGCAGGGATTCGAACCGCCGACCTTTCGATCGGCAAGCCCTAGGCGCTGAGGCTTTAACCCACAGCGCCACCTGCGTCCCGAGGACAAAAAAGTACCATGGCATAATTGGAAGTCAACAGTTATCCATACTTCAGCAACTATTTGTAAGAACTATTATATTTATATACTATTGTAAGACAGTATATCAATACAGTATGCACAACTAGCATACACGAAACCTATTCAAAGAATATGTGAAATTATTCAATAAACATACAGGTACTGTAGGTTCCCCTGCCGCTGCCGCCGCCGCCACCGCTGCCTCTTCTTCTTTCATTTCTTCATTTGCATACACACCTTCCATTGTCTGTACAAGCTGCAGAAAGTGCCAAATGATTTTTATCATCTCTCACTAGTCATACCCCCTACTTGTATTATACTAGATGCCTGGTGCCAAAAGTCATTGTTTTACCTGATGATAAAGACAGTGGTATATTGTTGCTGAATAATATTGTTTCATAAGTTAGTTTGGGACATGAAAAATAGTTTTATACTTCTTGGGATCTAACATCATTTGCTAACACTTTACAACAGTGGTGGGAACTAGATCCATCAGCCAGAACCAATTATCACCTTCCTATCCCCCTAGCCCAAGTATGATAGATAGGCAGGTGTTAAGTTGTGGGTTGACATAGCAGACGACACAGCAATTTCTCCAAGTAGCTCTTTATTTTGTAAGCTGGAATAGAACTGACTGCAAACAGCTCAGCCGGCCTACTTTTATAGGCAGCCGGCTGTCAACATTGTAGCACAACAGCCCAGAGTTCCCGCCTAAAATAACTGACGTGGACCTGAGTGAAAACTATCTACAGACCTGAGTGAAAACTATATACAGTATACCCCTGCTGGCCCAGGGTGAAACTTCACTACATAACACCCCTTCCCACCGAGATAAGGCGTTAGTTACAATCGTAATGGTTTCCTTATATACAGCACTACGCGTAATGGTTCAATTAGGCACAAAAGCATATCGGTTACATTTCCCATACTTAGACCAACAGTGATACATGTCCAACAACATAGTCCTTTAAATAAGTTGGGCGCTTGGGAACTCTGCCAGACCGCCGGGGACTGGTAGCCAAGTCCAGAGGGCCACACAGTTCTTGCTGAGGCTGTGGTGCGACCCTAGGTGGCGTTGGAACCAACTCCCCTGGATCCACTGCTGTGGGTGGAGCCTCCGCAAGTGGAGTGGTCTGAGTTTGTGGTAAGTCTGGCAGACCCTCTGAAGCGGCTTGGTTCGGCTCCATGCTGGCAGTTTGCGAGGGAGGTGTAGGTGGGGCCTCGCCATCTGTACGTGCCTCTTCTTGAGCCGCAAGCGCAGTTGGGGGCACCACGGTAGTGTCCAAGTCCCCAACCCTGCGCCTAAGCTGGTCTATGTGCCGTCGCCACAAGCGTCCGTCTTCGAGTGCCACCTGGTACGAGCGAGGTCCAGTGACTCCCACTACTGTGGCTGGCACCCAAGGAATGTCCCCCACATAGTTCCGGGCAAAGACCTGGTTTCCTGGGACAAATGACCGTGGCGCGTTGGCACAGCCTGGGGGTTCAGCCACGGCAAAGTCCGGGTGTAGCCGGTCGAGCAGTGACCTGAGGCGGCGGCCCATAAGCAGTTCAGCAGGACTCCGCCCTGTGGCCGCATGAGGGGTGATGTGTTGCACGAACAAGTATTCGGCGACCCGCTCATGCCAGTCTCCCCGGTCCAGGCGCGCCAGTGCCTCTTTTGCCGAGCGCACCATTCTTTCCGCTTGCCCGTTGCTGGATGGATGAAAGGGTGCCGTTAGGGCATGGAGGATGCCCAGTCCCAAAAGATACCGCTCAAACATGCCTGACGTGAACTGTGGTCCGTTGTCAGAGACAAGGACATCAGGACACCCATGCGTTGCAAACAGGCCTCGCAGCACCCGGATGACGGCTTCGGTAGTGGTGGAGGGCATCAGGGCAACCTCCAGCCATTTGGAATAGGCGTCCACCACTACCATAAAGGTCCGGCCGTGAAAGGGGCCAGCCAGATCGATGTGCACCCTCGACCAGGGTGTCTTTGGCGTCTCCCAGGTGTGTCCCTTAGCTGCTGGTGGTGCAGGCCTCGACTCTTGGCACGCTTGACAGGCGGACACCCAGGCAGTGATGGCATCGTCCATATTAGGCCACCAGACGTAACACCGAGCCAACGCCTTCATTTTGACAATTCCCGGGTGGCCAACGTGCAGAGCCTCCAGGACGCGCTGACGGAGTCCCTGGGGAATCACGACGCGGTCTCCCCACAGCAGACAGCCGCGATGAGCTGAGAGTTCATGTTGTCTGGTTGCGAAGGGCTGGAACTCCGATGCAAAAGGCCCTTGTGGCCACCCCCTCCACACCCAGTTGAGCACCCGGCTGATGGTGCGATCCTGGGCAGACGCGGAGGCCACAGTGGCAGCCGATACAGGCGCTGCCGGAAGATCCTCAATCAGAAGGAGCGATGAAGCTGGAGCCGGGTCTTCCACAAATGCTGGCAGAGGGCAACGGCTGAGGGCGTCGGCATGGCCCATCGATTTCCCGGGGCGATGGATGAGCCAGTAGTGGTAGGCAGCCAGGAAAACAGTCCATCGCAGCATGCGTGGCGAGAGGACCGGTGGAGTTGGACGATCACTGGCGAGGAGGCCCAGGAGTGGCTTGTGGTCAGTGATGAGGTCAAAAGTCCTGCCATAGAGGTATTCATGGAACCTCTTCACTCCAGCCACAAGTGCCAGTGCCTCCTTGTCGAGCTGGCTATAATTCCGTTCCGTCGGAGATAGCGTCCTGGAAAAGTAGGCGAGCGGTGCTTCTCTTCCGTCTGGAAAACAGTGACTAAGGACAGCACCAATGCCAAAAGGTGAGGCGTCGCAGGCAAGGACCAGCGGCCTGGATTCACTGTACTGTACCAGCACACTGTCTGATGAAAGGAGAGCCTTGACCACGTTGAAGGCCGCCGTCTCCTGATGACCCCAGGCCCAAGGCGTCTTAGTGCTAAGGAGTCGGCGAAGAGGCTCAGCCACTGTGGCTTTGTGGGGCAGGAACATGTTATAAAAGTTCAGCAGCCCCAGGAACGCCTGCAACTCCGTCTTGTTCTTTGGGGTGGGGGCCTGCTGGATAGCGTGGATCTTGGATGTGGTCGGGTGAAGGCCGGAGGCATCGATAAGATAGCCCAGGAACTCTACCTGTGGAATGGCGATCTGGCACTTCTCCCTCTTTACCTTGAGCCCGGCCTCTTGGAACCTGGTCAGCACAGCACGGAGGCGCTTGAACAGCTGCTGGTGTGAGTCTGCAGACACGAAGACGTCATCAAAATATGGTACCACGCCCGGAAGCCCTTGCAGGAGATGCTCCATAAGGCTTTGGAAGATGCCAGGAGCCACACTCACCCCGAACTGCAACCGGCGGCAACGGAATGCCCCCCGGTGGGTGACGATCGTCTGGGCTTCAGCAGTGGCATCATCGACTGGCAGTTGTTGATAGGCTTGGGTAACGTCCAGCTTAGCGAAGACCTTACCCTCACCCAGGGAATGCAGCAGGTGTTGGACAACAGGAACCGGATAAGCGTGCTGCTGAAGTGCCTTGTTGATCGTGCACTTGTAGTCAGCGCAGATTCTCACCGACCCATCTGGCTTGACAGGCATGACGATGGGGGTTTCCCACTTGGCGTGGTCAACCGGCTCCAAAACTCCTTGGGCGATCAGTTTGTCCAGTTGTTCGTCCACCTTAGCCTTGAGAGCAAAGGGAACCCGGCGTGGCTTTAGCTTGATGGGGGCGACTTGTGGATCAAGGCTAAAGGAGATGGGCGTACCTGTATATTGCCCCAAGGTGCCGTCGAAAACCTCGGCAAAGTCTTTGACCAGACCCTCAGTCTCTGCGTTAGAGATGCAGTTGATGCCGGTGACTTCCAGGCCGAGGGCATCAAACCAGTCTAGCCCTAGGAGGCTTGGCCGCTGACCTTCGACCACCACCAACCGGAGCAGGCCCGAAAAATCCTTGAAGGCGATCCGGAACCGGCCAACGCCTACCACGGGAATGTCGTTTCCCTGGTAGTCTCTCAGGTGTACGCGGTGAGAGTCGAGTTGCCTTTTGGACACTCTGGGTACCAGTCTTTTGATGGTGCTCCATGACACGATGGACAGGGCAGACCCGGCGTCGATCTCCATGTCACATGGAGCTCCTTCAATGAGCACCGTGACGTTCAGCTTGCGTCGCGTAGGCGAGTCGGTTTGGCCAATCGTGGTTCCAGACGGGCAGCGGCAGTTGGTGAGAGCGAAACAACTTTCCTTGGCAGACTGGAGTGAAGACTTGGACTTGCGAGTCGATGAAGGGGGGGTGTCAGACGGAGCCGATCGGCAGACTTTAGCGATGTGGCCCCTTCTGGAACACTTCCAACAGATGGCGTCTCTGAATCGACACTTGGCACGGGAATGGTTGCCTCTGCAGCCGGCACATTCCGGTTGGCCCTTGGACTTCTGTTGGAACGTCCTGCGCTCCCGCTTTGTCTGGTGCACGTCATCGTCTTCACTGGAGGATGCCTCATCACTGCTGGCCTCTTCATGATGCACCGGAACTGGCTCCCTAGCAAGACGCGGGCTGCTGGACTTGCGGATCTCCTGGGCGGAGCGTTCAGCAGCTTCTGAGGCCACAGCCTCCTCAATGGCTTTCTGTAGCGTGAGGTCTGGCTTGGCGAGGAGACGCCGTTGCAGATGGATGTCCCGGACCCCGCAGACGATTCGATCCATCAGGGCATCGTCTAAGTCTCGGAACTCGCAGTGCATTGCAGCCTGTCGCAGGGCGGTAGTGTAGTTGTTGATTGACTCCCCCTCTGCCTGGTTCTGGTGGTAGAACGCATGGCGGGCAGCAATCTTGGACGGCTTTGGTGCGTAGTGGTTGCGGAGCTTCTCTTGGATCGTGTCCCATGGTGTTGCCTGGACTGCTTCAGGCGCAACCAATGCTCGGGCCGTCTCAAACACCTCAGGCCCACAGAGGCTGAGGAATAGGCCCCGCTTCCGATCCTTTGATACTGCTGTCAGCTCGTTGGCTTGGAGGTAGCAGTCGAACCGAGCGAGGTAGGAGTCCCATGATTCAGAGGCTGGCGCAAACGGCGGTAGAGGCACAAGTGAAGCCATGATTCCGATGCCGGCGTGAAGGGCGATGGATGGAACACAGTGCTCTTAACCAGAACAGTCAGCTCTGAATTGGTTCTGTCCAGTGATTTCGCTCAGTGATTTCGCTCTGTGATTCAGCTCAGTGATTCAGCTCAGTTCAGAGGCTGGCCACATCTGGCTGTGCTCTGATGTCCATCGATCCCACCTTCGTCGCCAGTGTTAAGTTGTGGGTTGACATAGCAGACGACACAGCAATTTCTCCAAGTAGCTCTTTATTTTGTAAGCTGGAATAGAACTGACTGCAAACAGCTCAGCCGGCCTGCTTTTATAGGCAGCCGGCTGTCAACATTGTAGCACAACAGCCCAGAGTTCCCGCCTAAAATAACTGACGTGGACCTGAGTGTAAACTATCTACAGACCTGAGTGAAAACTATATACAGTATCCCCCTGCTGGCCCAGGGTGAAACTTCACTACATAACAGCAGGACTGCCCACCTTTCAATCATCTGACATCACAGTATCACCAGGCACCCCACAAAGTGCTTTGAAGCCCCCATCATTAGATTGTCTGGGCTTCAAAGCACTGTGCAGGGCTCCCTGCAAGAATCACCAAGGAGCTGATTGCCAGTGCTTCCAGGGAGCCCAATGCAGTGCTTTGAAGCCCTGTCAGCTGATGGGGGGGAGCTTCAAAGCACTCCTCAGGATTCTCTGTCCATGCCGACAAACAGTTGGATCATGGGGAAATATTTTGAAAAATTGATAGCCATCTTCAAATAGCTAAAGGACTGTCAAATGGAGGATGGAGCAAGTTTGTTTTCTCCTGCTCCAGAGGCTAGTACCCAAACCAATGGATTCAAGTCACAAGAAAAAGGCTTCTGACTAAACATCAGGAAGAACTTTCTGACAGTAAGAACTGTTTGACAGTGGAACAGATTCCCGCAATAAGTGGTGGACTCTAGATGGCTATCTATCATGTATGATCAAATTGAGATTCCTGTATTACAGAGGTTTGGACTAGATGACTCTTGGTGCACCTTCCAACTCTACAATTCTGTGATTCTATGATTCAGTTATCAGCTGATAGTACACAGCTCTCTGCAAGCACAGGTAATCAACCAAGCAAAGAGATGCACAAGTACCGAGAGCAGGGATTTTCAAGCACTGCCAGTCAGCTGAATGGCAGTACCTGGAAACCCATTTGCCCCAGCCACTTTAACTGTTCCACATACAAAGTCATAGATGACTTCAGAAATAGGGCAGGTGGGTGTGGTTTGGCCAAAAGAGACTCATAGGTTAAAGGGCCTCACCAGCCTAAACAGGCATGTAGGCTGGGAGTTGCCCGCTACTGTTTTATAATATATCTGTCAGATATGCAGCACTTCCCTGCCATACAGAGGTAAGACAGTTGTTCCAGACAGCCTCTGTGGCACTGTGATTATATGCCTTTGACAGTTAAGTAGGGTATGGAATCATCTGTGGTCAATTTTAAGCATATTTTTCTTTGCAAGGACAGATAGGGACTTCCATATTTTTTTCAACTACAGGGCAGACAATAATCATTTAGTAATGTCTAAATGGCAGTGGAAGACAGGAGTGCCTGGCGTGCTCTGGTCCATGGGATCACGAAGAGTTGGACACGACTAAACAACTAAACAACAAAATGTCAAAATCTATATCTATATCTTTCTCCCTTAGACTACCTGCAATGCTATATATTTCTAATATTAGCATAGCATAAAAGCAGAAACTCAAGGAATGTCTATTTTTAAAATCTTTCCAATGTTTGACAATAGTAGCTCGTTCCGGCGCTCCCACCATGGAAAACAATGGATCCCACAATAGCGGATGCCAGCCGTGCAGTTAATTAAGGATAATCTGGGAGTAATTATCCTTGGAAACACCCCCCCCCCCAGGTTGGGGTAGGAGAGCTTTCACTCGTGAATCATCCAATAACTGCCTCCCGCTCTGATGGAATGCGAGGGCAGGGACGCAGAATGTGTAGCACTGTACGTATTGGAAACTCTCCAATGCGGTCACCATGAGTGGAAGTACTTCTGTTTCTTTTAAGATGGATCTGAATTTGGACTTAAGAAACAGACATGTTCTGTATGAAGGAGAAAGATAACCCGCTAAATGAATCAGTGCCAAGGTTTTGATCTAGAGAGGACTCTCGCTATCGTAACTGGAACGCTACATAAGTGAAGCTGAAGTGCTTTCAAGTTTTGGAGAGGGAAAATGGAGTTGTGGCGTACTTAGAAATGAGTTTTTGATTGATTGATTGATTGATTGATTACAATATGAAAAGAAGAAGGTAAACAAAAATTTCACACAGAAACTAAAGGATATAAAATCCCTCTGCAAGTTAATGGATATGGATTTATTAAATACGAACGAAAGTCATCACACTAGTGACTGCTAAAACAAAGGTTTAAGATTGGCATTGTGGAATTTGGACTAATTAAGAGAATTGCAGCAGGACCAAGGATTAACATCAACTCCAGCACCAGAACACGGGAAGTCATCCAAAAATATTGAATTCAGAACTGATTAATTGACATTTTTATTGTATTGTGATTTGGCATGATTTAGTATTGTATTAATGTGGCCTCCATTAGATTATTAATAAAAAATAATAAAAAATAATTCAAATGACAACAGTAGCTCGAGCAACAACTGACAGATTAACTAATAATTGTGATACACACATTTATCTCTTTCCAAAAACAATTCAGAATTCTGGTATCAAAAACTTTGGCAAACAGCATGATTGGTTTACAAACTTAATCCGTTTTGGAAGTCCGTTCTTAAACTGAAACCGTTCTTACACCGAGGCGCGCTTTCCCTAATGAGGCCTCCCGCCACCGGTGCCCTTCCACCGGTCGGATTCCGTTCCTAGACTGAGTTAAAGTTCTCAAACCAGGACACTATTTCCAGTTTTGCAGAGTTTGTAAACCAAATCATTCGTAAACAGGACTGCTCTTAAACCAAGGTACAGCTGTATCAGCAAACTGTATATGTATAATAAAAATTTTTATAATAATTAATACAAATAAAAAATGTATACTAAAAATTATTTCAACAAAATAAATCACAGCAGAAACTAAGTTTTTAAATTCAATTATTTCTTTTCTGTAGATAAAAGCAGTGGTTAGGATCAGTTGTTTCTTTCCACATTGAGAAGAACCATGATAGGGTAATTTCAAAAGAAGAAACTGATTCTAGGTTTTACAATTTTTATAATAGCTATTCTTCCTAGCCATGATACTAGCACCAAGTTTTTAGGATGCATATGATTTGGTATATTACCAGGAATAGATTGAGTTTTAATGAGCTGCTTAGCTTTTCAGGGTTCTGAACTCCTTGGTAGTTAATATTGTCCACTCAGATAGGAATTCCTATTAATTCTTGCCATTTTAATTATTTAGTTAAAGGAAACATTTGGATGGAGGAATTTAGGATGCAAACTATGTTGGCATACTGAATTCAACAGTCAAGATGGAATGAACATGCAAAAATTCAGTGATTGTCCTACCTCATTTAGATGAACAGTTATATTCTTAAGCACGTCCATTTCATCTAGTACTCTATCTTTATTTGTTGATGGAAGGGCTAAAGAGTACTGTGCAACAGATTCTGTTGGAGCTGAAGGCAATAAAAGCATATGCCCAGGTTCATAGCCCTGTTTACTTTTCCTCTTTTCATTAAATGAGGAATATAGCGGTTGATCCTTAATTCTCACTTTTGCTGGCTTCATTGTTCTTCTTCTGTTATTTTTTTAGGAAGAAATAAAACAATATTGGTTCATATCATTAAAAAATAAAATAGCAAAATAATACATTTTTTAAAAAAATAATATTTCATTTTTCATGTGAGCATATAAGGACTTTCAGAACTATTGCACACATAAACTTATTTTCAGCTTCTGCCCTGTGATAGGTTTGCTTCTGTCCATTCAAAAATCCATGACATTATTTAATGGGCTTTTAAGCAGTCAGTTTCTGTGTCCTGGAAAGTAGGAGCTAGCTAAATTACTGGTTTCCTCTTTGCAGCCAGACCAAAAGCTGTTTTCTAAATAGCCATTACAATTACAATCATAAAATAATTTTTTCAAAAAAAAAATGTTCCATCTATTTAGAGGACATTTTAATCCCATATCAACAGGACAAATTAAAGGCCATTGTAAGACCCTTCAGGAATAGGATTTATTAAAGGCCATGTAATGAATACCATGGTCCCATAAGTGAACAAATAGGAACTAATTATGGGAGTAGAAGCTATAAAAAGGAAACTTCAAATTAATGGTACAATAGCCCTGAAAATGGTGGGCTAGCCTTCCATATCTGACACTGAAATTGCAGTTGTGTTTTATAACACACACAGAGCCAAGTCTAATCTGGTGTGGTAATGGAAGGACAACTCAGAAAACATCAGAACTAGGTTGGTAAAATCATCACCTGAATTCAATTAAAAAACCAGATGAACAAAGATGGCAACTCCGTATTAAACTGGTACTAAATTGAAGGAACTGTCACACTAACCCCTGACCCAAACCCAGATAACTCATCCTCTGCTGATGGTCCAAACCTCCCAGAGCCGAGACTTAGGGAAACAGAGACCCCTATCCCTACAGTAACTACCCAGAAGACTCTAGTATCCAGGGAGAGAATTCAGCAGGTCTGTCTCTAGGGAATGCCTTAGAAAAATTCTCAGGCTGGGTCCCTACCTTGCTGGCAGCAGAGGAGCCCCAGTCATTTGATTGATTGATTGATTGATTGATTGATTGATTAAATTTTTATATAGGGCAGTTCACAACATAAAAATACAAAATGAGAACACAAACTACATAATAAAACAAAAACAAAAAACAAACAAATAACCCCTCTCCCACAAACACATTTAAAAGGCCATAAAATGCTTGGGGATAACATAACTTTGATACCTATATTGGAGGGATTGAACTAGATGACCCTTGAGTTTACCTCCAACTCTATGATTCTTACATTCTGTTCAAGCTGGAGGTGGAGGCTGCAGCACAAGAGTAAATCTTGTCCTAGTTATCTTTTTTCATAATAGACAAAAGGAGGCTACTGCTCAAATTCTGTTCAGTGACCCTTCTGCTCAAATTATATATGTTTCTATGTTCCCTGATATTCTGTTTGACTCAATGTACCTGCATCAGAAGAGTTCTGTTCAGTGTTTCAGTGGCTTCTCAGGTGATCTTATGTTCCTAAACTGATAAGGGAATAGAAGCAGAAAGAATTTAATAAGAAAATCTGATATCGAAAATGGGGTGATGGGGGGCACTTTAGAGAAGGAAAATTTGTGCATCTGTCTGTTAATCACTTTAAAGTAGCATGGCAAGCAGCAATTTTTCAGCTTATTTATTTATTTATTTATTTATTTTATATACCTACCTACCTACATACATACATACATACATACATACCCCACTCATCTGGCTGGGTTTCCCAGGTAAGTAATATGTTGCTCCTTCGTTTGAAAGAACAAAGAATGGCGGGACATTATTATATTATTATTATTTTACATTCATTCATTCATTTAGTATATCACCCTTCCTCTATAGGTCTAAGTACCCTCAAGCTGTGTACCCACTGCTTCAGAGGGAGCATAAGAGCAGACAACCTCCCATTCAACTAGTCTAGGGAACTGCCCCCTAACAGTCTCTCAGTTTTATCTGGATTGAGCTTCAGTTTGTTGGCTCTCATCCAGTCCACTACCAAGGCAGGACAGTGGTCCAGAACATCCACTGCCACACCTGCAAATGTAAAGGAGAAGCAGAGCTGTGCATCATCAGCATATTGCTGACAGCATACTCCCACCTGCCCAGATAACCTCACTCAGCCATTTAATGTAGATGTTAAACAGCATATGGGATAAAATTGAACCCTGAGGAACCCCACATTGAAGGCTCCATAGGGCTGAAGAACACTCCCCAACCATAACCCTCAGGAATTGTCCATCGAAGTAGGACTGGAACCACCGCAAAACAGTGCCATCCACCTAACTTGGACAGTCACTGCAGAAGAATACCATAGTCAATGGTATTGAAAGCCGCAGAGGTGAGGAGAATTAACAGGGAGACATTTCCCATCCCTCTCCCAATGGAGGTTATCATACAGGGCAACCAAAGCAGTTTCTGTGCCCAAATTGGACCTAAACCCCAATTGAGTGCCTGCATCTGGTCCACAACCCATGCTCATGAACCTTGCCCAAGAAGGGGAGATTAGCAACGGGCCAGTAGTTAGTTAGATTTTCTGAATCTAAGGAGGGTTTCTTGAGGAGTGGATTCACCACTGCCTCCTTCAAGCAGACAGGGACCACCCCCTGCATCCTGTGACACCCCACAACACAATTGCCAGGGTATAGTCACCTGACTCCACCCTTCAAGACCAGCTCCACAGATAGGAGTGGAACCACTGCAAAACACTGCCTTCCAAACCCACAGAGCTGGTCCAGCAAATTATGATGGCTGATGGCCTCAAAAGCCAATGAGAGGCTGAGTTAAAGCAACAGGGTCACACTTTGCATCCATCTTCTGATAAAGGTGATCCATCAGGGCGATCAAGGCTGATTCAGTTCCAAAACTAGTCCTAAACCCAGATTGACATGGATCTAAAGAGCACCTTCGGCTGAACCACCACCCTCTTACGCATCTTTCCCAAAAAGGGAACACTAGCAACTGTACAGTAGTTCACAATCTCTGCATATAGGGAAAATTCTTTCAGGAGTGCACACACACCATTTTCTTAAGGGTACTAAGCACCAAGGGCAGCCCATACCATTCTGCCACCAGTTGGGCAAAGAAAGGCACAAGCTCCTTCCGTCTAACCTACCTCACAGGGTTGCTGTGAGGAGATGATGGCGAGGAAGAACAGGGAACTTGCATCCCACCCTGAGCTTCTTGGTGATATAAAAGTGCAATACCCTTAATGTGAGATAATGAGGTTGTCCATAAGAGATTGCACCCTAATGTTTTAATGTTGTATCTTAATCTTTTAAATTGTATTTTAATCAACTTGTTTTTATTATTGGTTGTTAGCCGCCCTGAGCCCAGTCTTGGCTGGGAAGGGCGAGGTATAAATAAAAAAATATTATTATTATTATTATTGTTGTTGTTGTTGTTGTTGTTGTTGTTGTTGTTGTTGTTGTTGTTGTTGTTGTTTAAGGAGCTTCCCGGGGAGGGGGGGGAGTGTAGCTGTGGATGGTTGTTGTTGTTTGGGTCACGCCCCACTTCCCACCCCCAGTAAAAGGCGTGAGGCAAAGCTGCTCTCTGGAGACGCCCCAATATACGGAAACCGAGCTCTTGTGGTTGTTACTGTTCTTCGCCTCCCTTTCAGAGACCCACCTAGGCGAAGGCCGAGCTACCCGTCCTCAATCACTGGTTTCCTAAAGACGTTCAGCTACCCAGGCACCTCATCATCTCCCCCATCCGCTCTTTTCCTCCCTCCCGCCCACGTTCCTGGCTTCTTGCTGCTGCTCTTCTGAGGAATGAGTCGTCGTCGTCGGAGGGAGGGAGGGAGGGAGGGGGCGCGCGCGAGCTCCCCCCCCCCCCAGGCGTCAACTGCCATTTCTTTTTCAAACGGGCCGCGAGTTCTCCTCAGGAGGGCGCGAGCCAGGGCCGTTGGTGGCGCGCGGGCTGTGAGAGGTTCTCTCGCTCGCTCGACTCGCTCCCCACCCCCACCCCCCGCCGCCGTGCCCGTCACACACCCGCCCTAGACACCGGTTAATGATGAGTCCCACTCTCTTGGGGGCCCCCAAAAAATTAAAGGGAAGAAACACTGGATGTATATTTCCAAAATATAAGATTAAAAAAACAAAATTAAACCTACATACAGCAACAGTGTTTTGTGTTGTGTTTTGTTATGTGTAAATTGCTGTAGATACTTATTCAACAAACAAAAACGGGCAATTTGTTGTTGACGAAGGACAGTTGGACATATAAAGGGCCCCACTACCTTCAGTACCATCAAACCTAAATCTGGCCCTGATGATGAGGGTTCTCTTCCTCTTAAGCAACCCTTCCCAGACAAAAGATTCAAAAGAAAACGCAGTAGGGGAGTAGCATGTTCATTAGGAGACTGACTAAAAAAAAAGTCACCAAGGAAATTAGCAAGCTTCCGAGTTCAACACTTCATCGAAGAGTGAAGAGGGGAAGAGAAGGATGTTCCTATACAGTACAACCTCCCAGGAACGTCATTTTTCTCCTCTGCACATTTTTCCTCCCTTTGCTTACCATCTAACCTGATGAAGAATGTTGTTGAACTGGAAGGCTTGCTCATTTCTTTGCAAGCTTTTTATTTGGCCCCTATAAAACCTTTGGATTCCCTCCCCCCCACCAGCAGGGCTACCTGAAATGTTTATCTGTTTGCTATTTGCTCCATCTTCCACTGCAGCCAGTGAGACTTCTTTTCTTTACCATATTTAGAATATTTGTATCCCACTTCATAGCCCCAACAGGCTCTCAAAAGGCTTCTAAAAGATTCTTAGCAATAAATAAAACCCACTAGTCAAGTCTGACTTCTTCCCTTCCCCCCAAGTCTAAGAAAGAAGGACAAGGATCACACAAATAATAACCGGAAGTTCTCATCAATTTACCTTCAGTTTGGATTGTGTCTTATTCAGAAGTTAATCATTGCTGAGTTTAAGAAGGCTTTCAACGAAATGAGCCTAAAACGGCAGCTTTAGCTTGCCCATCCCATGGGTTATATGGTGTTGAATAACAGCACATAATCAGCACCACAATAGAATCACCCAAATAAAATACATACCAAATAAAATTATCAACATTGTGCCTATCTAATTATTTAAAATATAGGTCTATATTAGGAGCTGCTGCCACCCAAAACCAAACCTTTCAAACATGTATCCTAGTATCTTTTTTCTTGACACAATGTTCTCTGCCTTTAACAGCTGGAGATCAACAAGTACATGAAGATACAGTGATGGAAAGAACTTCCTCTGATGAATTTCCCATTTCATGCAGCTGTTAAATGCTGCTGATGTAGTGGAGCAGGGTCAAAGGGCTACTGCTTCTTTCACAGCAAAGACAATTATGTAATTAGAGGCACCAGTTGCCAGTTCTCTGTGTTCCAAATAATTTTGTTCTCAGAAGCTGTCAAATAAGCCAAGCCTAGGAAAAGGTAACAGGCATAGCTAACATGTTAACCTAACTTCTATTATGAAAAACAAAAACAAAAATCTCTTTATAATGTCCAGTCGAAAGGTCACAAAACGGTGAGCAAGCCAGAACTTCTCGTCAGGTTGAATGTTAAGTGGAGAGCGTGTGTGTGAGGGAAAATCTGACTAGGTATTGAATATATAATCCCTGCATTGGCCAAAAGTTTATTTTTCTTGCATTGTTTCAAAGAGCCATGTCATCAAGAGCGCCCACACTTCAGATTTTCCACTATGTCACTATTAAAAGAACAGCATCTCTGTCAGGAAAAAACAGTGACAACCCTGCTGACCACAGACACAGCTCACATTGAGATGTGCTCACTTTGGAGGTAGAATGCCACAGCTCCCTTCAACTGGGGTAGCATTTCAAAGTACAAATTGCAGAGCTTCTCATACAGAATTGGTGCATATCAGGAAGCTATCAAAGGCACCAAGGGCAAAGGGTGAAAACTTTAATGGCATGGTGTGTGATAGATCCTTTGGGGTTAGCTAGATTTGAGGCATTGCATGGGGGACACTTTGATAAGTTATTTGAATGAAGAACTGAATAATGGGGAGCAACAGATTTATCTGGGTAGTTAAGAGATGCTCCATAGGAGCTCAGAAGTGAGAAGAAACCCTTGAGTAACTCATAGGCATGGAACTGAAAGGGCACAATGCCAATATAAAAATACACTAACAAAAGATAAGAAAAAAGAACATGAAATTGCAATGAGTTCCGAAATGATAGTTCTGAGTGAATAGGCATTAAAATGCCAAAAGCAGTTTAGTGTAAGTGTAAAGTGAAACATACCGGGGTGGGGGGGCCATGAAATCCTAACTTGATTGCACTTGGAATGCTGTGTACTTCTGCTCATCACACCTCAAAAAAAATGATATTGTAGAGCTGGAAAAAGATAGAACCTACATTATCAGTGGTCTGGAAAAACTATTTACTTACTTACTTACATCTTTATAAAACATTTACATTTTTAAAAAAAAAACACTCTAAACAATATATACCACGTTTCTGTCAAGACACCCATGGCAATTTAAAGTTTAAATTATTAACACAAAAATAGGAACATAAGAAGCTGCTTATATGCAGTAGGATCATTGGTCTAGCTAGGGTTTCAGACAGGAAACTCAGTCCTACCCAAGATCTCCTCCAAGCAAAGCAGATGCTCTACTACTAAGCCACATCCCTTCCCCAAACAGTACAGTACAAAATATTATCAGGGCAACTTCAGAAGCTGGTCAAAACCAGCTCCCTGAACAAGGGTTTCCTAGCTTCTGCCTTTGTGTAGGGCACACAGATTCCTAAGTACAATGGTACCTCAGGTTACATACACTTCAGGTTACATACGCTTCAGGTTACAGACTCTGCTAACCCAGAAATAGTACCTCAGGTTAAGAACGTTGCTTCAGGATGAGAACAGAAATCGTGTTTCGGCGGCACAGCAGCAGCGGGAGGCCCCATTAGCTAAAGTGGCGCTTCAGGTTTAGAACAGTTGCAGTTTAAGAACGGACCTCTGGAACGAATTAAGTACTTAACCCGAGGTACCATTGTAGTCCCAGGGAATGTGGAGGCAGGGCTATCCTGCAGGGGTGCCAACTTGAACAAAATATGGGGGGGCAGGAATTGCTCCACATAATCGATCACAAGGAGTGGTGCAATAACACCATTTGTGTGCCCCTAGGAGTTGGCTCCTATGCTACCCCGACAGTGCCCTTGCTGGTCCCTTCAGGAGATGGTGGTCATGTGCCTGGGCTGCTTCTCTTTTGCCTTCCCCCTTATCAGTCACAGCTCTGAGTTCACTCATTGGTTTAAAACACTGACAGGTGGGAGCAGCCAGGCTGACTTATTTCACATAAATTACTTAGAATAAACCAACCCAGACAAACACTAATAACTTATTAGCACGGCATTTTACAAGCCATACTGCCATAGCACAAAACAGTCAGATACTTTTAAATCACTTACTACCCTGTTTATCAAGGCTTTTTGTGTGTGCTAAACAGGGCTTGTAAGCTTATCATTGTTCTTTGTGATGGCATCTTAAGGATTCCAAGATGGTATCAGCTACATAATTACTGGGTTATTCGTGTCTGACACAGTCATGAACTTTCTGGGTATTCATGAGGTGAAATAATTACAAAAGACTGGGTCGCCTCCCTTAAGAAAGCATGAAGTCCTTATGTGATAACATACCAATAATGCAAGTAGAGCCCTATGTGCCATTATTGACATCAGGTCCAAGGAGATAATAACCACATATTTTTCAGGCAGGGCTGGTGAAATGCTCTTCAGAGTCAAGGGAGGGCCTACAGGATTTCGGATACGCAGGAATTCCAAAGAAAGATTCCTAAACCACCGGATTGCTCAGGTCTAATGATTTATTAAAGAAGGGTACAAACTTACAGCAAAGGTCCGACAGCTCCCTCCTTGCCCCTGCTCACAGCTCTCTGTGGGATGGACGCAGTGAGAAAATGGCTTGTCCACACCCAAGTAAAGATATACGCAATCTCTATAGGCCCAGGTAGGCTATGTCACATGGGAACACAGGTGGCTGTTATTAACCATTATCTCCTCCTCTAGCCATGCCTGGAACCTGTGGATACCTTAAAGCATATGAAACACTCATGAGCTCAGCACTACAGCTGCTACCAGTTAGGCAGGGGTCATCTTGACCATCAATATGCTGCAAGTAGAGCTTCCAGACCAGCTTATTCTGTGAACCGCCCTGAGACCTGCAGATACAGGTAGGGCTGCCATACGTCTGGATTTTCCCAGACATTACTGGGATTTCAAAGGTGGAATTGACATCTGGGCGGAATTTCCAAAAGATGGCACTTTGTCCTGGATCTTAGGCAAGTCAATTGAAAATTGTTGGTTTTTTTTGGCATTTTTGTAAAAAAATAGAAAGAAGTGCAGCAACTTTGGGGGTGTCCTGCTTTTTACTTTTTTAAATATGGCAAACCTAGGTATAGGGTTTGGGGACTTGGGTGGCACTGTGGTCTAAACCACAGAGCCTAAGGCTTACCGATCAGAAGGTCGGCAATTCAAATCCCTGCGATGGGGTGAGCTTCCGTTGTTCAGTCCCTGCTCCTGCCAACCTAGCAGTTCGAAAGCACGTCAAAGTGCAAGTTGATAAATAGATACCACTCCGGTGGGAAGGTAAACGGTGTTTCCGTGCGCTGCTCTGGTTCGCCAGAAGCGGCTTAGTCATGCTGGCCACGATCCGGAAGCTGTACGCCGGCTCCCTCGGCCAGTAAAGCGAGATGAGCGTCGCAACCCCAGAGTCGTCCGCAACTGGACCTAATGGTCAGCGGTCCCTTTACCTTTAGGTATAGGGTTTAATAAATAAACAGCTCACCTTCTGGGTCAAACAGCCGGCCAATCCATCCAGGCAAACTGAGGTGAAAAACGCCAGTTGGCAGGATCCAAAGCATAGCTGTCAACTTTTCCCTTTTCTTGTGAGGAATCCTATTCAGAATAAAGGAATTTCCCTTTTAAAAAAGGGAAATGTTGACAGCTATGATCCACAGGGATAGCAGATCAGGCCTCCAAGGAATGCATCACCCACTGCTGCTGGTGCTGCTGAAGTGGCAGCGATGGCTGCAGTGCACTCCTTGGAGGCTGGATCTTTCGCCACCTTGGCATGACCCGCCATGCCACCTCTATAGGAGCCTCTTGGTGAACAGGAAGCTCTGTTGTTCTCCTCCTTCCCTCCCTTTCCCAACGTAGATCTTTCTCTCCCCTTGTTCTCAGTGGAGATCTTCACTCCTCTATTCTTCCCTGGTGGAAGGAGGGTACCATTTTGTGGTTTACCTCAGGTGCCAAAATGTCTTGCACCAGGTCTGCCCTCAGGTACCAATGGCTATTAAAATTTTATAGGAAAATCCAACGTGAAGAAGAAAAAGTGTCATAGAATACACAGAACCCCTTCCCATTGCTTTCTGAGATTTATTCGGTAAGGTCGACTGAATAATTTTGAATGCTTTTGGGTAACCATTCTTATATTACATATAAGAATTATATTCAAAGGTATTACAATTTTGGTCGGTGAAGTCATGCATGTTGAATGCTTTGGGGCAGAACTACACAATCTACATTATAATTTATTTATACAGTATAAGGCCCTGTTCAGTAAGATCACAGCCTTCCTTAGAAAGTTTTTTTAAAAAGTTTATTTCTTGTACATTGCTTAGAGATATTTGTAAATATATAAATATGAATGCAGGGCCAGCCCATCCATGAGGCATGGTGAGGTGACTGCCTCAGGCAACAGAATCCACAGGGGAGCAGCAGGGGCATACGAAATTGGGGGCAGAGGGGGCGGAGCGCCCTGGGTTCCACGGGGGGGGGGTGTGTGTGTGACAAGCTGGCCCCTGCCTCCCCCCAGCTGTAGAACGGCCAAGGGCGTGCACAGTCCATATGGGCGTCTGTACGGGCTGCCTCTCGCATGACGACCATATGGTTGCCGTGCAAGTGGCAGCCCGTATGGCCGCTGCATGCGAGCAGCACCCTGTACGGTCGCCGCACATGCACAGTCCATTCGGACGTCGCGTGTGCATCACTGGGCAGTTCGCCCTGCCCCTTGGTGTCCTGCCCCGGGTGCTGGAGAGGGTTTCTCTGCCACTGGGTAGCAGATCCCAAAGTAGATCTTTATTCAAAACCAGCCCACCCATGAGGTAAGGTGATGCGACTGCTTCAGGCAGCCAGATCCACAGGGGCAGCAGATCTTGATGTAGATCTTTATTCAGGGCTGGCTCACCCATAAGGCAAGGTGAGGTGAGTGCCTCAGGTGGCAGGATTCCCCAGGGCAACAGATCCCTATGTTGATCTTCCTTCTCTGGTTGTTCATGATGTAGATCTTCTCTCACCCCTTCTTCCCTGGCAGGGTGTGTGTATGCGAGCGCACAATTTTGGGGTCCACCTCATGTGCTAAAATGTCTTGGGCTGGCACTGCATGCATAAATCAATTGAAAAATGTATACTCAAGCTTTTGATTTTGTTACATATGACCTAGTCCTTTGTGTTGAAATACTAAAGCAGTATCTAATGGGATTTAACATATGAAAGCACCAGTGCCAGAGAGCTGGCACAGCCACCACCCGTACTGCTGTATTTATCGCATATTTATTAAATTATATCCTGCCCTTTCATGTTACTAATCCCATGGTAGTTCATAACAGTATTAAAACATTATTATTTTTGATTAGTTTGCAATAAATATTTGGTTCCACTTATGACCCATCACAGAATCAAAAGGTTCTGTATCTTTTGTTCAATACCAGCAATTTTCCAAACAAAGGGAAATTAAAAGGCTTTCTGTGTATTGAAATGTCATGAGCAGAGTGGGGGCTCAGAGGATACAATGTAGTTTATGCTACAGTACTATAAATGTGGGGGGTAATGTGGGTATTAATGTTTCAGCTAAAACAGCCTTTTGAGATTAGGTTGCAAAACTGAAATTTGAATAAAATGCTTGTTTGTATATTCCATTGAAATCTATTAAACCAGCTTGGTCCTATTGAAGTTTATTACTGCCACCAGTGGAGTTAAGCTAATTTAAGTGAAAACATTCTGGCTTAAGTAGTTTATATAGCTTGCATTAGAAAGTCACAATTCTTGTGATCAAGAGTAGTCTTCAATGGGGACTATTTTATAAGTGGTTTGAGGCTTTCTAATAAAATACCTTTCACTGAAGTAAACAACACCCATGAGAACTCAGTTGGGAGCATTGCAGGTTCTGGAGAATTGGCACTTGAAAGGTGTCATATCTAATGTTTCAAGGTTTGAAATAAATTGCCAGTAAATTAAATTTGAATAAACAATATTTCCCTTTAGTGTAAAGAACTGAACAGAACTAACATTTATGGTTGATCACAAATAAACAATATTAGTTGAAGTCATAAATACATATAGCATACACACAAATAATTATACAAAACACTTAAGACACAAAGTTCCATGTTTGTACTTTTGTAGAGAGTCCACATTCATAATAACTTGCCTTGTTTAATTAAATATACCCTCCAAAAGAGTGAAAGGGGAAATGGAGGGTTGGGGTTGCCAGGTTTTCATTTCTCTATCTCTTTTTTTCTTTGTTAAGCCAGGCGTTTCGCCTTCATTTTTACCAGCACACAGCGACTGAGTACCTGACTCAGCTCGCAACTGAAGATACACAGCATCAAATTTCCCAGCCCACTTAATTTGAAAGCCTGCCAAGATAGGTGAAAGACCTCATACATATGTAAAGCAGGAAGTTCGGATTACACTGCCATGTAAATTTCCAATGATTGATGCACATTTTAAAACAAATTTTTAAAATCCCTTAAAGATAGGACCGCGTCTTCTCAGAGCCCCTCGCCTTTCCTGATGTCATGGGGAGTTTGGATTGGGCATTGTACTTGGAGTACTGATTTATTTTGGATTTCTACCACTTCCCGGAGGCCGCGGGGGGAGCAGCACGGTGGGAGGATCCAAAAAAACTCAGTGCCACAGCCATTTTGTTTGTGGGCAGCATGGTAGAATTCTGTCAGTCAGTATAAGGAGGGGATTTTAAACATTCTTTGTAGAATAACTATGCCTACCACAATGGATGTATCTATTGAAATTAATATTCTTGGCTCTCTGCCTATGACGGTAGGTAAGCAGATTTGTGAGGGGGGAAGGAAACCTTTCCTACTGTTGCAGCAGCTTCTCAAATTCTGTATCAAGGAGTCATGGATTTTTGTTCCAGGCGTGACTGGCTTTTTTAGGTGCTATGATATCATTCAGGCAAACTCATTTCTTTACATTAAAATAATAATAATAATAAATGGTTCTAGGTTCCTTGACCGGGGTGGGGGCGGCTGGGCATTGCCGCGTTTCACAGTTGGACGTGATTTTAGAAGAAATAATTGAGGTGGGAGGGGGAAATGGCCCAGCCCCCCTGTGTGGATTATTTTTGCGCGTCTCTTTTCTTTCCCTCTTTTCTCTGCACCCCAAGGACACGTTTATATGTACTGAAGGAGACCTTTAAAAAAAAATTGTAAAGCTTTTGGGGGAGCTCTTGTTTTGCAGTGTCACACAAAAAAATGTGATGCCTATGCTTTCGGTGGCTGGGTTTGGGGTGTGTTTTTAAAGCCTGTATAAAATGGCACACTGCATTTCTGCATTTTTTCCAGGCTGCAGAAGGGGGAGAGCGGGGGATAGTGCAGACTGTGGAGGGACACTGCCCTCCCAACCAATCAGAACACGCCTGTTTGCCATTACAAAGTTGTTAACCCCAGAGTCTTCTGGCTCCTGCCGCCTCTTGCTTTTAATCTTCTTTGGATATTTCTCCGGTTTACCCAAACGCCCCCCACAGATCCCGAGCAAAAAACCTCCGGGATCCGCCGCCGATCCTGGGAGAGGGTCTCCGTGGCCGTTTGCAAAGGTTTTTCAAGATGTTCGGGGATCTTTTGGCTGCGTGGAGGCGGCTATCTGCAAGCGAGAAACTATACACAACCTATTTTCTTCCCGTCGTTGTGAGGAGGCAGCTGTCTGCTTGCCTTTCGAGGTAAGTTTTCCCCAGTCTTTCAAATATGTACGTTTATATTTTCTTTTTCGCGGCAATCGCCAACGCAAAAGAATAATAATAATCATGTTCCTTAATGTTGATGAATCCAATGTAGGCTTGTTTCCCTCCCTCCCCCCCCGCCCCACCCCCACCCCGAGGTCTGAGCTCTCCTAATTAAGCACACTAAACGTCGTCTCATTATTTCTGAGTATTATAAACCTATCTTGCTTTTCTCCCTAGGAGTGACTGTATTCTAACTATATATTTGTACTTTGATTTTTTTTTTATGGCGCCATCAAGAACTCGGATATTTTCAAGGTGGAGTTGGACTCTCCAACGTTAATAATAAATACGTGAGGAACAAAATATAATACAAAGAGAGAGAGAGAAGAGAGAGAGAAAAAGAAAGAAAGAAAGAAAATGTATTGTTTGTAATAGGAATACCCTTTAAGATATTAGTGGTTGTGACTAATTAGGGGGTGGGGGTGGTTTGGCTGGTGTAAAGTACTAGAGAAACTGCCCTTCGTGTATTGAAGGAGGGTATTGACATAACTGGGTTTTTATTAAGTTATGCCTGTTACTAAACATTGGCCTTTTTTATTCGCCAGTAAGCTGCTTTTTGGTCACTCATCTCAAAGCATTCTTTATATAAAGGTTCCTAAGGAGTATACCTCATCTAGGTGTCGTGTTCTTCTTTTGAGAAGGTGCATTTGGGAGACATTTTGTAATTTTTGGCATTTTTCTAGGCGATTTTTTTTTTTTTTTTTTTTTTGCACACGGTGGGAAATCTTTTTTGTTTTGTATTGATCTGTGTTGGTGGCGCTGTGGTGCTCCTAAACAATTTATGTTCGTTTCACCAAGAAAAGGTGGGGGGAAAGGTGGGGCAAGATTTGATCTATTGTATCATTTCCTCTTTTCTTCTAACGAAATGCAGCCTACAACCTTATACCATACTGTGCGTGTGTGTGTGTAAAAATATAGATAGATAAAATATTAAAATCCATATACGTGAAGTACAGTGTACACCATAACAGACATGTCGTCACAGTCCTTTGTTGTTTTGTGAGACTAGAGCCAGGGTTTGGATTTTTCCCCCTTGCTTAAAAAAAATCCTCTTGAGGTATGTGAAGAATTATGCCATTCTTTAATAATTTTTATCCCTTCGCCAGGATTATTTCTCCGTGGCTTAAAAGTGTGTGTGTGTGTGTAGTAGTAGTAGTAGTAGTAGTAGGTTCATATATGTCTATATAATTTTATTGTGTTGTATATTCATTATGCGATAGTATTTTTCATAATTGCTGGTACAGCCTTAAAAGCCCTAATTCATTTCCCCTGATTTAAAAGGTTAAAAAAGCATTGATAGATGAACTACAGATTAGGATTGGCCAATTTCTTTCAACTCCAGCAAAATATTTTAGGAATATTCAGATTTATTTGTATCAACATGGAAATTAACTGGTGCAAGACACATATGGCATAAAGCTTCTTATAAATTTCCAAGTAGTCTTCAAACTATTTTAAGTGTTTGTGTATATATCACATATTAAGAACACAAATATATAGCATCCCCTGCAAAAATCTTTATTGTTCATATGTAAACAAAAAGTGGTTAATGTGATGCAAAGATGGCTGGGAAGATGTAGTTCCACATGTCAAAATCATGAAATAAATGGCATTATCTTATAAATGCATGGTTTTGAAATGATGAAAAATATATTAGAATACGCAACAGGTTAGGAAATCTACTAAAGTATTGTAAAGGAATGTTTTAATTTTCTTTCTTTAGGAATTCTTCAAGCTAGTACTCTGAACTTCTTTGTATTAGAAATTTAGGTATGGAATTCTTTGGCACACACGTTTAAACACAATAATCTTAGAGGACATTGCTTTTGTATATGTGTCTGTTGTACCACAGATATTTATAACATACACCTCAAGGGAATGTGTTCTTTCTTACCCTTGAAAGAAATCTCTTTACAAGGGTTTGATGCTGCAGAAGGTATCTGAAGGTTTCTGAGTAAATTTGCTTAATAAAGAAGAGGAAGGCAATTTAGTTAGGTAAATAGCTTTTTTAAAAATCTACATTTGAGCATTTAAGTAAAAAAATGTATCAGTTATGGGCAGATTAGCTACAGAAAATGCTTTCACTAGTTATGGGCCCTACTGTAGAACAACAATGGTTCCCTGAAAAGGCCAATCATGGATGTACTCTTACAGATCTAGGAATGCAACTCATGCAGCCTCCATCTCAATAAGATGTGGCAGTGCAGCACATGATTGCACCATACAGTGCTACAGACACCTTGATACATGGGTGCATTCTATGCACAGCTGTTGTGAAACAAGAGGCATATGAATGTGCCATGGCTGGTAGTCGTACAACAGCTGTTATCTGTGTATAAGTAGAGACGACTTCTTAGTCCTTTCTGCATTCTGATAGGAAAGTATCCACATCCATTTGCTCACAATTGCACTACATATAATAAGGTGGAATTTTGCTATTTGTTATACTTATGTTCCTCCAAGGAACTCAGAGCAGTATATGGGGAAGGTCCATGTTTGTGGCAGAACATACGCTTTGCATGTGTAAAGGTCTGAGGTTCATTCCTTGCTACTTCCATTTAAACATTCTCAGTTAAAAGGAATAGGAAATACCTTAACCGCAGATTTGGGTCACTCTAGTGTGGTAGTGAAGGGACGCGGGTGGCGCTGTGGGTAAAACCTCAGCGCCTAGGACTTGCCGATCGCATGGTCGGCGGTTCAAATCCCCGCAGCGGGGTGAGCTCCTGTCTTTCGGTCCCAGCTCCTGCCCACCTAGCAGTTCGAAAGCACCCTTACGTGCAAGTAGATAAATAGGTACCGCTTTACAGCGGGAAGGTAAACGGCGTTTCCGTGTGCTGCGCTGGTGCTGGCTCGCCAGAGCAGCTTCGTCACGCTGGCCACGTGACCCGGAAGTGTCTTCGGACAGCGCTGGCTCCCGGCCTCTTAAGTGAGATGAGCGCACAACCCTAGAGTCGGACATGACTGGCCCGTACGGGCAGGGGTACCTTTACCTTTAGTGTGGTAGTGGCCATTTAAATCAAATGCTGCCAGGTTGTTCTCCAGTTCATCCATGGGTATACCTCTTAAATACTATCCTCCAATAAGTCACCCCTCTGCAGATATTGGGGCAATGGGTCAGTGCATCTGACTGTTAACCAGACATTTGGTGGTTAGAACCCACCCAGGGACAGCTGTGGGCAGGATTCTTGCATTGCAGGGTGTTGGACTAGATGACCCTCGGGGTCCCTTCAAACTCTATGATTCTATGATGTATTGCTACACCCCCTTTTAGGTGTAGTTTGCTGGTGCCAAGTGGCATAAGCTGTGTGCCAAACTAGATTTTCTTGCCACTGTAGCTGGACGGGAAATCTTATTACTTATGCAGCGTATACATTTGTGCATTTTTATAGTATCTATTTAGATTACTGTAAGTCAACCTTGCAAATAAGCCCACAGAAGTTACCACCCTGCACCATTTTGTTGGAACTCATGGGAAGCATGGATTCAAACCTCTGTTGAACTATGAAGCTGACTGAGTGCCCTTAGGCGAGCCACTTTCCCTCTGCCTGCCTAACTTCAGAGGGTTGTTGTGAAGTTAAAATTGTACTCTTGACCTTCTTGGAGGAAGCAGAGAATATATAATAAATAAATATTTGTGGTTGTTTTGTGGCACCCTGATGGCGTATAGATGGAAGAAAGCCCAACTGCCACAGTTTACAAATCATTTTTACTTGGTTGCCTTTTACCAATTCTTCGTTGCCACAGACAATAAATTTACAGTGACTCTGTCTAATACTGGCCATGTGCTAGGTTCTTTACAGAATATAACGGACATGGTGCCAATGCTAGCAAAGTCAATAATGAAGGAAGAGTGTCTTCAATATGACAATGAGAAGTGAGATTGGGGTAAGGGAGATTCCTAAGGCAATGCAAGAGCTGATATGATGCTAGGGCAGTTCAGAAAAAGAGAGTTTAAGGAGTTTAACACTTTCCTGAATAGATGAGGTGGGCACTCTTTCTTCAGCATACGAAACATGAAAGAAAGTATGAATGGTACCTTCAAAATGATAATGCAAGGACCCCTGAGTGAACGACTTTGTGCAGCGCAAAGCAACAATAGAGACCATATAACTGAAGACAGAGAAGTGGCAATCTAGAGGAAACTTGACAGCTAAATAAAAGCATGCTGATGTAAGGGTCTGAGCTAAGAGGTGACCTTGTGTATAGTTATGGAGAATACTAGCTTAATGAAAATATTCTGAATTATGTGGAGATATTGCAGAAGGTAAGACCAGGAAGGAGAAGTTTCAGCATTTTTGCTTGTTTAGTGGCAGGGCTTTGCCTTTCCATTTGAGGAACCACAAAACAGCCTATACACATCTAGGATTATGGAGTAAAGCTTGTGATCAGTGGATGCGACTATTTTGAGACAAATTTGAACCCTGCTACTTTAGCTCTTAGAAAATAAGCCCTGAGCAAGACATGAATGAGTGATATCTATGAATAGTTGAAGATCGTTTGCTTAGTCTAAGACAGGCATAGGCAAACTTGGCCCTCCAAATGTTTTGGGACTACAACTCCCATCATGACTGACCACTGGTCCTGTTAGCTAGGGTTGATGGGAATTGTAGTCCCAGAACATCTGGAGGGCTGAGTTTGCCTCTGCCTGGTCTAAGATGCCAAGTTTGTTTTTGCTCATTGCTCAGCTGGTACAAAGATAAACTTACGCTTGCTACTGTTTCTGAAGATGAACTAGTTCTGGATAATGAGAGTATGTAAGGTCTGAATCTATGCAAGTTACTTTCAAGTAATGGTTGTGTTGCTAAAACACACATTTTGCATCTGTTTTGAGGCGTGGAACAGAAAGTGGCAAGGAAAAGAATATCTTATCCCATCCTGAGCTTGACAGTGGTTAGTCTTAGGTATTTGAGAGTAAGTGCAGACTTACTTGCAGGAGATGAACAAAAGGTAAATTACAAGAGGCTTCACCCTTTCTCAGGATTTAGCAGCCAGAGGATCAGGTGGTACCCAGGGCATTGGTTTGCATCCCATGGTCATCTTGACTAATGATACTGGGTAATTTAACTGAGTACAGTAGCTCATAGTTAAGTTACAAGAATAAGATATATTGCAGGTCTGTTTGCATTCATCTCATTAATGTTTCTCTACTATAACCCATTGTGCTATTATATTTCTAAGCTGAAGAGCCTTGCTGTGCAATCCTACGTGTTGTCTACTTACTACTAAGCCACACTGTGTTCATTGGGATTTACTTCCAGGTAAACATAGGATTGCAGACTTAGACTTTCTATGCACAGAGGCTATTCTGTATCCATACTGTAGGCACACCTCTACTTCTCTAGGCCGTATGTCTTCAGCCAGTGGGTCAGGACCCATAGGTGGGACATAGCAAAGTTGTTGCTGCCATATTGGATTCCATCTAAGGCTGACTAGACCAAAGAGAGCAGTACAAGTGGGGTCTGAGCTAGGACATGTTGAGACACTTATTTTATAATTTTTCATGAGGGCTGCAATGTGGCAGGAGAAAGGCATGAACCATTTTTAAATAAGATACATATTTCCGGCCAACCACATCTCCCACCTTTCTATATCTATGCCTCTAGTGAGAGACCTCTCTATGGAGCAGCAGGGGCACTCTGTTCACTTTCTAGTCTATTCTATGGCTTTCTAGACTTCTCCTACAATTCACTTCTCAGCTAAGATTAAGTGCAGAAATAAACTGCTTTTCATTTGGAAGTATTGCTATGGTGAATTGCCGTTTTAGGATTAATAATGTGCATTATTAATTATAACTCAAAAGTGAAAATGTGAAATTGGGTCCCATGTTATAGATTGTGAATCAAAGGTAGATCTTGCATTTGAAGCCATTGCTCTAGGCTGTCCTGGTAGGTGTCTCCATATGTTCGCATGCGCGCACACACACACACACACACACAGAGAGAGAGAGAGAGAGAGAGAGAGAGCAGTGGATGGAGGAGAGAAACAGGGCTCTCTTGAATTCTAGGAGCTTTTGTGACCATAGTGTTGTATGCAGTAAGAAACTGTTTCCCCAGTAAATTTAACTTCATACCTATCAACACTGTGTGGCAATATGACATTTTATTCTCTAAGCACTTGGTTATGTGAGATCATTCTATGACACTTTCTAGTCAGCTTCTGCTTAACTACCTTGAATAATTTTGTACAGTCTTTAAGATGGCTGCAAACGTAGAAGGAAAATAACCCATCTGTTCACATTCAAAGGGCCTCAAGTGCTTGTGTGTGTTTTTAGGTTAAACGAGTTAAAATAAAAGCATGAAATGCTTTGATATTTTTAATTGCAGGTAATTTTGCAGGTAATCAAGTACTATGTAAGGAGCTTGATTAGATTTTCTTCTTCTATATTTCCATTAACTACAGAATCTTGTGGAGCAATGTACAGTAGATCAATGCACTGCACATTCTGATTGTTTTTTAAAGGACAATTTTGTATCTCCACGGCAAGACTTACAAAGTCTGCAGAAAATCTTGCTGGTTCAGGGAGCCTGTGACTTGTACTGCTATTAGTCCATTGATTCTGACTTAGAAATTGGTTGCCTGCCCATAAGCCCCTCTTGTCCTTCTTCCTACCATTCCACCTGGACAGCACACTATTCTTTGCTATTAAAAATCCATGTTATGTAGAAATTCTGAATAAAGCAAGGAACATATTTATACGCAATCATCTTAAGTGACATTAATAATACCAGGCTTCCTGGGTAAATAACTGGAAGTAGGATGGGATGTAGAAAAATAAAAAGCCCTAGATATCCTCCTTTTCCACAGAGCTCTGTTTGCAGTGTCCCATTGTGATGTATTTTCAGGAGTGTTAATACTTGAAGACATAATACATTTTTCAAGCTCCTGCCATACATGAAAGTGGCCTAATTTCTTAAACTGACTGAGCATCCATTATAATGAATTCATGTGAAAATTGGGCCAACTAATTGGGAAGTAAATGAGGGAAAGCTAGGAGACAGAAAACTTGTTTACAAAAACCCTTAATGTACTGGTTGATTTGTCAGAAACAGAGGAATATTTCCCTAAGTGGTTTAATTCCATCTATGGCCATCTTCTTAGATGACAGCAAAAATATAATGATTGAGTATTCTTTCATGTCATTTCAGCTAACCTTAAGAAAAACGAAATGACAAGGTAAGAGGAAGAAGGGTTGACCTCTCACATTGATTATGGTGTTGATATTCTCAATTCCTGGTTGGATGAATACATTTTCATTCAACCAAGGTTTGAGTCAGTTATGTAACAGATGTCCAGAAAGGATATTCAGACATAGCATAAACTCATTTTAAGGTTCAAAATGGATGCAAAACATCCACAAATTTTTGTTTCCTATCCTCCCTACCCGCTTTTGGTTTCCTCACCTCCTTAACTCCCTCTAATAGTAAACTCAGTGGATAAAAGCTATCAGAGGTGACTCCAAGTTGGAGCCTCTGAGAAACAAGAGGGGTGTATTGGCATGCTCTGGAGAACCACATGGGATAATTTTAAGGGGGTAGCCTAAGGAAGTGACCCCCCTCCTGAAAAAAATCATCCTAAAGAGGACTGAGCCTACACAGTAGTACCACTGAATGTTGCTTTTCTGTGAGCAAAGCAAAGGAATTTAATGAAGTATCCTGGGAGAGGGCATAGCAGGCTGTCTAGAACCTTGATGGAGACGCCGCAGCATGTTGTTGTAAGTCCCTTGCAGAGCCTTTGCAAACTCTACAAAGGCCTTTCCTTTCTTTAGTTCAACCTAAACTTACCATATAATAGCCAGTGGTCTTATCCCCATCTTGTATAAAAATAGGCCATTGGCTCAGACCAGAACTCCAGCTAATCTGGCATTTTCTCAATTACAGCCAATCAGAGACTGCCAGGAAGCTCAACAGCAGGGCATGAAGTTAATAGCTATCCTCTATTTGGTCTCAGCAGTTTGTATTCAGAGAGACGGCCTTTGAACATGGGGAGTCAATTTAGCTTTTATCGTTAATACACGTTGATAGACTATCCTCTCTGATTTTCTCTAATCCTTTTTAAAAACCATCTAAGGTAGTAGCCATTGCCACTTGTTGTAATAACTTAATGCTGTAAAATTGTGAAATTAATACAAATCTTGCAAAAGATGTAATATTCTTTACAAGCCCTCACACATCCTACATCTCTGATTATATGATATGATATGTCTTATGTGTAACTTTCTGTTCGGTAACAGCCACGGCATTTGAATAACCCTAGAACTTGCTTTCCTAGAATTTCTGCATATATCTGCAGTCTTTTGGTCCTGCCTTGCAAATCCTGTTCCTTTTCATTTCAGTGTTTCTGAGCTCATTTATCTTTCTTCCCTTATTTTGATCATATTCTGCCTAGCATTGTGTAAATACTAGTATATTCCAGGGCACATGGTCTTAGGCACAGGAACTTTGCTAAAGCAAAGCAGATCTGAGTCTATTCAGTTTGGATGAGAGACCACCCAAGATCCTACATGCATCACCTTCAGTTCCTTGATGGAAGAAGGGTGGGATAGAAATGTACTAAATGAGAGGTTATCTGGGCAGCTTCATGCCCTTTTTACCATAAAATGGGATTGAAACAAGATGTGTCTGCTTGTATGTCTGTACAGTGTTTACATTTGGAAAATGTGTTAAGTATGTGTCAAGATTTTCAGTCTGTTTTTGAAGAAAGAAGTGTTGGTCTTAGTTGGCAAGACAGTGAATTTGCATGTATGACCCAATTCACAGCCAGTCTTTCTTCCCAGGAACATCATAATAAAATTGTATACAAAAAGCAGTCATTTCATTAAAGTACATTCCAGCTTTTTGCTGCAACTTAAAAATGCATAAGTCAAAAAGCAAGGCAGTACCATTTTGACATAATTCACTACTACCAAAATAATGCTTTGGAAATTCTTCCATCTTACTGTCATCATACGCAAAAGAGAACAGCTTTTAAATTTATAAATCTATTTTTTATGTGGAGAGCATGCTATGTGCAGTGTAGTAACCCCTTTCCCCAATATATAGACTTCCCCCTCCTCTATATAACAAATCATTGTGTCATATGAAACATGAAAAAAGGAAAAAGAAACACAGGAATGCTTGGCAACTAGAAAATTCTTCATTTACAGATAGCTAGCTGAACCATGCAGTGCACTGGATCTGACCACATAGAACGGCACAGCATACTCCAAGGGGGAAGGATCAGGGTACAAATGCACTAACTGGTAGTGGGCTCCATGCTATGGTACAAAAATAGGCTTCTGGGGTTCTTCGGGGAAAAACTTGACTATGAACAGGAATTTACGGTTCTGAAAAGGATACTGCAGCTTCAGTGTGTGCCCCAGGTGCAGATGCACCAACTGGATGAAAACTGCTTGTTGGATGGAGTGATGCACATCACAGGAATCGAGCAGTTCTGGTGATTAGTATAGAAGAACTGCACTACTCTCAGGTCCTTGGGCAAGTCACATGTGTTTGGGGACCAGGAGTAGGGAGGAATAATAACTCCCTCTCTGTACCCAGCAACACAATCAGATAGAACAGAAGGTGGTTGGCACCGGGATTGCACAGGAATAAATACATCTGGGCTTGATGTAGAAGATGGTATGATGGCTGGCTGTACTGGAAAGTGTGATGCAGGTACAGGGCTGCTGATTGAAGCTAAATGTTCAGTAGTGGAGGAAAAGGCCAAAGATGCATTAGGGTGAACAATGGTGCTTGAGATGGCTGGGTTCACTATAGCCTCCTGGAAGTAACCCTATAGAGGAAATTCTTCTGAACCGGCCACTTCAGCCTCCAAGGAGCTGCTGTACACAGGAACATCTGAAGATTATGAACCAGCTGCCCCAACAAAGCTTGCAGTAGATTCTGCTTGACTAAACATATCTGGAGATTCATGGCTTAGATCTTCCATCGCCTTGTTCTTCATCTTCATTGGAGGAAAGCTGACCTGGCTTTCAAATGGGAATGCACTTGGTGATCACCTTGTCATATAACCTCTTGCAGGAGCTGGAACCACTGCACCTTCATTGCCATCATTATCAAAAGCAGGAAAAGTTTTGAGGTCTTCTTTGGCTTCACAGAAAGTGGTGGCTTCTTCCAAGTCCTGAAGTGCTTTGCTTTCCCTGGTTTGACTCTCCAAACCAGGGTCCTCTACACTGCAAGCCTCTATGATTGTACCTATGTTATTTGGGCATTCCATATTTCCTACCAGGGTGCTGTGGCTGGTAATGCTCAAAAGGAATTTGAGTGTAAGCAAATAGGGACGCCCAACCTAAAGCAATATTGCCGGGAAAGAAAGCAAGGAGGGCCCATGTTGTATGTTCTTTGGAACAATCTCTGTTGTCTCACATCTATACTTCCTCTTAAAAAGGGCCCCCCGCCCAACGCAGGAGCTTGTTGTAATGGTTACAAATTCTCAGCTGATACAACCAGCTTCTTCCCTAGATCCTCATGGAAGACCGTGACATTATGGTCCTCCCCCAATGTCTTGTATATATGTGTGATGGTATTTCACACCAAACTCCAGGCATGCCTGGCATGCGTCTCCTAAGTTGTAGTGATGTCCCACAAATGTTATGTGCTGCACTTTAGAAGTTCTTTATGGTCACTCAACAATATATCATAATCTATGTTGCAATAGATTGTTGGGTCCAGCACTCTTAGAACTTTGTGTAGAATGGGGCTGTTTGTAGCCTCCAAATGCTGCTTGGAAAAAGCATGGCGGAGACTCGTCTTATCGCTAGCTATGCACTCGCTCATAACCGCATTAACTGCTCAGCACACTTCTTCTGCACAGCTATGAGTGTAGTACCTGTACATACGCCTAGCCCAAGAAAGAGCAGCACAAACACTCTAAGGAGGAGCTGGAGAGAGAAGCCATGCCGTGTAGCATTTCCTTATAATCCACAAAACAGACTCGCAGAGTTACCTGTACTTTGAGCTGCAGTCCTATGCTCAGTTATTTGAGAGCAAATCCCACTGAACTCTCTTAGATTTCTTCTTTTGAGCAAACATGCACAGGATTGTGCTAAAAGAGTTTAGCCTCCCTCAGGAGAAAACGTCATGCAATATGCAAAATAATACGAATTTCTCAAAAAACTGTTGCTTGCTAAGACAGAAATTTTATATATTATTTGATTGAACCCCCAAGTAGATATCCACAGTGCCAGATTGTAATTTTGCATAAAGCGAGGGGGGCATGACTTTTGTATATTTGTGATATTATTAAAGCATATGAAATGCCATTTTATTTTTTCATCAAGCACTTGCTGAATTTATGACTTAAATATGTGCCAGATAAACCCTGTTAGAGATTTCCCCTCCTCTTCCATCACTGGTGTTATTCGTGGAAATTTTGTATGCATCATTTGGCGCAATTCACCCCCACAGAGTGATAGTAGAACAACTTCCCCTCCCAAGAATATGTATTCTGTACATGCAGCTGCTCCTTAAAGCAAAGGTGCTGAGCTCTCCAAACGCTCCAAGTCTGCAGTACAGTCGTCCCTTGGAAGTCAAACGGAAACCATTCTGGAACTCCTTTCAACTTCCAAAACATCCAGAAACCAAAGCACGGCTTCTGATTGGCTGCAGAAAGCTCCTGCAGCCAACTGAAATTCCTGTCAAACGTTCAGCCTTCAAAAAATAGTTCACAAACTCGAACTGTCACTTCCGGGTTTGCAGTGTTCAGGAACCAAAACGTTCGAGAACTAAGCTGTTCAAAAACCAAGGTACGACTGTATTCCTGTTTGTTGTGGTCTTGCAATCCATGCAGAAAGTATTTCAGTGAAATGATTGGAGAATGTAATTGGAGGCTCCAGATCAAATGTGAAAAAAGAGAGTATTCAAGTAAGGTCTGAAAACAAACCAGTGGGTCCTGATAGGTGACCATCTGTTGACACCTAAAGCATTCCCCCAAATCTGTTCAACCTGTTGAACGGGTTTTATTTATTGCACTTTGAACGATAGCTAGTAGCTTGCATGTGAAGAAATCACATGGCTATTAGTACATTTGTAGCCTTGCATAGATAGATAGTGAGTGGTTGTGTTTTATACCACTTGGCCTTCATGTCTTCCTAGTGTCTTCTAAAACATTTAGTATTTATACCTACTTTTCTGTTAATTTACTGTATCCAACCTTTGCCCTCACAGCATTTAAGGGTCTACAATGACTATTGCTTAAGTTGTAAAGTCGTTTTTAGTGTTACAATAAATACCAAATTCCTCAGGCCAGTATGAGATAGATTTCCCTTCTCCACTCAACCTCAACAGAATGTCCAACACTCAGAAGGAAATGTAAAGTTTTGGAAAAGTTGGGAAGGGAAGATACTGCAAATATTTACTATTACAGCCATCCAAATTGCTTTTTAATTACGAAAGCTGCAAAGAAACACAGACTGTGTTCTGTTCATAGCAGCTTCTCCCCATCTAGCCTCCTTTCCTAGCTGGCTGATTTAGGGGAAAAGGCTGGTAGTCCTTGGTTTTCACAACTATTAGGCTGGTACTGTTTCAGGTGCACTATGATGAAAGATGTCCCCAATAACAAACATTCCTTCACATAGAAAGTTAGGGTGTTGAAGAGAAGATTAGATGGGAGCGAATCTCATTGGCACCTTTGCATGCTGTATCTACATTCGGGAAATTATGTTTTTGAAGTGTGGAGCCTATAAGACAGAGTTTGAAGTGTGCAATTCAGCTGAATTTTTTTCCAGCCTAAAACTACTTAAATTATGCTACTGTTAAGTGAGGGATGCAGCAGGTACTTCTAGGCAGCTGTGTGAGAATCCTATGCACTCACGTGTCAAAACCTGTGACAGCTATCCAATTGGGGGTGGCCGAAGGAAGGATAAGTTTAAAATGTAGCCAAATTCAAAAAGCTTAAGAAGTTCTGCTGTATAATTTGATGCATTTAGTAGCAAAACAAAATTTATATATCACAGTCAAGCCATTACAAAGCAAGGGCTTCAATATTGTTAACACAGAAGGTGGTGGCAAAATTTTCCAAGGTGCATGTTCTGTTGTATGCATCTCATTCATCCCTGGTGCATTCTTTAAAATGTGTGTGTGTGGTGAACAAAAAATTTAGGGAAATGGTTTAAGTTCAAAATTTCAGACAAAACGTTCCAAATAACTGTGTATAATATGCACATCCATCCCAATTCCCAGTCAATTCTATAGAATTTTTTGATGTCACAGAGCCCCGGTCTTCCAGAGTAAAGAACAAAGTGACTCGGTAGAGTGTGTGTAGATAAATTATGGTTTAGCGACAATACAGGGGAGGCGAGTCCTGCTGCTGTTTGGTTTGGGTTTTGTTTAGCCCGGTCCCTGTAGCCGAAATAATTACAGAGAAATTGGGTGTTGTGCCCTTTTGCTCCTGGCCGGGAGCCCGTGCCTCGCCGTGTGCCATGCCGCCCTCAGCGCGGAGCAGCCCGCCCGGTGCCGAGGGGAAGCTTTTCGCCTCCTTAACGCCTCGCTGGGGTTGAGGCATCCCCGGCCGCCTCGTGCCTTCCTCCAGGCGTCGGCGCCGTCCCTCCCCTCTCCCCAGTCTCCGGCGTGGTGCGAGGGAACTGCGTGCGGCTGGGTCGGCTTCTGTGCTACTGCTGCTGCTGCTGCATCACAATGAAGGAGACTCCCGAGCAGTGACAGCTTTGGGGAACGAAGACGGGACCACCTTCTTCTTCATCATCCTCCCCGAGCAGAAGCAGTAAAAAAAGAAAAAAGTGTGGGGGGGAAACCCGAGCGCTCCCGCTCGTTCGCCTCCGTGCCCGCGCCGCGCGCCCCTTCTCTCACCCCCCCCGGCAGCGCCGTGCCCGCGCCTTTGCGCGATGCAGTGTGGGAATGGCTGTGGCGCTGGGGTTGGCTGAAAGAGGCGGCCAGTCGAGGTTTAATGTCCGCCATGTTGGCCGTGGCGTATTGAGCAGAGCCGGAGCGGCGGAGGAGAGAACTCGGCGCCCTAGCCTAGCCGCGCCAGCCGGCGCCGCTGGGACCCGCCTCGGAGCGAGCCCCGCCCCGCCGCGGGAGCCCCGGTCCCTCCATGAGAGCGCTCGGCGGGGTCCGGCTCTCAGCTCGGAGCGCTCTCGCTGCCTCCCCCCCCTCAGCTGGAGCAGCAGCCGCCATAGCAGTCGCAGCCGCCGACGACTAACATGAGCAAACTGTCGTTTCGGGCCCGGGCGCTGGACGCGTCTAAGCCGCTTCCCGTCTTCCGCTGCGAGGACTTGCCCGACCTAGCCGAGTATGCCTCCATCAACCGGGCCGTGCCGCAGATGCCCACGGGCATGGAGAAGGAAGAGGAGTCGGTACGTGAGAGACCCCCTCCCATCCCTGCTCCGGCCGGGCCCCGCCATCGCCCCACACCCGGGCCCCCACCATCGCCTCTGCGCAAGCACAAAATGGCCGCCATTTTCTCCCCGCTTCCTCCCGCTTCCCTCCCCCCGGGTGTGCGGGGGGGGGAGGGAAGAGGGCGACGTTAGTCCCTCAACAGCCCCGTCGCCTTCCCTCCGGGAGCCCCCACCCCACCCGGCCGAGGCTCGTTTTCGCTCTGGGCTGGAGCGCCGAGGCCTCGGGCTCGGCTCCCTTCAGCCCCCCGAAAGGCACAAAGGGGGTCACGTGACGCGGCGGCCAGCCGCCATTTTGTTGTGCTTCGACTTTGCTGGGCTGGGCCTTGTGCAGCAGGCAGCTGTGCGAGAGAGCGCGAGCCTCGGCGGCGGCGCGAGAGGGCTAGGTGGAAGTGCCGCCGTCCGGTCGCTAGGTGGCGTCTCTGCGTTTGCAATAAGCCGGGATAGCAAAAGCGGGGGCGGGGAAAGGTGCGAGGAAGTTGCGGCTGCCCATGTGTGCTCCCAGCGTGTTTCTCTGGCTTCGCTAGTAGCGTGGCCGAGGCTGCATGTAAAAGCACTAGAACCGCGCCAGAGAGTTTATTTCAGTTGGAATTCTGCTTAGCTTAGCTTGGCCTGGCAGCGTAGCGTAGCGTAGCGCAGAATCTTAAGCCGGCAGCGAAGGGTAAGAGAAACAGACCTTGCCCCTGCACATTCTTCTTTAGGCTGGGGTTTAACATTTGCTTGTTTAGTGACATGATTTGTTAATTGAAAAGTGGTGCAGAAAGCAAGCTCTGCAATACAGAAGTTGGTGTCTTCTAAGTGAAGATCTATTTTGATTGTAGGGCCTTTCCAAATAAAAGTGATTTGATTATTACTACTAGGAGAACCATCTGTCATCTCATTGATAGAATAGCAGTTAAGAATGAAGCACAATCTTCCTTACTTGCTCCGAATAAATTTATTCATGCTTTGAAGTCTGTTTTGGGACGCTTGACAGTACAGCTAAGATTTTAGTATTAGTAGATTTATAAATCAGTGGTTAGGAGTCACAACACTGTTATTCTTTCCTCGCAATCCTGTGCATACGTACTTACTAGGAGGAAGTCCCACTAAGTTCAGTGGTCCTTACTCCTTAGTAAGGAGCCTTATGATTGCAGCCTTTATCTGGACACCTGATTTTTCTGAATGCACGTGTTCTAAATGTTTGTTTTAGTAGAGCTAACAGTAATTTAAGCAAGGGGTGATGGTTCTCCTGTTGCTTTATAAAACAAGACCTGTGTAAAGCAGCTGTGGGGCAGTAGCTTTTCTGGTAAGGCATGTTGCAAACTATATTAGTAGATAGGATCTATAAAGACGGAGGCTTAAGTTTAGATAGAGAAAAAGGACTAGGGAGGAAACCTGCTGTTTCTAAATAATAATAATAATAATAATAATAATAATAATTTTTTATTTATACCCTGCCCTTCCCAGCCAAGGCTTACAAGCAATAATAAAAACAAGATGAATGATTACAACTTAAAAACAAAAATAAAATACAACATTAAAATATTGGAACATTAAAATATTAAAATGTAGCCTCATCGCAGGAGGAGAAGGAAAAGAAAAAAGAAGAGAGGGAGGGAGGGAATCAAATTGGCTCCAAGCCAAAGGCCAGGCGGAACAACTCTGTCTTACAGGCCCTGCGGAAAGAAATCAGATCCTGCAGGGCCCTGGTCTCATGAGGCAGAGCGTTCCACCAGGCCAGAGTTGAAAAGGCCCTGGCTCTGGTTGAAGCCAATCTAACTTCCTTAGGGCCTGGGACCACTAGGGTGTTGTTATTTATGGACCTTGAGGCTCTCCGTGGGGCATACCAGGAGAGGCGGTCCCGTAGGTACAAGGGTCCTAGGCCGTGAAGGGCTTTAAAGGTCAAAAGCAGCACTTTAAATTTGACCCTGTACTCCACCGGGAGTATGTGCTTGTTCAAAATAAAGTTTATAGCTGAAAGGATGCTGTTGCTTATAATGATACAGTCAAGTGACAGATTTTGAAGAGTTGTAAGAATATTCTAATAACAGAATTCAGAGTTCTTGAGTCATGAGTTTATTAATTAAGGCATACCAAGACACTTGGGAAATAGTTTTTAACTATGTAGGAATTCCTGAAATTCTTCTTAGAAACTCAAGCTATAACAAGTGCATGGTATAGGTACCTTTAAAACAGAGGTAGAAAGGTAGCTAGCTCGTGTGAAATGAGTATTTTTTGAACCTCTCAACATTTGTCTGCATTGCATTTACTTCAGCCAATGGTACTGTGTGGTGAATGTAAACAAAATGCCAAATCAATTTAAATAGCAACTGTTGGCATTGTCTGTTGTATGGTATATGTGATGGAACAAGTACCAGAGCTAAGATAGCAGTCCTATGAAATCAACCTAAGAAATGGGGCTTAATCCTGAGTAAGTATGAATAGAACACAAAAAAGCAGCACGACCTGTTCTGTCCTGTCTCCCCCTTTTGAGCCTTAATGCCCTGGGACTAGTCTATGTAATTCAGCCTCCTTGAATTTTAGGCTTGTGCTTTCTTAGTGCTGAATTTATGTAATTGCACTTGAAAAAGAGAGGATTAGGAAGTCACAAGGCTTGCACTCCTGCTGACAAATCAGCAGATTAAATTAGTGAGGGAAGTGGAGGTGAATGCGTCTGTGGGTGCATTGGTCCAAATTAAACAAAAACAGAAAAAAACTAATGCAAAGGTGAGAGGGCAGTGTTACAATGGACAACAAGACATAGTCATAGAATTGTAGAGTTGGAAGGGACCATAATACTTTCATTCATAAATCTTTTAATTCAGACCAGTTATGGAAAGGTTTGTGCTACTCTGATGGTAAAAGCTTCAAAGACATCCAAGATGTGGGGCATAAACCGTGACAAACTACCTTGTGTGATATTCTGTAGCAGGTGCATGGAAATTGCTACTTTTGCACCAAAAGGCCTGGTTTTATGCAGAATTAGGCATGCTTAAAAGCTTAGATGGGCTTATGTATACCTAACTGCATGGAATCAGATTATGACTTCTAAGGACACTTGCCTGTATCCAATAACTCAGTGGTAGCCAGTGTCGTTCCCTCCAGATTTTGTGCAGTATGACTACCTTGACCCTTGGCCATGCTGGCTGGGGCTAATGGGAGTTGGAGTCTATAACACTTGAAAGTCACCACATTGGCTACCCTGCCAAAGTGCTCATTGAATCATTAGAAATGCTCTGGAGTAAGGGAAGTGGTGCACAGCAACAGCTGCGTAATTGCTTCAAGGGCAGAATCTACTGTATAATCCAAGTAAAAGTGCTTACAAGAAAATATGCTTTTGTTAGCTGCAAAATGCTTATGCATGAAATAGTGTCAGTCCTACTGTTATATCAAGTCTCAAATTATGCAGTCCAGTTGGATTCTTGCACCTTATTGAATGAACTAAAAATATGAGCTATAATACAATTTCCAGAGTAATATATATGAATTGCTACACTGCTAAATTGAATGAGATGCTAAAATGGGGAATCAAGTGGGGCCTGCAGAACAATGTTCCATTCCATCCCCACTCCTAAGAGAAGTGCAGGTGGGGAGAGGGAGTTTCAGGAATTGGGGAAGGATAATCAACACTATACTATTCCTTTGCCAGCCCTGACTTACTGTGTCATATAGGTTGGGGTGCCACCATCTGCAACCCGAGCATTTTCTAGCTATATAGTGGGGGCAGCAATCAGCTCTAGAGACTGAATCATCATACTATAGGACTGGAGAGGATCTATCAGCATGCATCTCCCCAATTCTAATCCTCCCCCTCCCTGCCCAGGCAATAGGTAAAAGATGTGCAGTGCTGAGCAAATTGATTTCCTCTCTCATCCTGCCTTCCATATTCCATTTGGTGGGGGATTTCTTTTCAAGGCTGGATCTAGACAAATCAAAGAAGAGTTTCAGTTAAACTTTGTATGAGAAATTGGGTTGGCAAAAAAAGGAACTCCACAGCGCCATCTGGTGTCACAGTGTTATAAAGGTAAAGGGACCCCTGACCATTAGGTCCAGTTGCAGAGGACTCTGGGGTTGCAGCACTCATCTCACTTTACTGGCCGAGGGAGCTGGCATACAACTTCCGGGTCATGTGGCCAGCATGACTAAGCTGCTTCTGGCGAACGAGAGCAGCGCACGGAAACACCGGTTACCTTCCTGCCGGAGCGGTACCTATTTATCTACTTGCACTTTGACGTGCTTTTGAACTGCTAGGTTGGCAGGAGCAGGGACTGAGCAACGGGAGCTCACCCTGTCACGGGGATTCGAACCGCTGACCTTCTGATCAGCAAGTCCTAGGCTCTGTGGTTTAACCCACAGCGCCACCTGCATCCCGTTATAATGCATATACAACGCATATAAAGCTATTTACCTTTGCCAATGTAGCTGAGTCCCAACTGACATCCTGATAGTCTGTATCTCAACCATTGCATACCTGAGTTTTCTTTAGCCCTTTTTTTCTTTTTCATCTAAGCTCCACTGTCAGTGGCATGCCAAAAAAAAATTCAGTTTTACTTTAGAAATTTACATACTTTTGCATTCCTAGGGGGCTCCAAGTATGTAGAAGCATGACTTTATATATAAGTGGCTCTGTTTTGTCTTTAAACTGTTGCCTGAGTTCAGACTTCATCTTTCTCCCTTGCATCTAAGAATAATTTCAGTGTTTATCTTGGCTAACACAGATCCATGATCCATGAAAGTATGATTCTGGCTGGGTTCAACTTAAAATAGGTTATGTTCTAGGGACTGTTAACACATTGATCTCTCTCCTCCTCATCATCCTTAGAAGTTTAAACAAATGAGAGTCAATTGACTATTCAAGGTTTCCAAGTTAAATATTTCTGCTTAAGTAGAAAAGTGCCAATGAATGAAGTCAAGTAATGTCCAGAGGTGGATGACTCAAGCTAATTTTGCATAAGTGACACAAGACATTAAGTGCTCTCAGTTGCCATTGGTAATACAGTGTTTAGAATAGAAGTATATATGTTTTTCTCATGGAAAACTTGTTGGGAGATCTTGTTCTGTCTTGATAGGCTCATGACTCTTTGTGAATGTATTGGCATAAGGGTGTTGCCTTAACATTCTATTTGACCATGCAGAAAAGAGTGCTTGCGGTATAACAGACTCCTAAGTATTTTGGCATCAAGTCTTATGCTGCTATGAGCCACTTCCAGCCGTGCAGAAAAAGGGAGGTGGAGTCTCAGTCCTTGCTACATTTGCTTGAAAGGGACAGTGTCGTATAGTGGTTGGGCTGCTGGACATGGGAGACCAGAGTTCGAACCCACACTCAACCATGTAGCTCCCTGGGTGAGCTTTAGCCTGTCACTGATCCTCAGCCTAACTTACCTCACAGGGTTGTTGTGAGCATAAAATTGGGGAGGGGGAGAACTCCTTGAGTTCCTTGGAGGAAAGGCGGGATATATCACCAACACTGCCAACTTCTGTCATGAGCCCTTTTCCAGTTCTTGCTGGCCCCTGTATCTGTCTGTGCTTTAATTGCTCTAGGCAGCTATGTCATTGGAACAGTTTATTTTGAGTACCTGGCTTCTTGTTTTGCATTCAGGATCTTCCTTAATACCATAGTACTAATCAATATTTGAATTACAGTGAAATCTTCCTGTTTAACTTCTGTGATGGCTGTTGCACTACTATTTTAAAAAGACTGTGAAGGCATGGCTTGGCTAAAATTGGGGAGAGTTGCCCTCATGGATTTCTTTAAACCCCCCTTTCCCTACTTTTAATTCAACATTGCACTGCCATAATTCAAGACTGACAATTAATTTTCAAGAGCAATGATTGTGAGAGCTAAAACCAATGGACACAGCCACCAGTCATCCTGTATTCTGACAAAGCCTTATTTCTGTCTAAAATATTCCCCCTCTACTATACCTTATTAAAATAAAATAAAAATCACTGCTTCATTTGGACTCCACTGTGTGCATCTATATTGTCATGAAGAGATACTGTTTCAGATGACAGATCTACCATACAGAGCTCCAAACCTAAAATTTCCATACGTGGAAGCAGTAAATGTGTATGTGCCAAGAGCTCAGCAACAGCTAATCCTCGTATTTTTCTTTAATACATTTTTGCTGTGTTTTCATGTGGTGGCTCACAATTACAAATCTAAAATTGCACAATGAAGACTAAGTTATACTAACTAAAACAAACAGCTACAATTAGAAACACTATTATCTAGTAATGCCCAGGGGTCAAATTTGTAAGCATCATTCACTGACAACATGCCCCTTGAAATATGTCTGTTCCTCTACTTTCAAAGGCCTAGTGCAGGGGTCTGCAACCTTTAAGACAAAAAGCCACTTGGACCCGTTTCCGAAGGAAAAAAAACTGGGAGCCGCAAAACCATTGCAACATTTAAAACAAATATATCTCCGGAGCCGCGATCTGACAGCAGGCGGGAAGGTGACGTTGGGACGGTGCGTGACTAATGCACGCACCACCCCCATGCGATGTCACAGCCAGTACAGCGCCCGCCACAGTGGGGAGTGTCGGGGCGCACAATGCGCCTCCTCCTCTCGCTAGTATCCGCCCCGGAGCCGCGGCAAAGGTGTAAAAGAGCTACATGCGGCTCCGGAGCCACGGGTTGCTGACCCCTGGCCTAGTGGGATGTGTTTGCATTAGCCTTTCTGCAGTTTTGTTCTTAGGCCTTAGGCATACAGTTGTAAAGGCCACTTGCTCCAGGGTGCAGGGTTAATGCTTACTTGTGGAACTGGATAGATCCTGTATAGCAGGCATGTCCAACTCGCAAGCGACAGTGATCTACACCCACTATTAAAAAGCTTTTTTGGGGGGACCCAAAGTTGTCGATCTTTTTCTTTTTCTTTTATTGGGGGGGGGGAGATTGATAAGCTCACGATCGACCAGGAACACCCCACGATTGACAGGTAGATCGCGATTGACCAGTTGGACGTGCCTGCTGTATAGCAGAGTGGAGAGCCTTTTAGGCCTAGGAGCCTAGAATCTAGATCTTTTATCTGCTGCACCCTGTGGACTAACTTTGACAGGCAGTTGTCCACAGGTGAGTGTGGTTGGAGGAAAATGGCCTTGTGAGCCAGATGACGAGGACTGGTGGGTCAGATTTGACCCATGGACCAGAGGTTCCCCATCCCTGCTATATATGTATGGAGGAGAGTTTTGTTTGGTCTTCATTTGTACCTCCCAGACTAATACACAGATTGGAACCTAATTAACCTATATATTTTACACTTCTTTTGCAATTGTTTCTTGGCTCAAAAAAATACAAAAAGTGTTAGAAATGCTCATTTTAGGACAAAACCTGTTTAGAAATTAATACATTGGGATAACGTACATACTTTGTGGAAGAAAGCACATAATATATAACTATCCATACTTCAGGGACTGGGAATTGTAATCCTAGGGGCCCAATCTGCCCCTCCAGCCCTCTTTGTCTGACCCCTTGGTATTCACCCTAGACCAAACTACTCACTATCCCTCCTTGGATACCTTGTGTGTTTAGCCTGGGTGAAATGTATCCTTGAACTCTGTTAATGCCCCTTGGTTGCCTGGATAAAGGGTCTGTGTCAAGAAAGTAGCCTAATGTACAAAGGTAAAAGTTACATTTGCTGCTTTACCCACTTTCGCCTCTGACGCTGCCCCACGTGTGACATCTCTGAAGGCTACTAAGATGGAACTGTGGCCTTCAGAAAACGGTTCTGCACCCTGTTGTATTTAAATACATTTCCCCCACCGCACTCCTATCAACTTAATGCAGAAACAAAACTGAATGGACTTATGAGTAAACACATGTAAAATTGGCAAGGACCAGAAATAGACTGATCTGTCCCTTTGGCTATAAAAATACTGCCTTTCAAGATAATTCCTAGGAGTAAGCATTGGAGGCATTAACATTGCCAACCAGTTTTCTTTCTGGAAAGTAAAATAATAATAATACTCTGACACACTATCTTAACAGTATTGCGTGGAGGGGGGGAGAAGCCTTGGATTTGTTTCTGAAAATACTTCAGTTGCAATATGTTCTGCTTTAAATTGAGAAGCTATCACAGAGACTCAGTGTTAAGCTCCTAAAGGGATTTGAATTAAAAGGGAATCTTAAATTTTCATTCCTGGTAGAAACAGTATGGGATTGTTTCTTATACCAGGTTCATCATGTGTCATGTTTAAGGGAGACACTAGCAATTCTATCTTGGTGTATGTTTACACAAATGTTAAAGTGGATCAGTGTATTTTAATAGATTACTGTATTTTAATACTTTGTTAGAAGCCGCCCAGAGTGGCTGGGGAAACCCAGCCAGATGAGCAGGGTATAAATATTATTATTATTATTATTATTATTATTATGTATTTCACTGGACTGGTGATATGAGTAAAGCTCTGCTGTAGAATTGTTGGCTGTGCCAGATAACCCTCCATGGCATAATGGCAGTACTTGTAGTTTTATTACTTGCTGGCTGCTTGGTTGGTCTAGGACAGGGTGATCCAATGCAGCCCTTAAGGCCTTTTTTGGCAGCCCTCAGCAACATTTGGAACCCTTGAGCTGCCTTTCCCAGAGCCAGCTAAGTGAGGCACTTAGCATTGGGAAGGAGGCTCTGAGAGGCTCCTAGAGTCCTCCGGCCTCTTCCTCGAAGTGCTTTCCCAGCTTTCGCAAGGAAGTGGGAGGGCTCTAGGACCCTGCCAGAGTCTTGTGCCTCCTTGCTAAAGCCTGGTGCCTTGCTTAGTTGGCTTTGAGAAGGTAGCACAAGGGCTGGTGGGTCAATTTTGGCCTTGCTTCCCACCCCCATGTGACAAAGCAGTGTGTGGCTCACAGGCTCTATGACAAAGTACTCTTGCGGCCCACTTGTTAGTAAAAGTTGAACCACCCTGGTCTAGAACAAGGGTGGAGAACCTTCGACGTGCAGGCTAACCTTGCCTTGTTGGGGAGGGGGGCAAGTTGGACCACAGGGCTATTTTCCTCAAACCATGCTCACCTGTCCACCAGCCAATATCACTGGCAACATTAACTGATGGGCAGGAGTACAGCCGCTAATCCTGCATTGGCAATGTGCCCTGTTCCCAGTAGGGAAAAGAATTGCACAGTCAAGGCAGCAGGATTTAATCCTTGCTCTTCCCCTGATGAGAGGAGATCAAAGCACCTCTGTAGTACTGTGTGAAACAGCTCCTGCACTTCTCCTGCACGTGGGTGGGGTGTGTGTGGCAGGATGGGGAGAGATTTTTGTGATCTGTTTCAAACAGCACTTTTGAGAAGTACTTAAAAAGCCCCCATGCTCCTGTTGTAGCTGAAATTGGACTGAAGGAGCTTCTGTAAAGGGCTTCTCAAAAGTGCTGTTTGAAGCATCCACCCCCTTCTCACTTGCAAAGCCATGTGCTTTGCATGTGGGTGGCCCCACTCACCTGTAAAATGTGGCCTGTAAGACAGATCCTGATAAGGACCTGGCCCATAGAGCCAAAAATGTTCCCTACCTCTGCTCTAGGAGCATATGCAGTATTAACCACCTGTGTTATTTATTCTGTGATGGGGAGGGTAACAACACTTGAGTGTTCCCATTACAAACAATCCTTATTGTTTTTAGCTCTTAAGGTGATTAGATGCCTTGATTGTGACTGGTACTATTTTTACTCTATATGGTTGTTCTTACTTTAATGGTGAGGAATGAGGGTGGCGCTGTGGGTTAAACCACAGAGCCTAGGGCTTGCCGATCAGAAGGTTGGCGATTCGAATCCCTGCGACGGGCTGAGCTCCCATTGCTCGGTCCCTGCTCCTGCCAACCTAGCGGTTCAAAAGCACATTAAAGTGCAAGTAGATAAATAGGTACCGCTCCGGTGGGAAGGTAAACAGCGTTTTCGTGCGCTGCTCTGGTTTACCAGAAGCAGCTTAGTCATGCTAGCCACATGGCTCCCTCGGCCAGTAAAGTGAGATGAGCGCCGCAACCCCAGAGTCCTCTGCAACTGGACCTAGTGGTCAGGGGTCCCTTTACCTTTTACTTTAATGTGAAATTATTTGCTTTAAATAAACTGTTGTTTTTGGGTACTAGCCAAAATACAAGTCTCTACTAGTCAGGAGTCCTGAATGTTTTGAAATCCTTTGGTATTTAATTCTCAATTCTTGAATTGAAGAATTACGCCACCTTGCAGGTTATGAGCATGTGGAACTACGTGAAACCTATTTCTGAATTACTAAATATCGCCTTTGCTCTTCCTCCCTTCCCTCCCTTTCTAAATGCTCCTTGTGTAAGTGTGGTGTGTAAGAAACATTTTGAATTGTAGTTTTCACACAGGGAAGGGTATGTCAAAGTTTTCTATATTCTTGTACCATTATGTATTTCTACATTAGCATCCTTTACAGAACAAAGCCCACTTTGATACTTAAGGATTCTTACAGAATGCAAAATGTATCTATAGCTTGATTTGCTATTAAATGATCATATTTAGTATTAAAAATTCAATTTATTCAGTCAGTATTTACAATATTTACAAATTGAGTTTTCTTTTTAATTAGACCTATTGAAATTAATGATAGCTGGTCATATCTATTTACTTCAGTGGGCCTACTCTGAGTAGGGAGCTTCAGTCCAATATAGGAAAATATGTGGTAAGGGAAACCTAACTACATGAATTCAGATTCCTGGGCCTGATGAGCTGCACCCAAGGATATTAAAGCAGCTTGTAATCTCAGAGCCTTTGTCTATAAGCTTTCAGAATTTTTTGAGGACAGGTGAGGTCCTGATATGTGACCCCTTGGAGAATGCAAGGTTCTGCTGGACCACCTAGCTTTCAGTATGATTATCTGTTATATCTTTCTGAAACACCTAGCTGTGATGGACCAGCTGTTAAGTGATGGTTTGGTATCAAAAGTGGTGCAGGGTAGCTCCTGTTAGACAGCTTGGCCACTAGTGTATGGTTTTCCACAGGTTTCTATTGATTTTTTCATTCTATTTGACCAGTCTGCTTGAAACCTAAGGGGGAAGTTGCCTGGGGCTTTGCTTTGGAGTTCAGTATTGTCAGCTTATGAACGACATCAAATTGTTATCTCCTCATCACAAGCCAAGGCTGATATTCTGAATTAGTGTGCGATATAAGTAATGGACTGGTTGAGGGTGAACAAAGTAACTTAATCCAGACAAGGCAGAAGTGCATCTTGTAGTCAATAGAATCAAAGATCAGGGCATTTGAGTTTAGCCCTTTAGGGATGAGGTTATACTCTTTTCAAAAAATAGGCTTGCAGGAAACTTCTGGATTCCCTTCTTGATTTATATACTGTACTTCAGGCTTCAGCAGGCGCTTGGAGTGCTTAGGCCCAGGCCTACCTGAAGCACCATTTTCTTCCATATATCTGGACTTATAATTATATTCTTCCTCCACCTCTGGCCTCCCAAACCAAAATTTTGAAGGCATATTGGAAAAGTTAGTGTTTAATAGTTTTTTTGTTTAGAAACTTTAACCTCAGAAGAATCTCTGCAGTAGATTAACTCTGAAATACATTTGAACTGTCTCATCATCCAGTTTCTGGATACACCAATTCAAAATGCCTTTAAGTAGTATTTGAACCATATTAAAGTCTTCTGAAACAATGACTTGTTCCTGATCCTCCCTTTGGAATACTTGTAAACAGGACCCAATTATTTCCTAGACACCAATTCAGAGTACAGTGGTACCTCGGGTTACAGATGCTTCAGGTTACAGACTCTGCTAACCCAGAAATAGTACCTCGGGTTAAGAACTTTGCTTCAGGATGAGAACAGAAATTGCGCGGCAGCGGGAGGCCCCATTTGCTAAAGTGGTGCTTCAGGTTAAGAACGGACCTCTGGAACGAATTAAGTTCTTAACCCGAGGTACCACTGTACTTTATGTTGTACAATTGGTCACATATTTCTTTAAATCTTTCAGACTTTATCAGGGGTGTATTTCATACTGGTTATCTACACCACACTACAAAATATACATTAAGAAATGTTCCCAAGTGTGTGTGGGATCATACTTAAGAAGTGCCAGTTGGCTGAGTTGATTCTCAAAGCCTTAATCACATTCATGATTGGCAAGGTAGCAGTAGTTCAAACATTCCTGCAGCTGCTAACCACTGTCTATACTTAGTAGCTTTCTCTGTTTAACCAAGGTATAATTATTATAAAAGGCAATTATATGAATTCTCTGAATTGACTAAGATTAAAAATGGGTAGCTGCTAATCAAGGTCAAACAATGCCTTAATGTATTACTTTAAGAGTAAGTACCATGGCTCTCTAAGGGACACAGGTGGCGCTGTGGGTTAAACCACAGAGCCTAGGGCTTGCCGATCAGAAGGTCGGCGGTTCAAATCCCCATGATGGGGTGAGCTCCCGTTGCTCAGTCCCTGCTCCTGCCAACCTAGCAGTTCGAAAGCACATCAAAGTGCAAGTAGATAGATAGGTACCGCTCCGGCAGGAAGGTAAACGGTGTTTCCGTGTGCTGCTCTGGTTCACCAGAAGCGGCTTAGTCATGCTGGCCACATGACCCGGAAGCTGTATGCCGGCTCCCTCGGCCAATAAAGCGAGATGAGCGCCACAACCCCAGAGTTGGTCACGACTGGACCTAATGGTCAGGAGTCCCTTTACCTTTACCTTGACCACGGCTCTCTAATTGTTGTGTGTAGAGGCATTTGACTGCAGAGGTTTATATGTGTGTTTCTTGATCATTTGTCTTGAATGCAACAAGAGAAAAAATGTGATTCCAATTACTGATGCCCAGTGTGTGCGGTTGCCAGATTGGAGTGATGAGCAGCCACCTAATTATTGCAACCAGTGTGAGAAAGTCTGATTAGAGACCCTGAGAAATGGGAACAACATTTATACCATCAAAAAGGAAAGGGAAACTGCCAAAGGGACTTGCTGTCTGTTTTAACATGTTAAAAAGGTTTAGAAATGAAAACTTGACGCTAGTATGGATATAGTACTGGCCACAGGCTTTTGTGCTTCCTCTCCCACAGATCCTTCTCCCCTACTTTTCTTGGTTTGTCTGACCATAACAGTTGTTGTTCTTGTTATTATTTATTAATTTATGTACTGCTTACATGCCAAAATGGCTTCTAAGTGGTTCACAAGTATATACACAATAAAACAAGTACATCAAAACATTAAAAACATCCATAATTAAAATTTATAGTAAAACAAGTGAGTCAGAAATCATAATAATTAAAATAGTTAAAAGAATGATGAAAACAATTGGATCAGGCAGTTCAAGGTCAGAGGTATGTGTGCCTAACAGATGTCTTCAAGAGCAGGTGGAATGTCTCTATGGATGGAGCCTCTTGTATTTCAGCAGGAAGGGCATCCCATAACATTGGTTCCTCCCCCCCCCCCCCCAAAAAAAAGCCTGCCTTAATGTTACCACAAGCCAGTGATCATCAGACTTCATTACTGTGGTGTGTGGGTTGGCCAGAGTTTGTCTAGTGTTAACTAAGAATGGCTTCCAAACCATGCTTTGTAACTCCTCAAATTGTAAATTCCTGCTCCAATTTGTTTGGAGGCAACATTTGGGTTGTGTAATTGAAGTTTGCTGAATTCCGACATATGTGGTAAAAACAAACTAGGAAAGGGATATTCTAGATTCTCTACACTAGCCTTGCCCAACTTGGTGCACTCAATATATTTTGGACTACAGATCCCATTAGCCTCAGTCAGTGTGGCCATGCTAGTTGCCACTGATTGGAGTTGTAGTCCAAAATATTGGGAAGAGTCAGGCTTTGGAAGGCTGCTTTGAGCCATAGTCTGAAGAACTGGGAACTACATTTGAACACTAGATCTCTAACTATAGCTTACAGGAAATGGGAACCAGCCTTTTGAATGTGTCCTCCCTTCCCTCTGTAGAGCAAATTTCCACCTTGTCTACAGTGGGCATGAAGGTTGATGGTTTACTTACTTAATTATAGTTAAGGGTGAGAGAAGGGCAGTTTTGCTCCAGGAAGGAGAAGGGTTGGAGAGGAGAAGTTCTGAGAGGCTGGCCACCAGTTTCCTTATTTTGTTTAGTAGAGAGCCATCAATACATCTGCACTAACCCACCCTGTTGATGCTATGATTATTTGGTTACTTTAGTAACTGTTAAGACAGTTTCGCTTGAGAGATGAAAATTAATTTTTACCTTCCTCTTTAAAGACTATTGAAATCAACAAGCACAGTAAACCAATAAATAGTATAAAAAATATTAATAAAATGGACTTGGCCAACTTATTAGCTAATTCTTTTGTTGTTGCTGCTGCTGGTGGTCTTGTGCTACTATTAGTGACAGATTTTGACTTGCTTTGTGCTGTTCCTAGTTACTTACTAATCCTGTAATTGTGAGCTTAACCTACTGTAAATTCACATAACCTGTAAATCTTAATGGTAGAATTTTTGACGAAAGTAATGTTTATATTTTCTTACATTGAAGGGACTTTTTCCAAAGAGGCAGTTTTAAAACATTTAAAACACTGCCCCCCTTAATAATAATGTGCATTGTGGTTTTCAACTTTTCTCTCTTTCCCCTCTTCTAATTTTAGGAACACCATCTCCAGCGGGCCATTTCAGCACAGCAGGTATATGGCGAGAAAAGGGATAATATGGTTATACCAGTCCCGGAAGCGGAAAGTAATATTGCTTATTATGAATCTATATACCCTGGAGAATTTAAGATGCCAAAGCAGCTTATTCACATACAGCGTGAGTATATCTTTACATCTAAACTCCACTGGTGACTCTTGTTTGGGTTTCTTGGGTAGTGCCATCCTTACTCTTGTTTTCTGGAAAAGTAACTTTATGAGTTGGTAGTTTCAAGATGACAAAAGGTGCTGCGACACCTTGAAATTTACTTTCTCAAAACAGTGTTAATACTTTACCTTTTTATTACATAATATTGCATACTAAAATAATTTGGCAGAAACTAGAAAATTTAAATATTGACTGCAGTAAAGGTAAACAATTTTCATACAGTGGTACCTTGGTTTTTGAACTTAATCTGTTCTGGAAGACCGTTCGAGTTCTGAAACGTTTGAAAACTGAAAACTCCATAGCCGACAGCTAGGCCTCAGGATCTTGCGCTCAGCAGAAGCCATGTGGCACATTTGACTTCCGAGGCATGTTCGAAAACTGAAGCATTTACTTCTGGGTTTACGGCATTTGAAAACCAAAATGTTCATCAGCGGAGACGTTCAAAAACCAAGGTACCACTGTACTTACAAGAAGGTATTATCATGTCTAGTCACAAAAGACAGTGCAGGAGAATGAGAAATGTCATATAGGAGTGGAGCTACTTCATAACTGGCATCTTATAAATGAACTGTTGAGAAACCTAGGCTAGGGTGAGGTTTCCCAGCATTGATTATGCCCACTTCTGTTTTACATTCCCATTTGATTTTGGGTTCAGTGGTTGGCGTTGTAACAGGTGTCTGAAGTTTACCTTGGTTTGGAGTGAATAATCTGGTATTGAATCCAGGCAAAACTAAAGCTGTATTGGGAGTTGGGTAAGTGATCTTGAAGAGATATGTACAGTTGTAATTGATGCACTGAATTGCCCTGAAAGAGCAAGTCTGTTTCCCTGGGAGTGCTTTTGGCCAGAGAATTCATTTTCATTGATATCTCTCATGCTGACTGCATCTCTTCCCCAAAGCATGAGAACTAGGATTAATTCCTGTTCTTTGCTCAGTGGAGTTTCCTATGATTGTTCAGCAACCATAGCTAGTACAGAATGTTGTGGCTTCAGTCCTTTGTGGGGCAGACCAATGATATAAAATCTTGTTTTCCTTTAGATTGATACACCCTGTGCCTTTTGTAATAATAAATTTCCAGGCTTCACTGGAAAAAGATTTGGGTTTGTGGGGCGGCTGGGTCGGGTTCATTGAGGGCAGGTGAATGGTTGTTATATTTGTCTTAACTTTACTGTAGGTATCTGGAATTAGAGTGTTTTGTCTGTTAGCACAACTACAGTGGTTTCCAGAAAAGTAGCATGTTTGTTATGCCTAAACCTACCACTGTGTTTCTAAGGAACCCTAATGTGGTGTTGCTTTTTCATCTTGGAAACAAACTATTGACCACCTCTGTGAGTGTGTGTGATTCAACTATGGTTAATAGAGTAGAGATGTCTTCTGGGATTGTTTACCACCACCACCACACATACACAAGTGTCGTTAGTTGTCTAGCTTCTGCTACTATAGGGGCAGGCAACCAGTGAGCTGGGAATTTTCCATTTGGCTTCCAGCATAACTTTATAGTCTCAAGAATGCACTATAACTCCTTTTTTGCTTCTGACTTGGAGAAAGTATCTAGAGTTCAGAGTATCATACTTAAGATGATGCAGATAATCAGCTCTTTGTGCCCAATTGATTCAGTGGATGAAGTCCACATTACAAGACTTCTGCCTATAGTCATTTCAGGATACGGTTTTAATTAAAACTTTGTATAACCTGACAAGCAAGTAAGCCAGTTATCCTAAGTCGACATTGTCAGGACACTGTAAAGAAAATTATGTTAGTATTCCATGTTTCAGGAACATGTATGCAGATTTCTAAATTGAAATTGACCTTTTTAAAGAGGATATTTATTTTAACTTGGTCTCTGTAAAAACCAGTACTTAAACTGAACTAATCTCTTTTTAAAGCTGCTGTAACATTATGTTCAGACATAACAATATGATGGCTAACAACTGCATGAGCAAACCTAGGTCCCTCTCTCATGGCCACAGCTCAGTATGGAAGGGCCATAGCTTAATGGGAAACCACAGGCTTTGCTTTCAAAATGTTCCAGTATCAGTTAGTGGCATCTCCAGGCAGAGGTGGGAAAGACTTCTGTCTGAAACCTCTGTGAGTTGCAGCCATTCACGCTGTCATTGATTACAGTAAAGAGCTAAATGGAATAATGGTTTGACATGGTATAAGGTATATCATAAAACATTTTCATTCAAACTGGAATTGTGACTTAACAATAACTGATTAGCTTCAGTGGGCCAGCGTTTGAAACTAATCATAATTATTTTAAACCTAGATATGGGAGAATTGAGGGTGAAGTGTAGGCCTGGAAGGAAACAAGGCTTGTTCATGTGATGCTGAACTATGCTTGAGCATTACATCCAAATCTGGCCAATGGCCAAATAGCTGTCTGCCCTGCCTTACCTCTTTCTCCCCAGAACACCTGAGAACAAAAGCATAAAACATACTTTTCCCCCTCCAGCTTTTAGTTTGGATGCAGAGCAGCCAGATTATGACTTGGATTCAGAAGATGAGGCCTTTGTGAATAAGCTGAAGAAAAAGATTGATATTTCTCCTTTGCAATTTGAAGAAATGATAGATCGGCTGGAAAAAGGCAGTGGTCAGCAGGTATAGCATTGTTTCAGATACTTGAAAGTATTTATGTGGGTTTGCTAGAAAATTTTGAATTTAAAAGAAAATGTTAAGCAAATCTGCATATGTTAATTTTCAACTGAAAATGTTTAGCTTGCATCAGAAAATTTTCTGATGTTCTAGTTGGGAAACCTGATGCCCTCCAGATGTTGTTAAGCCAGTTCTCAGCATCCCCAACTATTATTGTTAGTGACTGGGGCTGCTGGGCATTGGAGTCCCAACAGCTTCTGGAGGGTAAGTTTCCCATCCCTGCCCTGTTTGTTTTACTTGTATTTATTAAACATAACTAAAAACATTGAATCTGAGAAACTTGCCTAATACTGCATTTACATTTGACATATATTCATTGTTACTCATTGTATTCATTGTATTCATTCATTGTATTCATTCACCCATTGTATTCATGGGTTGTATCCAACAAAGTTCTTATTAGAGAAACCCAATAGATGGATTCATCTCATCTAGGCCCATTAATTTTAATCTCATTGGGTCTACTCGGAGTAGAGCTAACATTGCGTGCAACTCTAGGAAATGAAAATGTTTTCTATATAAAAAGTAAAGTAGTGGGGAAATGTCGGCTCCACATCACTGTTTGAAACTGTTACAACTGTTGCAAAATAAATAAATGTACAAAAGTGACACACTTGTGTTTTACTTTTAGCCAGTCAGCCTGCAGGAGGCCAAGCTACTCTTGAAAGAAGATGATGAACTGATTAGAGAAGTATATGAGTACTGGATTAAAAAGAGGAAAAACTGTCGAGGTCCGTCTCTTATCCCAGCAGTAAAACAGGAGAAGCGTGATGGTTCCAGCACAAACGATCCTTACGTTGCATTTAGAAGGCGAACAGAAAAGATGCAGACTCGTAAAGTGAGTGTGTTTCTATTTATATGAATTCTTTTAACAGGTACACTATTTAGAGCTTGCCTCTGCAAGAGGAATAAGGATAATGGATTGTGTTATGGCCCAGAAGAGTTTGTGTTTATAAAAATGCAGGTGTCTGTGTGGTCTGTGTGACTATTCATTTATTTTGCAGAATCGAAAAAATGATGAGGCATCATATGAAAAGATGCTTAAGCTGCGTCGGGATTTGAGTCGTGCAGTAACAATTCTTGAGATGATAAAGAGACGGGAAAAAAGTAAGAGGGAGTTACTGCATTTAACACTGGAAATTATGGAAAAGAGGTAAAGAATTAATGTCTATTGAAATATTCATTTTTTAAAAAAAGTATTGTTAATGTTACTATTAAATACAAAGAATAGAGATAATGTTCTGTTTATTTTGCTCAGATTTTTTAACCGACTGCAGTCCTAACTTTACTTACTTGGGAGTAAGCTCCATTGAAAACAAGAGGACTTACTTTCAAGTAGACATGGTTAGCAATATCTGCAATATCGTAAATGTCTGACTCTGTCATAGGGTAGGTAGCATGGAAGGTCTCCTTAAATGCAGCTCTTTTTTGCATGTTCACTATTTGTATCTTAGTACAGTAGTTATTTAACATTATGAATCTGGTAGTGAACATCACTTCTAGTCACAAAGCAATGCCGTATTTTCATGAGATCCCACCTGCTTTGTTGGAGTTACTGTGTGACAAGTGTATTCATCAGTTGGTTACAATTTCACTTGGATGGAATGCTGGTGTTGCTACCTAGAACCTGTCAAAATTAATGAGCTTTCCTTTTACAAGTTGAGAAATAACGTGGGCTTACAAATCATAAACTTGTGGCATCATGCATCCTGGCATTTTTCCCAGTTATGGCTCTCAGTGTGTAAAAACATAGCTCCTTCTTAGATCGTTTGCTGCAGTTCACATGCTTTTAGCTTGATATCTTTGATAAGTCTTGAGGGGGCAAGGTTAACAAATTGTCACTGACCCCCATTCAATCCCTGACACCTCCAGTTAGGGCTAGGAAAGATTCCTGACAAGAGACAGTCTCAAGCTTTTGCCAGGCAGAACAAGCATTACTAGATGGACCAATGGTCAGACTTTGTATAAGGCAGGTTCCTATCTTTTTGAAGCACACCTTTTGTAAGTTTGAAACTGAGGCAAGCACAAGGCAGGCGTCTAGAAAAATACTTCTTTTAAAAATCACAGCATAAGTTGCTCCCTACTATTCATTTGTTGATGGATGAGAGGCTGAGGTGAAGGCAGTACAGTGGTACCTCGAGTTACAAACACTTCAGGTTACAAACTCAGCTAACCTTGAAGAGTTACCTCAAGTTGAGAAGTTTTCCCCAGGATGAGAACGGAAATCGTGTGCTGGCGGAACAAATTAAGTTTGTAACTCAAGGTACCACTGTATTGTGAAAAAGAGAGAGGGGCAAGGGGGATTTGAGTCTGGCATGTTTCTGTAACTGTCTTAAATATTGGCGATTTATTGAAAACTTCAGGAAATATATTAAATTTTGTAATGGAAGCACTTTGAAATGGACTATTCTCACTGCTAAAGGGATTCAGTTTGTTGCATGGTAGAAATTTGTGGCATCAGTTGAGAAAAACCACCATGTCATAATCTATTTTTCTTGAACTAATCCAGTGATGTTGGCTGCGTAGAAAATACTGACTCAAAATCAGTACTTGCCACCTAATTCCCACACTTCTAATCTATTTGCTGAAATCGTGACTTAAGAATTTTGGAAGCTGTTGTAGTGTTCTATAACAGCTTTCCCCAACCTGGTGCCCTGTAATGTTTTAGCCTACAATTCCCCATGAGCCTCATCCAGCATGGCCAATAGGTGTCATCCGAAACATATTGAGAGCAACAGGTTGAGGAAGGCTATAGGAGTATTTAGTCTGTGTAAGATGAAATAATATCTGTATTTACTGGATAAATAAACGATTTCACAAAGTGTAGGCATAAATATAAAAGTAAAAGTATTAAATGCTTAAAAAGAATTATAGCAGCTTTTTTATAATTTTATAATTTTCAGATATAATTTGGGTGATTATAATGGCGAGATCGTGTCTGAGGTAATGGCCCAGCGGCAGCCCATGAAGCCAACCTATGCTATTCCCGTTGTTCCTGTTCCTAATAGCACTCAGTTTAAACACCAAGAAAGTATGGAACTGAAGGAATTCAAAGTCAACAAGGTGATTAAATCTTTGAAGATATATGTACTTATTCAGCTTTTTAAAATGGGGCCAAAATGTTTAAAGTCCCAAGTCTAGAAGAATCCTAGATAACTGAAGTGTAAAGTAAATTTAATAAAAAATTATTTCAATTTTATTATATTTTGGTTGCCCAGACATTTTTTATAGCCTTTTCTTAATGGGTTATCTCTTTTCTCCTTGCAGCAAGAGAAAGTGGACATTATACGACCCAAAAGAAAGTATGAGAAGAAGCCCAAAGTTGTACCTTCCTCGGCTACTGCTGCTACTCAACAGACAACTCCTGCTGCACTGCCAGTCTTCAATGCTAAAGATATGAATCAATATGACTTTCCCAGCTCTGATGAGGAACCGCTTTCCCAAGTATGACTTTCATATTTTCGACTGTAATCCTATAACCACTTACATGGGACTAAGCCCACTGAATTCAGTGGGACTTAATTCTGAATAGAGAGATTTAGAATTGTGCTATAGTTAGGGGAGGAAAGAAAATTGTGCCTTCGGATTCTTACCTGTGTCTTCCTGTATGTTCAAAGGTCTTATCTGGTTCTTCTGAAGCTGAGGAAGAAAATGATCCTGATGGTCCATTTGCTTTCCGTAGGAAAGCAGGCTGTCAGTATTATGCTGTAAGTTTTGAGTTTCTACAAACAAATAATACTGATAGTAACAATGAAAGTAACATTCTAAAATATTTGTTCTCAAAATTTTCTCTTCAAGCCTCATGTAGACCAAACTGGTGACTGGCCGTGGAGTACTCCTAAAGGGGGAGCGTTAGGAGATGAGCGTTACAGATATTGCTTAACAACCCTTACTATACCCCAGCGGTGCATTGGGTTTTCACGTAGACGGGTTGGACGTGGTGGAAGGTAGGCTTATTTATCTTTAACATGGTTAACATAAAGTTTCAATATGTATCGGTGAGAATGTGAAAGGCAGTACAATAAAGTTCTTTTAGTTTTGCTTAGATTTTTGTACTTACTTGAAAAACTAACTAGCCCTTAAAGGATATTTTTACCTTTAAATATACCTTGGTTAAGATAATCTTCTAAATCATCTGCTGCAGGAAAGCTTGGAAGCATTTGAGCAATGAAAGTACTGAGATGGGAAAGAGGAGTCCACAAGTTATTGTCTGGCATTGATTGCTAGCCCTGTGGTCAGCAGTCTAGGCTCCTTTTTCAGCACTTCAAGAGAAGGGGCTGGTGTGTCAACAACTCTCATTAAAGTAAGCTTGGGATACACTCCAAAGTTATGAGAAAATTTTCTTGCTACTTCCAGCTGTCCCTAAGCACAGCATGAGATGAGAGTCTGATTCTCTTTTCAGGAAATTAATTCAGCTGGTGCTTTACTGGACAATACTTAAGAGTTGAGAGATTGTTGCTGTCTTGGAGTACGTCTCTTGCTGATGCGCCCTTCCTCAAGTCTTTTCCCATGTACCCAAATATTGGGGGGTAATAGACTTTGTCTCTCTTGCCTAGGCAGGCAGAAAACACCAGCCCACTCTCTTCAAGTGTTTAAGGAGTGGGGGCTCTCATTTGATAGAAATAATTGCTTCCTTGGTGGGGAAAAATGATCCTCATTTGCAAATACTCTTCTCTACCAGTGGTGGGCTGGCAAGCTCTGTAAATCTTGCAACATGTCACAGGCAATGAAGATAAAAATATTTCAACCATCAGCTAAACCTGAAGTGAAGTCACTTAATCTGCAGGCAGTCGAGCTTGGTCTAAAACTGGTGAAATATGTGCATATTTTCTTTAATATAAAAACTGATGATCAAACAGCTATATTTTCAAGCATGCTTGGTTTTTTTCTTCTTCTTTGCACAGGCCTAAACCATAATGTTAAACCATGGTTTGGTGCTGCATAAACAAGGCTTGAGTAACACTAGGCTTACAGGCTATTCCTTCCCCCATGCTGCTATTCCCTGCCCCCAATCATGGTTTGAGGAAAGCCATGGTCTGTCGTTGCATCTAAACAGTCAGATTCATTTGCCATAAACTGTTATCAGCAAGCAGAAAATTGTGTGCAGTGAGATTCTCCAGCTTGTTCACATAGTGCCAAATCATGGCTTGGCATTGTATTTGAACAAGCTCTTCATTGTTGGTTTGAAGTGCTACTATAGGCTATCTAAAATTATTAACTTAATTTGTGCTTTTGCCTCCTTTTCTGTTTTGCCTGTTCAGTTCCTAATCAAATGTAAATATGTCTTTAAAAGACACTGTATCCTCATCTTTGCCCATTCAGAATTCTGTAGATCTGCCAGTGCTTTTAATTGCAATTTTACAGTAATTTCTTAAAGATTTATATAAGGCATTGTGGAAAACCTGATAGCAAAAGGGTGATCCAGCAACTACATTAAAAATACTTTATTACAAATAGAAGTGACATGTTGAATGTTGAAATAAGTTATCTTATCATATTGACTTTATTTATTTAATAATAACTTAAGTCTTTATGCTGACTTGCTCTTTCACATATGGCCCTTAACACAATTCTTTATGCTTCAAATGTTGGAGGTCTTCTGAGTTAACAGTTGGTTTGGAAAGTTTTGTGGCAAGATTCTCAAATTTTTGTTTCTGCTTCTGCTTCTGCTTCAACCCAACGTGGCTGATATAAAAAGGGGTTGGTTTGTAAATGTCACTTCAGCTTGTATGCTATAAAAACAACAATCTTCCCATTTTTAGGGTGCTACTGGACCGAGCCTATTCGGAGAACAACAGTGCATTTTGCCAGCTGGATTCAGAAATGCTTTCTTCACAACTACACTCGTCAATCAATCAATTTGCCAATACCTCAGAAACAAATACCTCGGACAGATCTTTCTCTAAAGACCTCAGTCAAATACTAGTCAATATCAAATCATGTAGATGGCGGCATTTTAGGCCTCGGACACCATCCCTACATGACAGTGACAATGATGAACTTTCCTATAGGAAATTACACAGGAGTGTAAATCGAACTGGCACAGCACAACCCGGGACCCAGACATGCAGTACCTCTATACAAAGTAAAAGTAGCAGTGGTTCAGCACACTTTGGTATGTTGATTTTGACAAACTTAATACTAAAATTGTCTTTGGCAAAGATGATCCAACTTTTTAGCTCCTCCATGTCTTTCTCAGCTAATAATTATATTATTTTACATTGTGCACTTAAGTGCAGTTGCTGAAATTCTCGGCAGTATAAAGTCTGACAAATCTCTCCTTCCATGCAGAATTAATTTTGTTACGACTATTTGACATTTTTTATTGATTTCAGCAATTTAGCTTGCTTTTTGGTGGGGATTCTCAAGATGGGATACAAAATTAAGAATTAAAATGTAGCATAAGAAAACAGCAAAACCTGAAAGATGGGGGCAGTTTAAAACCAGAGAGCCAGCATTATCCATGAAACAGCTAACCCTGAAAAGATCTGCCTACAAACATTCTTAACTTTGACTGAAAAGTTCAACACTCTCAAATATTTTTATTCCACCAGTGAAAAATAATAATTTGGTAGTGGCTATTAGCTTAATAGACAGTGATGCCATAACACCTGCTGTACCAGGTCTTAAGGAACTCATCAAATTGTACAAAAAGAAAATTACTCCCCTGAATTAACACATGTGGTATACTGAAGCTTAAACTTTGAAGTCCATTGTTTAGAATAACAGGTATACAACTTAAGTAAATCAATACTATCAGTAAGTCAAATGAAAATTGTTTTTCCAAAATGTACACTTGTACCAGGTGAACAGCTTGAAGATATGGGTACTGCTTGCATCCTATTCAAATAGCTATCCTACAGAATGATTTCTGGAAGTAGTTGCCAGAATTGAAGATTTACTGATGAACTGTGTAACTTGCAAATAGATAATAGCTGTGGAATGTTTATGGTGTGATCATAGTATACTTGTCCCTTTCTGATACAACTCCCAGAAGTCAACCACGGTATTTAACTTCTGTTGGAACTCTTCAGTAGCAATGCATGTTTGTCTCTTTGGAAAAAAAACAGCACTCTACCATTGTGGAATAAAAGAATATCAACAATGTTGTCCCTAGCAACTTTATTAGGATATTTGATGATCTAATTACATTAGTCATTCATGGCATTTATCATCAATATTTATTATCTCTGTAGTCATTCAAAGTAGTGTTGGACCTAGATAAAGTTTTATTAGTGGTTTCCTTATTCCATTAGGGCTAAGTTATTATCAATTCTAATAGTGAAAAGAGTTTGTAGTGCAAATATGGTCCCAAATATGTACTTGTGTGGTCATTGCAGCATAGTATTGGGCTAGCACCTTGTGACCTACCGAACCAAATGTACCCCAACAGCCATGTCTTACTATTCATAAGCAGCAACACCAGGATTTGGTGGGCTTTGCATGTTAGTTTTGATGAGTCAGTCACAAATTGTACTGGGCTGCTTTAAGAGAACCAAATTATGTACAGGCAGCGACTGTTCTGGGTGTGTCCAAATTATGTGTGGGTACTTTTGGACCTGGAAGAGGGCAGAACGGGATCAGGACATGCTTATGCACGCTCTGCTGATGTTCACAGGGCCAGGAACGGAACCCCTGTGCAAAATGGTTGTCGCCTGTACAATGTGCAGGACCAGGTTCATCATACCTGGAATACCAATCTCTGTTATACTTAGCATTATGGCTGTGGCATTCCTTTGCTTTTTAAGGTTCACTGAGCAAATCATAAGTGTGGTCATTAACTTCAGAGTTTCCAAGTGCAAAAGTATATTGTATTAAAAGGAAATGATTTCCAGCCATAGAAATCAACTGTGTCCTTGGATAGTTGCTGGAAATCTTTATAGCTGTCTACTTACCAAACGTTAGCACCCAGATGAATAAATATTTAGTCTTACCATACCTTTGACTGTTGTTGTAACAAGTGGCTCTGATTTGCCCAAGCAATAGTTGCATATATTTACTGCTGCAAAATTTTAAATCTAAAAGTTGATAGTAAGGTCTGAGGTTCTTTGAAGTCCTAAGATAAATGTTACCTAAGAATGATTCATAGGTGGATTTTTTAGGTTGGTACAGTTGGCTGACTTTGATGCAGCACCATAGCCATGGTTTGATCATTGAGTCTAAGCCTTGGATTTGTTAACTCTCCACCCAACCCCCTGCCGTATTCATTTATTTTTCTTCCTAAAAACTCTGTTTATATTCTCCGTATTATGTTACCTTTAGTTTTCACAGCCATGAATCCTTCTGAAATAGCCAAATATGCAAAGAGATTCAGGGCAGCCTTTCAGGAATACGGTGTGCATTGAGCTCGCTGCAGTTTAGATTCTTAACTGAAGCTTAGCTAACACTATAGTGGGTGACTAAGAGTAAAAACCATGATGGTTGATGGGTAAACCTCCTTTGCCCCTTGCAACTCTATGGTTGTGCTTTGGTCATTTTCTAAGAAGGTTTTGATTGAGAAGAGAGCATTTGTTGACAAGTAAAGAGTTAACTTGGGTTGTATTTTTGTTTAGAGTGCTGGTTAGAAAAAATTAGCACTATAGAAATTTTGTAGAATTTGGGAAGAAGCTTGTCAGGCCACTGCAGTAACCTGTATAGATAAGGACAGCTTCACCGTTGCATTCTAGACTTGTTTCAGTTCAGCCTAAGGTGGCACACTTGCTGCCCGGACAATCTGCCATGGTAGAAAACAAATTAGCATGCTGAGTTGGGGATACTTCCTACTAATCTACTTGTGTGGGAGTCTGTGTTCTCTGTAGCAGTGATGATGTTGGATTTAAGAGTGGATCTGCCTAGCTTCAGAATGAGACAGAATTCCTAATAATCTGTCAGTTATACTTTTATGGATTGTTACTAATGTACAATGAATGGAAAATTTATGAATACGTATAATAAATGGAAGTTTAGCTATAATCATTAAAAAGGAGAATCTATCTCTCACTAGAGTTCAGACTACTACTACTGTCTTGGAAATTTTGTGTTTAAATGAGAAACATCAGCTGTATGTTGAGAAGTACAGCCCAAGTTTCATAACTGCTTAACTTTTGTAATATGGAAAGTAAGGATGGAGAAATAATTTATTCATTAAACTTTTCACAGCAGAGCAACACAACATGCTTGCAGATCAGAAGACAACTCCCAAACAGATAATGTACTTATCCAGATTTTGAAATGCAGTTCTGATGCCCACAAATTTACTTTGCAAGGGGGGGAAAGTCTAAAAAATCCGTACAGTTTTTAGTGTTCTTCCAAAATATATGCACAAAGTGAAATAGGACAAACCTATTATTAAAGTCCCAGAAAAACTGAAGCAGAACAAAACTAGGCTGCTCAGTCCATCCCTAATGGAAAGACTGTACATACACTATTTATATAGAAAGGAAGAAAATAAAATCTTCATAATATTATAGCTTAAATCTGAGATGTGGCCGTTTTAGCAAGCCTACTGTTGGATGGAAATTCTGGATATAATCTGATAGTCCTTTTATTAATGTATCATGTGACAACAGAGCACTTTGAAGGGAAAGTTTTTAAGTAAAAGGATTTGCATGTTATATAGCTATGCATTGAAGGCCAGGTGCCTTTTTGACTATATCATTCATTGTGTTTTACATCAAACTATGAATATTTTAAGTTTTTCATTTAAAAACCTTGAATTTATGCTGAATTCTTCCAGGAAATAGCAGTATCAGACATTAAACACTTGCATCAAAACTTCTGGGCTTGTACTAGTTAGTGCCTTTTGTGACCTTGGCATAAATCCATTTATGTTAAGTGATATTCTAATAGTGTCAGCAACTTCGGTGATGGAATACTTGTAAAGCTATTTGACAAAAATATGCATATCTTACTAATAGTGTTCCTGTTTTTCCTAAAATCCAACATGTCTTCAAATAAAATACAGAATGAAAACCAGGCTCTTGATTCTAGAAACCTCTCCATAGGGCTGGTTTGCAGCCTTATAGAGTATTTTACAACAGAGAGATGACAACTTCATTAAGTGTGTTTCTTTTTCATACATTTTTTACTCTCTCTCACACACACCTCTCCCAGATGTGGATTGACGAGTGTCATTTCTATATATAATTACTGTAAGAGGCATGCCTAGTTCAGTGTAAGCAGAAATAAATTTCATAGTGCCCAGCCTTCATGCACATTAGTGCAAAGTAATATGCTGACGGTATTTGCTGTGAATGAGGGGGCCTCAAATTTGGAAGCCATATCAGGTGTGTCCGTTGGATGTCAACTGTTACCATTTTCTCTCTTTTTTGGTCTTCTACCAGCATGGTGTATTTCAGACTTCTGAGAATTCACTCAGTTATAACAGTTGCTTGCTTTGAGAAGCTAGAAAGTTGGGTTGTTGGGTTAAGTGTTCCAGAAACACAAGTCCCAAGCCATATTGAGTATGTGGTATGATTACAGTCAAACCTTGGTTGTCAGACGGCTCCGTTTTCGAACGTTTCAGTTCCTGAATGCCGAAAACCCGGAAGTAAATTCCAGTTTCCAGACGTCCGACGCAGCTTCTACTTGAGTGCAAGAAGTTCTTGCAATCAATCAGAAGCCACATCTTGGTTGTCGAACATTTCAGAACAGGCTTCCAGAACGGATTACATTCGACAACCGAGATTTGACTATATTTGATTTGTGAGCATCAAATAAAGAACAACTAACTAACTATTTTTCTTACATTGTAAGCAATGAATGATGAAAAATTAGAAATATATAACATTAGTTTGGATACCTGAGAGCTAGTTTTGCATAGAAAAAGGCTCACTGATTTGGCGAGCACTTGTGTCTGTCGAGAACTGCTCCATAGCATTTGCATGATAATATCATAAGGCTGGCATGCCTTTTAAATCAAACACATCAACAAGTTTATAATTTCATTGGGTTGATAGAATAGAAGTGAAAATCTTGGGTTTGTTTTTCAGGCACTTATAACCTATTTTGTATAGGCTAAATGACTTCCCCCATCCCATTTGTCTGGTAGCCTAATACATGGGTTTTTTGCCAGTAAGTGGCCTTTCAGAGGAATGTTAGGAAAGCAAAAACTTGTGTAGAGCTTTGAGAAGCATTATATTTTGTATGGTTTAGTGACTTGCCTGGTTTTGTAACCTTTCGTTTATTTTACTGAATCTTTTCTGTTGAAGGTGAATTTCATACAAGAGCATTTTACACATTTCAGTCAGATTGTACTATCATGGGGAGGTTCTTAAACATTGTTCTTAAACATGATCGCCATGGAGAACCAATTCTAAATGCTCCTTTTACTATACAAAAGATAAATGTGACCTAAAGTATAGCAGGAAAAATGATAGATAAGTGATCTGTTTCTCAGGAATCAATTCCAACAACCATTGTCAACAAGTGTGATTGCTTGATATGAAAGGGCCTCTGTGTACTGATAGTATCAGCTGGCATACTGCTAGTAATATTGCTCATTAAATATCATGTGCCACCTAAACTGATCAACCTGTGTAGAGTTTTTCTTCCTTGTATCATTTCAAAAGTTGTTAAGGCATGAACTGTGGATATTGCATGGAATAGTGATTCACATTGACACATGAAGCATAGCGTTGAGATGTATTGCATCTCTCTAGCAGTGTTTTTCAGATGATTCTGTAAGCTTCTCATACCTTCTTGCAGCATTACAATCTTCCACAGTTAAGGCAGACTTTGTGGCTTGCTACTAATGATTTATTGAAGGTTTCTTGCAAGAAATTAATTCTGTTATTTATGGAATATATATTAGCTGCCCAGTAATGTGGCTCATAAAATTACAGTGACAAAATACAGTAAAAACAATTCAACAACAACAACAATTTGAGCATATACATTTCCTGCAAAGAGACGTAACACTAAAATCACAATATAACTATAAAATACGCAATAAATACTCAGTCGAATAAACAATACAGATTTAACATTGTGCTTAATTGCATTTAATGACTTTATATGGGTAATTAGGTCTGTATACTCATAAATGTCTTTTAATAAAGTAACAAAATTAAAAAGTTCTCAAACATATATAAAATAAGTAATTGCCAATTAGAGAAATTGCAGTTTATAGAGCAATCTGTTGCAGCAAAAGTATGCAGAGTGACAACAGCATAACAGGAGTCTGACTAATAGAAATCTAAAAGGTTGCTATATTAAATATGGAAATGAGTGCACTGTGCATCCAGTTTTAAAACATAACAACATATTTTACCTTTTTTATGTGGCTCTTAAAAATGAACTGCAGCAAAAGGATTATAAAATCTGCACTATAATTATTTTCTGCATCAAAGCATAAAGCCTGGGTATCAAAACCTAAGTTTTGCAGTTTAATGAAATAATACATCCTCTGTTTTATGCAGTTTACACTATTCATGCTTTTGATATATTTTCACCACTCACTAATGAACTGTGGAGCATGCAGAAGAGTTGAAATCTTCCCATTTCCTGCCTTGAGAAAGCATCACATCCAAGTATGCAGGTGTGGGAATTAAGCATGTAGAAATTATATATTTTTGGTGTCACGGACTTCTAACTTTGTTGCAATTCAACCATCTCAAAAATCAAATGCTATCAGAAACCCCCTTGGGTTTGCTCCTGAGCTATGTGGGTAGCTGCTTTAGAAAGCAGTCTCATATTTTTGCCACACCAGCTCAATGGGTCGGAGTCAGTGGTCATTTATTAGGAGTTTCATAGTCCAGCCCATTATGTTAAAACAAGAATTTTGTCCTGTACTTGAAATTTCCCCAGCAGCTTATATAAAGCAAGCCTTGCAGAGCTTTCAACTCTTTACAAGATTAAGTTATTATCATTAAGAATTTACTTAGAAGAAATTGGGTGTTAATCTTTCCAAACTAATTTGTGAATGTGCAGATCTCAGAAACCCACACTTGAGTTCTCCTCTACATGGCTTTCATATATGGGGCACAGCACAGAGACTTCTGAAAGGCTTGCTTGGCCTTTTGTAACTCTTGAAATCCCTGAAGTCCTTGAATACATTCTGAAATTTTTGAAGCTGGCTGTAGATTGGTAGTTGTCCATTATGTCATAAATCGTACCCCTTGGCAAAAAAACAGAAGTGAAAAGATTACTCATTCATGGGAGAAAATTTCACTTAAATCTCAGTAAGTTTCAAAGTTAAACATGGAGGGTGATTCAGTTGCCCTATTTGACTTGGTAGTGTGCTTGCAAGAGTGAATGAAAATTCATCCTCACAAGCAAATTTAAATATATCTGGCAGTTTTAGCTAAACTAAGACTTAGTTTTCTGTACAGAATTCACTTTTACTTTTGAAAACGTTATGATTCTTAAATCTGTTGAATGTGTCACTTGTGGCTAACACTCTAGGGGAGTTGTTCAGTCTCTCTGCAAAGATGTGACTTTTAAGTAGAATTTTTACAGCATGTGTGGAGTGGCCCTTGGCTACCCTTACGGAAAATAATGTCCTGGGACTGTATCCACTGAGTTCAACAATTAGTGCAAGGATGTCTGGCTGTGCAATTGGACTTTCTCTCCCCACACAGACACACACCGTCTCCTCTGGAACAAATTTGGAACACAGGGTATCTAAGGGGCAGAGGTTCTTGCGCTAACAGGACAACTACATTGGTTATAGCCCCTTGTTTTTAAGATGCCACATAACTTTCTCTTGTGTTTGCTGTAACAAGCTGAATGCATTTATTAACCTTACTAACAAAAGTTCTTGAGGCAACTTGTAGCCTAATTAAAACAGAGCAAATAGAGGAGAGTTTTTAGGGAGTGCCAAGAATATCTGCAGATTGCCTCCTGTAGAGCTCAGTATAATTTTAACAAGCTTAAATGCACCTTCAGGCAGTTGAAGAGTTCTTGTTTGAAGTGTTAAAATGATGCACAATTGCGGTCAGAGTTCTATCTAGTGGACAGGGATCCAAAGAATTGTACCAAAGTTCTTCATGCTGCAGGTGGTTTTAGGCTTGTGTTTCTCAATCAGCAGCTTCACATGCCACATGGGGGAGGACTTGATTGGACTACTCTAAACAAGCTAATTGGAACCTAACCCGTATAAATGCCAGTTTGTGCTATTTTATTCCTTCAGTGTGTCATGTGAAGCTCAAGCTACACAACTAGGTAGCGAAGAAGAGATATTATTGTGAGCCAGGCTTTATGTGAAAAACGTCCGTCGTCATCGCCACCACCACTGCTTGCTGACTCATTGTGTACCTATATATTACTGGAGAAATTCATTTTAAAAAACTGGCAGAGCTTCCAACTGATGCATTGTTGTTACTACATTAATGTTGCAATTGCCACCAAATATTTCTGCTTTCCTTTTTAATCACCGCATTGGGTAGAATTTAAGAATGCAGGAATGCACGCTGAACATCAAACAAAACTGTTGACTAATTGGGTGGACCAACTTGTTGGTGTACCCTTTAAGGTTATTTGTGGAGCTGTTGCGGTAACTTGTGTATATCCTTCTTGCCATACAATTATGCAGGCTATATATATGCATAGCAGTATGTTGATACAAGACCTAAAAACCCCTTAACTTGATAGCAAAGAATGCCTTTGTTTAAAAGTGTAGTTGGAAGTGAGATTCAAATTCAGTTCATGAAAACTGGTGGAAGTTGAACCCCACAGATCAGTGTCTAGGAAAGTCTTGTCTTTGTAGTATTTCATGTTTTAAATGTCTGTCCTTGTGCTTCAACCTTTATAGTGTTCTATACAAGATCTCAAAGTAGCTGTTTTACTACAAAGGAATTTCAGAAATAGACTGGAAAGAGAAGCTGCTGAATTGCAACTTATCACCAAACTTAAAACCATGGAGAGTCCTGGTCTGAACAAAGACCTTGGATTCTTATCTCATTATACATGACAAAGCCATTTTTCACCTTCTCACCCCTTGCTTTTTCCTGTAAGACCTATTGCAGTCGTTAAGAGTCGTCAACAGGCTCATCACAGCTATCTGCCAATCACCCATTCCCACCACCCTTCTGAGTAATACCCCTCCCCACCTTCTCACTATATAGAAGGGTCTCGAAACTTCTGTTTCAGTGTATCTGAAGAAGTGTGCATGCACACGAAAGCTCATACCAAGAACTAACTTAGTTGGTCTTTAAGGTGCTACTGGAAGGAATTTTTTTTGTTTTGACTATGGCAGACCAACACGGCTACCTATCTGTACTCAGATTTGTAGTAAGAGCAACACACTTGAACTTGGTGATTGTTGCATATTGGCAACAGATATGTAAAAAAAGTTTAGACTTGCAGTGTTTATAGCTGTGAATTATATTTGCTGGTCAAAAAGAGTGTGAATGTAGTAATACTCTTTAAGAGTTTTACAGATGAATACTCTTAATTTAATCTGTGTATTAACTAGCATCGAGTGAAGTTGTGCACAACTAATTTGTTTCTGGAAACTTGACAGTGGCAAAGTGTTTCTTTGTAGTTTGGAGTCTGGGTTGATAAACTAGACCATGTTCTGTATAACCAGTTCCTGTTGCAGAATGTTTATTTTGATTTTCTAAGGTGTTCAAAACAAAAATCTAAAGCATCCAAAATACTCAGATTTGAGTTTTCTACCAAAAAATGGAATCAGGAAATCCTGCCAGTGTGCTGTCTAGATTAGATTTACTACCTTATTCTCTATCCTAAACCACTTTAAAAGTTGGCTGTGGAGAGTTTTTCATTAAGATGGACTGAAATGAAAACTGCAGCAAAATGCTATTCAGTTTCTGCTTTTAGAACTCTTCATAGATGAATAAGTGACATAACATAGTTTTTCTTTGTAAATCAACATAACCAGCTGTTCTTATAGATCAGATCTTGACCCACATTCTGTCTACATCAGGTGGGTTAATTGAGGGAAACAGAATGAAAACCTCATAAAGCTTCTTTTCTTTTCTTTTCTTTTTTGAATAATTTATTCATTTTAAAATTAAATGTTCATTTGATGGGATGGAATGCAGGCATTATCTAAAGTAGGAACGGGGGGATTCAAATGGATATTTGATAACTTTTCTATCTTAGTATGACGGTTGTAATATGGCAATCAGCTGTTATTGAATGGCAAGCCACATTTTTATTGCTTCATAGTGTTAGAAGCACACTTCCTTTTGTAAGAGCTGCTAATTGCAGCTCCGGCTGAAGTAGGAACACTGAATATATGTACTGAGATTCGGAGCTGCACATGTTGCATTTCCATTTTAGTATAAGGGCTGTACACACGAGGTTTATGTATTTTGATATGGTATTCTCTTATTTTATATTTTGTTCAGCATTTACAGCCGAACAATACCAGCATCATCAACAGCAACTGGCACTAATGCAGAAACAGCAGCTTGCACAAATTCATCAACAGCAAGCAAATAGTAATTCTTCTGCGAACGCTTCACAGGTGAGGGAGTTGTCTGTATTATGATTTATCCCTCATTTTTCCCACCAGGGTTCATCTCTAATTGCCAACTGTTGCCATAGCACCTTGCAACTAACCAGCAGGAAAGTGGCTTTCGCTCGAATCTACATCTTAGCCATACTCTAGAATGTTTAGAAGGGACACTACAGGTGAGTATAGTAGGCACTGCCTCTGCTCCCTCCTAACAGAAAAGAGGTGATTCTGTCAGTAATGACATGATATACCTGAACTAAAAAATCCAGATAACATCACTAATTTAGACTGCATGAATTGTGTGTGTGTGCATTCCCATCCAGCATCTGAATTTCAAACTTAAACCTTGCTTAATGCAAGTGCAGGCACTTCGTCGTCTCTAGAAACTTTATATATTAAGACTACTAATAAATATAAGGAATAGATCAGTGATGGGGAATCTGTGGCATTCCAGATGCTGCCCAGATACAACTCCATCATCTGGCCATGTTGACTGGGTCTGGTGGGACGGGGGGGTTGTAATCAAACATCTGTAGGGACTACAAGTTCTTTATCCCTGGCAAAGAGATTTTGGTGAGATATGTTGCACTTGGCTTATAGAAGTCTAAACAGTTATGTATTTCCAGATAAACTGTGGGCACAACTAATTGTAAAAAGGTCTTCCTTTATTGATTATAAAACTACCAGTACTTGACTTTTAAAGGTATTTGTAATGCTTGCTCAGTTCTAGCAACTTTCAAGTAATATGTCAGGGCCTTTAGTGTGGCTCCGAACACCATGGAATTCATTCCCTCTGGAGCTTTGAAAGGCAAGGTCTATTTAAACAATAAAAATTAAGGAAGTGAAGATGCATCTGTTCATGTACACTTTTAGAGAACAAATGAGAGTCTGATTGTTTTGGTAGTGTAGTGGTTTTGTTGTTACTTGTTTTGTTTATTCCTCTCTGCCTTTAGGAGACAGGTGGCCTCCTGTGGCTTTTAACATGACTGTTTTTAAGTATGTGATATGATAT